>NC_052146.1:29726333-30026333 GCF_902713615.1 Scyliorhinus canicula | reverse complement strand
AGGAGGTTGTTCTCATTGGACAAGATAAGCCCAAAGAGGGCATGTGGGGAGATAGGAGAGGAAGCGGAGAAAGCTGCGTGTTCAGGGTAAGGGGAGGGAGGAGCATTAAAGGAAGTTTTGCCAGGTGGGCAAGGGGGAGGGATTTTACAGAGTCAGCTGAAAAATCTTATTGTTTAACTACTTGGCACCTACTGGTATCCCGGCATGTCTGTTGAGTGAGTAACATTTTACTGTCTCATCCATAGCAAGAGGAGCTGTTGGTACATTTGAAATGCATATAGTTGAATTATTGGTATGTCATGGTAGCATGCAGTCACATGAGAACTGAATTTAATTGAAACCTGAAAGCACCATTTTGCATGTGTTGCCATTCTTCATGCAATTGGTACTCTGAGTTCTGTAGAAAGCCAGAGGAGTTTGTGTACACGACAAGGACAACCTTGTTTGCACAACTGATGCAAAATGATGAATGTCCTTGGCCAAAACAACTCAGAGGCATAATAAAAGCAATTAATTAGACAGTTAAGGACTAGAGAATTATTTAATTCGATTGGGAGGATTCAAAAAGATTAATCACTCATTAGATGGTTGAAGCAGGAATAGATCTGGGCGGGTTGGAGCGGGTGAATTAACTGGACGGAGAAGATTGATGGGGGAAAAGAGATGAGGATGTGGGGAGGAGGCTGGATGGGGATATGGGGGAGAGGGTGTCCAGAGGAGAAATCAGGAAGGAGGATAGCTGGGGGGGCGGTATGTGAAGCAAAAGACGGACTGGGGATCGGTGAGGGTAGTTACATTAATCTTCTCCTTCCTGCGATTTTAGTTACTGTCTCTCTTTTCAATGTCTTGCTTCCCTACCATGCATTAATCACCAGACAATAAGCAACCTAGACCTCATCAAACCAATGCCACCCAAAAAGATGCATCTTGATTGATGGGGATTCATATCAGGCATCATGGATTTGACAAAGTTAAGCAGCCAAGTGCAGAATTCACTCGCTTACTTTTTAAACCTCCTCCAATCAGTACCAGAAATTCGCTGCATGATTTTATAAACCAATGTCTCAGCTTTCAACTTTGAAGATCAAAACGGATAAATGTTTCCAGTGCTCGCAGTTGTGGCTGTGGTAGGAAGTGTGTGCTGGGACAGACAGGTCCAATTTTCACATACAATACTTTACTCAACACCAGTAAGTGTTGGGGCCTCACGGTAGCATGGTGGTTAGCATCAATGCTTCACAGCTCCAGGGTCCCAGGTTCGATTCTCGGCTGGGTCACTGTCTGTGTGGAGTCTGCACGTCCTCCCTGTGTGTGCGTGGGTTTCCTCCGGGTGCTCCGGTTTCCTCCCACAGTCCAAAGATGTGCGGGTTAGGTGGATTGGCCATGCTAAATTGCCCGTAGTGTAAAGTTAATGGGGGGATTGTTGGGTTACGGGTTACGTGGGTTTAAGTAGGGTGATCATTGTTCGGCACAACATCGAGGGCCGAAGGGCCTGTTCTGTGCTGTACTGTTCTATGTTCTATGTTCAGTCACAGCTAACCTCAGCTGAATGTCAAGCCGTCTAGTAATACTGCGTCAGTGCATTAAACTTGTCTGTGGAAAGGAAAAAGCCACAAGCGTCCCACTTCACTGACTCACTATCTAATTATGTTTTCATCAAAACAAAACAAAAATTCTGCGGTGTTTCTGCCTTCCAGGTAACATCTTTTGTTTTAAATCGGAATATAATTTTCAAAAATTACAATTTTCTCCAAATGAAGACCAAAAATGCATTTTGTAAAATAACCACATTTTTGAGGAACCTGACTCACCCCACAGTCATGGGATTACTTGCAAAGCACGCATTCAATTTACTGCAGTGGGTAGCTACAAACGTGCAGTACGGCGCTTGATGAGGTTTCAACAAAAAGTGAAACGAGAAGATGCAGCTAGTGACATAAAATATCAGTCAGAAATGAACAGGATAGAGTCCGCAAAGAATTCCCAGTCTTAGGTTTTATCACCAGAACAAAGGCCAAGAAGAAGAGACAATCTGACAAGTACGTAGACATAGTCGTGAATCCTCATGGTCGTACCTGCGCAGTAAAGAAGAGGAGGGCAAGCTCTCTACTTGGCAACGTTGAACGCCACATTTGGGGACAGCATCCTGCTGGATGATTGAGACCAGCAGAGGGTCTTTGGGCAAGGATAGGAGCAGGAGGCAGATTTTAAAAATTGATTAAAGTAAACACTGTAATAGGAATGCAGAGTATGGAAGGCAAGTACAGCCAGATAGTCTTAAAATATGGGTTTGTCCTGATACAGGAGTATCCATCACAGTGTATGGTCAACACACCTTGAGACATTTTACTATGTTACAAGTATTATCTTATAGTAAATTGTAGTTGTCAATGTGAATAATCTCTGCCATTTTATAACTTTGAAGAGAACTCATCATATTATTTAATTTTGTGTGCTATTGCTATAGGTTTACCTCAAGTCTAGACCACAAAATTCCCTCTGTCTGCATCATGGAAGAATATTTTTTAGTGTTATCCGCTTGGAGAAACCTTTTGCGGGGGGAGGAGAGAAAAGATTTTCATACTGTGCTGATTAAATAACAGTGGAATATAGCCCACTAGAAAGCAGCAACAAAGTTAATCACAACCAAGAGACTGACATGTTTCAGGAATTCTGGAGGGGGGGGGGGGGGGGGGGGGGATGGGAATTTTCGTGACCCACCCCCCAACATGTTTCTTGGTGGCAAGAGGTGGTCCACCATTGACCAGCGGCAAGATCTTCTGTTCCCGCCTTTGTCAATGGAATTTTCCATTGAATCCCACCCCCCCCCCTTTCCCGGTTTGACGTTGGCAGGACTCGAAGATCCCGCCGGTGAGAACGGCTGGAATGGAAAATACCCCTCCCCCACATCCTCACGTTTGTACTACATGTTAAAAATTTTACTGCTGAACTTAGCTCTCAAAGGATCAGCTATTAAGGACAGCGGGACTGACGATATGGATGAAGAAGCGGCTGCTCAACCTGAACCAACATGTTGATGAAAATTTAAGGTGGCTTAATATTCCAGTGATCGTTCACATTTATTGCTGTTATAACAAATCTGATTCATTTGAATTTAGATGAGGTCATCACCAAGTTAGATTGGTAGATTCCGCTCTTGGATAAGGAGTAATCAGTTTAAATAAAAGCTGACACGTTAACCAGGCTGACAGACAAAATGACAGGGAATTGCGAGGAAAGGAGCTTCTACCTGGATTAAAGAAAAAAAAGCAAAGGATTTGCTCCTTTCAAGTCAAGAAAGGCAACTTACTGATGTAAAGGAGCATAACTCATGCTCATTATTCTTTCCTTATTACACAATGACAAATTGTATTGATTAAATTAAATCACAATCGTTGCTCTGTAAGCATGTGCTGTGAAATAAAACAAGTTAACATTCCTCCTCAATCTTCATCTTACCAAGTCTTCACTTGTCAAGTGCATGTCAAACATATTTGGTTTAGGTCACAAGGAGTACATTATTGTATATCCAGCTCGTGGAATTGGAGTCTATTGCAGGGAATCATCAGAGATGTTTATCAAAGGTGCACCCTCAGCTCAATCATCTTCAGGTGTTTCATCAATGACCTTCTCTCATTTAAACCATTAGAAAGGAAAGTGCTTACATATTCTCCTGCATCTGCAACTTCTTCAACAATTAAGCAGTTGTACTTAATCTGAATACCAACCAACCTTGAGCTGATAGGCAAGTAGCATCCATCACTTATCTGCCAGGAAATGATAATCTTGAACAGAGGGCCTAGATATGTTCCCTAATTTTCAATTACACCGCCTATACTATGTCTCCCACAATCTCCATCTTACAAGTCAGATGTGACCAGAAGTTGAATTCCATCAACACAAGAACAAAGAACAAAGAAAATTACAGCACAGGAACAGGCCCTTCGGCCCTCCCAGCCTGCGCTGATCCAGATCCTTTATCTAAACCTGTCACCTATTTTCCAAGGTCTACTTCCCTCTGTTCCCGCCCGTTCATATACCTGTCCAGATGCATCTTAAATGATGCTATCGTGCCCGTCTCTACCACCTCCGCTGGTAAAGCGTTCCAGGCACCCACCACCCTCTGCGTAAAAAACTTTCCATGCACATCTCCCTTAAACTTTCCCCCTCTCACCTTGAAATCGTGACCCCTTGTAACTGACACCCCCACTCTTGGGAAAAGCTTGTTGCTATCCACCCTGTCCATACCTCTCATAATTTTGTAGACCTCAATCAGGTCCCCCCTCAACCTCTGTCTTTCCAACAAAAACAATCCTAATCTACTCAACCTTTCTTCATAGCTAGGTTTAAAAAGGCTAGGAATGCTACAAATGGCTTAGTCCTGGCCCCTTAATGGCTCTCCAACACCCATAAGTCAAAGCATGATTGTGTATGGGTGCAATCATAACAACACTCAAAGAAGCACATCATCCAGGGCAGTACAGTGTGATTAGATTCCATGTAAGAGACTCAGTAGTCTCCCACTTGTGCATAATGGCTGCAGTACATATTGAAGCATGCACTGCAGCACCTCATGAAGGTTACCTTGATGGTATGTCACTCATCTGTGACCTCTACTACTGATAAAGATAAGAGCAGGGACACAGTAGGATCACCATCACTTCCAAGTACCATTGTCACTGCTCGAACACCCTCCATCTCAGCATTCTAGGAACATGACAACAAGACTGAAGCAGTTCCAAGGAAAATGCACAAACCACTTTCTCACAACAACTAGGGACAGGTTACAGCCTCGCCAGCATCGTCCGGATTCAGAAAATGAATTAGGACATCAGGCAGATATAGAATTTCACAAATCATCTTCCGAAAGAGTAATGAGCACAGACCAGCAATGGAAGTGAAATGTCACCACTGTATCCGTGAAGGTGTCTCTGGCAGAGCTGAATTTGTAACAGTGAACTCACAAAAAATGCAATCTAAACACTGGAGTTTTAAACCTCAGAGAATCAATTAGACTGATCACTGTGATAACTCAATCACATATTAACGCAGTATCCAGTAACCTTCTCCCAGAGTCTAGGTTTATAAAAATGATTTCCTTTAAAGGAGCAAAAACATATTGTAATATATGTGATGCATTAATTTTGAGGGTTCAAGTTTTCCATTTTCCAGGTTACTTTGACTACAGAAGCTGCAATGATAAGGTCAGTCACAGTATCCTTACAATAACTTCCAATAAAAAACATCTGAGACCTGTAGTTGGGCAATATAAAAAATACAAAAGTACCAGTGTCCTTGATCCAAAAGATCTACAGCGTCCGTTGTGCAGTACTGAGGGCCCAATAAGACTATAAGATCATAAGACATAGGAGCAGAATTTGGCCACTCGGCCCATCAAGTCTGCTCCGTCATTCAATCATGGGTGATATTTTCTCATCCCCATTCTCCTGCCTTCTCCCCATAACCCCAGATCCCCTTATTGATCAAAAACCTATCCATCTCTGTCTTATTGGGGAGAGAGCGGGTAAATGGAGTTGAAATCAACCATGATTGAATGGTGGAGTGGACTCGATGGGCCGAATGGCCTTACTTCCACTCCTATGTCTTATGGTCTTATGGTCTTAAAGACACTCAGGGATTTGGCCTCCACAGCCTTCTGCCAAGATTCCACAGATTCACCACCCTCTGGCTGAAGAAATTCCTCATCTCTGTTTTAAAGGATCGTCCCTTTAGTTTGAGATGGTGTCCTCTGGTTCTAGTTTTTCCTGTAAGTGGAAACATCCTCTCCACGTCCACTCTATCCAGGCCTCACAGCAGCCTGTAAATTTCAATAAGATCCTCCCGCATCCTTCTAAACTCAGAGTACAGGCTCAGAGTCCTCAACTGCTCTTCATATGACAAGCTCTTCATTCCAGGGATCATTCTTGTGAACCTCCTCTGGACCCTTTCCAAGGCCAGCACGTCTTTCCTTAGATACGGGACCCAAAACTGCTCACAATACTCCAAATGGGGTCTGACCAGAGTCTTATACAACCTCAGAAGTACATCCCTGGTCTTGTATTCTAGCCGTCTTGACATGAATGCTAACATTGCATTTACCTTCTTAACTGCCGAATGATCTGCACATTAACCTGAAGAGAATCGTGAACAAGGACACCCAAGTCCCTTTGTGTTTCTGATTTCCTAAGCATTTCCCCATTTAGAAAATAGTCTGTGCCTAAATTCCTCTTTCCAAAGTGCATAACCTCACACTTTCCCACATTGTATTTCATTTGCCACTTCATTGCCGACTCTCCTAGCTTGTCCAAGTCCTTCTGCAGCCCACTTGCTTCCTCAATACTACCTGTCCCGCTACAGATCATCTGCAAACTTAGCAACAGTGCCTTCAGTTCCTTCTTCCAGATCATTAATGTATATAAGTAGGTGTGATAGGAAACATTTTCATGTTCAATGCCTCTCAGTCTAAAGCTCAATTTGTTTAAATCAGTTTGCCACCTGTCTTACTTTTCCTGAAGAAAAAATCCATGGGCGGAATCCTGACAGAATTTGGCAAAGTGTCAGGCTCAGACTGAAAACTCACCAGGTGCATAGACCAGTTTTCTCTCCAGATCTTGACCACTTTAAAGAAACAAAGTGAGTGGGCGTGTGTTATGTCCCTCTGGCGGGACGGAGCCTGAAAGAGCCGGCAACCAGCTCCATACAGATCGAGGCGCCACGTTTAAAGGATACGCCAATTAACTCTGAAGCCTAACAGGCCCCACCACAAAGGTATCCGGGGCTCTCTCCCCTTCCAGACATTCATCAAGGCACACCACCCCCCCCCCCCCCCCTCCCCCACCACCACCACCAGACGATCATCGCTGGCAACCTATCAGTGTAAACCTGTGCTCGGGGCTAGTGCCCTGGTAACTCCCTTGACTGATTCTCATTTGGCCAAATCTGTTGTAAACCTCGCCGACGTGATGTCACAGCAGTCAGATATGAATATTTAGTAAATGGGGGATCATGTGGCGGAAGACTATTAATCATATTTAAATTCATTAAAATCTATTTAAATAAGGTTTCCTCCCTTTGTGGGCAAGAACTTTGTGGCGTCGCCAGAGCGGGGCGAGGAAAATCGGGAAACGCAATCTCTCCAACAGTGATCACGGGCTGAAAATCGCCCCCCAAAATCTTATTTTGTGTCTACTCCTCAACATCTCGAGAAAGTCTGTTGAGAAATGGGTGTGCATTGATAAATTTAAAAAAAGAAAATTAGTGAGGTGAAGATGTTTGATTTTGATATTTAGTTTTATTACATCTACCATTGACATATCAATTCCACCAGCCTGACTATATTACAAAGCAAAGGTTAATCTCGTTTACCTTCAAACTAACAAGAGGCTTTTGAAATGTTCCTTTTGTGAGCCCATAGCTTCTCTGCTGGGTCCAGATGTTCAAAAGGCAATTATTCGATTAGATTGGGCTTAAAATAAGATCTATAAACCAAAATAAGATCTATAAACCAAAATAAGATCTATAAACCAAAAACAGGCAAGCTCTTTGTATCAAGGTACCTTTGCTTATTTGGTGAAGAACTAACATTTCAAAATACCCGAGTTAAACAAACATCCAAGATTTGCAGGGGAAAAGAGCAAGACGTAGCATCACTCCATTGGCTAAATGGCTAGCATGTGGACCAAATTAATGCCCACAGCATGGGGTTCAAACCCATTCCTGCTAAAGTAGGCGTGGAGCGTGCCTCCTCGCCCTGCCTGGAGCAAGAAACATGGGTCTGACTTTGGGCAGGAAAATAAAGAAGAAGATGTTTATTTATAACATATTTAGGTTTCGAGTTGAATGCATGCTTCTAACAAGCATTCTAAGATTCTCACTCTATCATATTTGAACATTTTCAAAGTGCTCAACTTCAAGAACTAACTTTCAAACAATGGACAAGTTACAGCTTTCATGCATGTTTTCCTCTGAACCAGATTTTGCAGTCAATAGGGAAAATCGTACCAATGATCTTGCAAAACATAGTCCACAAAGATTTATTAGACTCTCGTGGCATTGTTTTTCTCCATGAGAACTTACATTTCTTTCTGGCATTCTGATCTCCAGGAGTCCAGAAACAGTGAGCTGGATCTTAAACAGTCTCCAATACCCCCGGCTAAAAAGCCAGTAAAAATAATAATAATCATTATTGTCACAAGTAGGCTCACATTAACACTGCTATGAAGTTACTGTGAAAAGCCCCTAGTCACCATGTTCCAGAGCCTGGTGCACAGAAGGAGAATTTAGAATGTCCAAATTACTTAATAGCACGTCTTTAGGGACTTGGTGGAGGAAACTGGAGCACCCGGAAGAAACCCACACAGATACGGGGAGAATGCGCAGACTCCGCACAGACAGTGACCCAAGCCGGGAATCGAACCTGGGACCCTGGCGTTGAGAAGCCATAGTGCATACAAGCCAGTTGTTTCGCACACTGTGCTAAATCAG
This sequence comes from Scyliorhinus canicula, assembly GCF_902713615.1. Taxonomy (NCBI): domain Eukaryota; kingdom Metazoa; phylum Chordata; class Chondrichthyes; order Carcharhiniformes; family Scyliorhinidae; genus Scyliorhinus; species Scyliorhinus canicula. The sequence goes on along the minus strand of NC_052146.1, from coordinate 30,017,849 downwards.
CCCATGGAGGAGGCGGGGGGGTATTCACCCACGATCTCTATGACTGTCCCGCACCAATTTAATGCTTTACGGTGAGACTTCTGCCTCTTTCTCAGGAGGATATCGCTCTTCAGAGGATTAGAATCCCCTCAGCAGCGCCACCAGGAGTCACTGCTGGGTGTCTGCAAGCAGTTCCCAATGCTGAGGAACCAGACTGACAGGCAAGTCTGGGGTTGGGGATCACAGCAAAGGGAATGGTGTGTGGGGGGGTGGGGGGGGGCGGGGGGGGGGGGGGGGGGGGGGTGTGGAATCCACTGGCAATATCTGTAAAATCTAGCGTAGTGAAATCATCCCGCAGGCTGAGCAGCCAGTCAGAATAAATAATTTTCAGGAACTGCAAACCAGGAAGTAAAAGCACTGGCCATTCACTTATTAATAATTTTATAGAGGGTGAAACAAAGATTGGAAAGTACACATGATAGAAACTAAAATACAAACTTTTTTAAAATTATAATTGTTTATTATTTTTAAGATTTATGGATTTTTCATTATAGATTGGAGGGAATGACACTCCAGACTTTTAAAATGAGGATTTTATGGAAAAGGTGGGGTGGTATTCTCCGCTAAGGCCAAAAATCGCGGAGGCCACCGTGAACTCGGCCGTGGTTCACGACGGCCTTGGGGCCTGCTCCCGGCACCTAATTCACCCCCACCTGGGGGGCTAGGAGCGGACCACCGTCATTCACGGCCATGACCTCGGCCGCCAGAAATGATGCGCGATCGGCGCTTTTCATGATGTCATCCCCGCATGCGTGGGTTGCTGGTTCCAACCCGCGCATGCGCGGATGACATCACCGTGCAGACGGCACGAACCCGCGCATGCACGGTGCCATCTTTCTCCACCGCCGCCCGGCAAGACGTGGCGGCTTGATCTTGCCGGTCGGCGGAGGAGAAAGAGTGCGCCCGTTTTGGACGCTGGCCCGACGATCGGTGGGCACCGATCGCGGGCCTGTTCCCTCCGGAGCACAGTCGCGGTGCTCCCGTCCAAATCGGGCCCCTAGATGCCCCAAACGGGCATCTGGCGCCCGTTTTATGAATGCAGCGACCAGGTTTGGTTGCTGCCGTGGTGAAACGGGCATGAAGGGCCGGCCGCTCGGCCCATCGGACTCGGAGAATCGCCGTTCCCCGTGAAAAACAAACTTTCTGGGGGTGCATAAAAAATGTCGGGAGGCCCTCCCGCGATTCTCCCAGGCCGCGTGGGGAGCGGAGAATTCCGCCCGTGTAGTTCAGCAGTGACTATGACTTGGTACGCTGTTTAAAAATTCAGTTCGGCCTCACTAAACAAAGTTTAACTTGATCAGTGATTATTGCACTGAGAATAATGCAAAGTTCATATCAGATCAGTGATTCTGGGCTGACTGCATTTGTAAAGAGGGCAAAAGTTAGGTGGATTGGCCATGCTAAATTGCCCGCAGTGTCCTAAAAAAGTAAGGTTAGGGGGGGGTTGTTGGGTTACGGGTATAGGGTGGATACGTGGGTTTGAGTAGGGTGATCATTGCTCGGCACAACATCGAGGGCCGAAGGGCCTGTTCTGTGCTGTACTGTTCTATGTTCTAAAAGTGCACCCTGTGAATGAGCAGGTTATCACAGACAACAATTTCAGGGTTTCTGCATTTAGCTGCACATGTGCAGATGCCTGAAGTTACTATCAGTTTTACAGAGCAATGATGGTGAATGCTGACAGTTTTGCAGTCATTACAGACACAGCCATGGGCTCTATACTCTATGTGGCATGACTTGCACACCAATGGGAATTGCATAGTAGAATTTAGAATAACACAGGTCTATAAGAACATAGTTAATCCTCGTCAGATGTTATATTGCTCTTCAATTTATTACTTTAAGTGTTTACTGGTCTATGTAGTCAACACCTTAGCTTACAATATTGATTCTTTCAGTTGACAAAGCCACCCGATTTGTAATCTGGACAGATCACGGCAAAATGCAGCTACAAATGAATACACACATGCAAGTGATCCCATTTCTTAATATACCTTATCATAGACTCAAATTAACCGATAGTAAAAACAGCAACAGAAATTCCTCTCACCAGGCGAAACATTGAAAACAATGAAAGTGCAAGTCTATGTACAATGAGAGAACAAAGTAAAAATAAGCCTGCAAAGCTCATATCTTAATGAGGTACCAAATCATACAGTATCTTTCAGTAGATTTTTGCATTAAGACCTAACATCAGCCTGTCATCCAATTATTAAACTGTGAGCATTTTATGAAAAAGCTTATAGCCTAGACAATAACAATAAACTATATTACACTTAATCACACAGTTGAGTGGATATGGTAATAATTATACAAGATTGACAGCATCACCGTCTAATATTAGATATTTGCAGAGCCTGGCAACAAATGTTCTCGCTCTCCCTCTGATGGAGGGCAGAAAGCAAGCGGTGGCAAATTCAGAGTTAAATGAAAATCTGGCATGAATCAACCCAAATCACTCATGCACTTCCAAGTGGCCAATTACAAGTGATAAAGACAAGCCTGAAAACAAAAGCAATGCACAGAGGGCTGATGGAGGTCAAGAAAATGTGGATGAGTACTTGCAGCTAATATTAGCATGTAACAACCTATTTTACCTTCAAAGGTTGATTGCAAAAGGCTCTTGCACAACAGAGCAGTACTCAAGCCAGAATAGAAAGAGCACAACTCAAAATGAATCATTGTTCTTTAATGTCTAACCTACTCCTCTCAAACATGAGCAATCCATCATTATGAGGCAATGCTACTTCGAGCAAATCTAGGATTTCTTCTTAATCCCATGTTAAGCTTTGACATTCCAAAATCAACATGGAAGACAATAAGAACACAGGAGCACAGTACACAGGGGCAGGAATAGGTGATCTGGCCCTTTGAGCCTGCTCTGTCATTCACGGAGATCAAGGCTTTTCTTCTCTCTGAACTCCATCTTCTTGCACTATCCCCAAAAATCTATTCATCTCTGTCTTGAGTATAAACTCAAACATGGAGCATCCACAGTTCTTTGGAGTACAGGATTCCAAAGCTTTACCACGCTTTGAATGAAGATATTTCTCTCATCTCAGTCCGAAATGGTCACGCCCTTATTCTGAGATGGTTGATGGGCCAGCTGGGGCCAGAGGATACCTAGGGGAATGGGCTGGGGACACCCATATGACCATATGGGCCTAGGTTCACAGTGGGCAGTCAGAGGCATGCGTAGCTTCATGGCTGCTTTGCAGGCTGCAGCAATGGTGCTCTATGCCCATCCACCCCAACCCCACAGCCCACCTCCTGGCCACACCCCGCTAATCCACTCGGCCCTGGCAGAAGCCCCCCCGGCCAGCGGCACAACGGTCAGCACACTATGGCCATGTTATACACTTTCTGTACACCCTTTCTCTCCCTCAGCAGCCACAGCGCCCATTTTATAATTTTTAAAAGCACAAGCGAACCTCGCCATCGGAATTCGGCCCATTGGAGGTGGAGAATCGCAGAGGCCCCGGAGAACCACCGGGTGGGCCCTGCTAATGATATGCCAACGCCGTTTACTATACTTGCGTTCTGGAACGCATTGGCGTCACTATCGAGGCGACAGAGAATTGCGATTTGGTGTTAAATTGGCACCAGCCGCGGTTTTGGCGTCGGAATCGATTCTCCACCCAATTGCGTTACCCGATTCTGCCGTCGGCTGACGGAGAATCCTGTCCCTTGTCTTTCCAATCCAAATACGAGTTCCCACCTCCAATCCTGTTGTGAACCACAGTGTTTTGCTTATGAGAGTTGATATGCTTTGGGAATGCAAAACAAAATTTAAATCGTTTGACTTTCTGGTATATTTATGAGCATTTAGATATATTCACAGAAAACCAGAGTTTTTCAACTAACATTTGAATATTTTCTGCCTCGCCACACACTGTGGCTACCTCGCCTACAATTGGGTATGAGATGGTTTCATATACCTTCTCCTCAATCACAGGCAATGCAAGCCTGACAGGAGATGTATGTACACCTCTACACAGCAATTATTCAGGTAGCCTTGAGGATTCTCTCACATGCTGGTTTAAATAGTGAATAACTTTGTATTAAACAACAGGTGTTCATGTTTGAATCCAGGTTACGCCAAATTAATTAATCTCAGCCAAAAGCCACAAAGGCTAACTATATTTGTTCTCAACTAGCTTAGGGAAAATTATTGATCAGGTCTTCCAGTCTTAATTGCAATCCATCAATCCCTGTTAAAAACACATATGCTTATATCTGGCAAGGATAGAGTTGGACTCTACTATGATGTACCCCTTTCCCACAATTGAATCATACTTATCATTAGGATTCACAAATGAATAATGGCTACTTGCATAATGTGAGAGAGAGCAAGTGGAACAGGAATCCACCAAGAGGAGAAGCACAAGACTAGCTCACTGAAGAAACAAAAAAGGCAAATTTAACTGGGATTCAGTGCGATGGAAACTTGTGCACTTGCAGTTGCACTAATACAATGCACCATATTGGTACTGTTAGGATCCCAGGTGAGAATCCAACAATGTGCGATTTGTAAAACTATAAGGAAAGATGACTTCACTACATCAGTATAAACACTTACAAATAGGATCCTTTGTGTTAAAACAAACTTTAATTTAAACACAAATTCAATATCATTGGCAACAAAGTAATAGCTCTACAATTAACAGTTCTACATAAAAGAAAAACAAAATAACTTACTCGCTCCAACTATATATACATATTCAAGTAGGCAAACCAATATAGTTCAAAGACCACTTATAAATAAAGTTAACAATCAGGTTTATTTGCTTTTCTCTGTTCCAAGACCGTAGTGAGAATCTTTAAGGAATCAACTCTGTTCAACACTTCTGTTCAACTTAAAATCCTATGGCAAACTGAAACTCCTGACAGACCTGGCTCCTCCCCTTAATTACATCTTCTCTACCTTAAGTATAAGGTATTCAACTGTCTCCTCCCACAAGATATCCCATGACCTGGTTAGCCAGGACCAAAACACAATCCCTCATAAATTATCCATACCCGAGGGATCCTTCAAAACTCAAAACAATAATCCATTCGCCCACTATCTGTAAAGAAGTAAAATCAATTATTACCTCACTTTTACAACCCTTTAATCACAGATATAGCAGACATATCAGCTGTATGCATCTTAAAACCATTTTAAAAAAGAAAATACTGGAACAAATATGAAATTCATCACAGTATTGTACAGAATTCATACTAGATAGACCATGAGCGATATACATCATGAAGTGGTTACTGCACTGAGAAACTAGAAAAATGAACAGAGGATCATTTATTCTAATCTCAAAGCGAGATTGCCCTGCAATGAAAAACATACATTGTCGCTCATTCTCTCCCCTCCCCCCCACCCCCCCACCCCCAAACCTTCCTTAAGGTTAAATATTCATGAGTTAATTAGGGGCCATCTTCATAAGAAATTGCTAACAAACCATCTTCAGTTATGAACACAGCATCAATCAATGTCATCTGCAAATAACATCATCAGGACTATATGTAAATTATGCATGAGAACAGAGACTGTTTAATGTTTAAATGTGTTAAAAAAAAAGTTACATTTATTCCTTCACCTGTAGCAACACTTTGACCAGCACAAAATTCACCCATATATTTTTAAGTGAAGAAAATCTTAAACATTAACCAAGACTTCTAAATAAAAAATACCTTTAATGCAAAGTCTACTTCCCTTCCGTATGGGCTCTTTCCCAGCTATATCTGGGAAACTGCAGGGGATGGGCACAATGGAAATGTGGAGATTGTTCAAGGAACAGCTACTGTGTGTCCTTGATAAGTATGTACCTGTCAGGCAGGGAGGAAGTGGTCGAGCGAGGGAACCGTGGTTTCACTAAAGTAGTTGAAACACTTATCAAGAGGAAGAAGGAGGCTTATGTAAAGATGAGACGTGAAGGTTCAGTTAGGGCGCTCGAGAGTTACAAGTTAGCTCGGAAGGACCTAAAGAGAGAGCTAAGAAGAGCCAGGAGGGGACATGAGAAGTCTTTGGCAGGTAGGATCAAGGATAACCCTAAAGCTTTCTATAGATATGTCAGGAATAAAAGAATGACTAGGGTAAGAGTAGGGCCAGTCAAGGACAGTAGTGGAACATTGTGCGTGGAGTCCGAGGAGATAGGAGAGGTGCTAAATGAATATTTTTCATCAGTATTCACACAGGAAAAAGACAATGTTGTCGAGGAGAATACTGAGATACAGGCTACTAGACTAGAAGGGCTTAAGGTTCATAAGGAGGAGGTGTTAGCAATTCTGGAAAGAGTGAAAATAGCTAAGTCCCCTGGGCCGGATGGGATTTATCCTAGGATTTTCTGGGAAGCTAGGGAGGAGATTGCTGAGCCTTTGGCTTTGATCTTTAAGTCATCTTTGTCTACAGGAATAGTGCCAGAAGACTGGAGGATAGCAAATGTTGTCCCCTTGTTCAAGAAGGGGAGTAGAGACAACCCCGGTAACTATAAACCAGTGAGCCTTACTTCTGTTGTGGGCAAAGTATTGGAAAGGTTTATAAGAGATAGGATGTATAATCATCTGGAAAGGAATAATTTGATTAGAGATAGTCAACATGGTTTTGTGATGGGTAGGTTGTGCCTCACAAACCTCATTGAGTTCTTCGAGAAGGTGACCAAACAGGTGGATGAGGGTAAAGCAGTTGATGTGGTGTATATGGATTTCAGTAAAGTGTTTGATAAGGTTCCCCACGGTAGGCTATTGCAGAAAATATGAGGCATGGGATTCAGGGTGATTTAGCAGTTTGGATCAGAAATTGGCTAGCTGGAAGAAGACAAAGGGGGTGGTTGATGGGAAATATTCAGACTGGAGTCCAGTTACTAGTGGTGTACCACAGGGATATGTTTTGGGACCACTGCTGTTTGTCATTTTTATAAATGACCTGAAGGAGGGCATAGAAGGATGGGTGAGTAAATTTGCAGATGACACTAAAGTCGGTGGAGTTGTGGACAGTGCGGAAGGATGTTACAAGTTACAGAGGGACATAGATAAGTTGCAGAGCTGGGCTGAGAGGTGGCAAATGGAGTTTAATGCAGAAAAATGTGAGGTGATTCATTTTGGAAGGAATAACAGGAAGACAGAGTACTGGGCTAATGGGAAGATTCTTGGTAGTGTGGATGAGCAGAGAGATCTCGGTGTCCATGTACATAGATCCCTGAAAGTTGCCACCCAGGTTGAGAGGGTTGTTAAGAAGGCGTACGGTGGACTTCCGGTGGCGGCGATGTCCGGGTGAGCCACACATTCGGTGGGCTCTCACTCCGGCGGGCCTGAACAGCTGTTTCCCCGCGATAGCGGGACCACGGAGGCGGCAGAAAGGCTGCCGGGAACAGAAGAGGAGAGCGGGCTGCAGAAGATGAAAGTGTGGGAGGCCAGCAGGTGAGGAGGAAGGAGAGAGAGACGGAGGAAAGGAGGAAGCTGACCTGCAGGGTAAGATGGCGGACCCACGGACCTTCCTTCCTCCAGGACAAAGGGGAAAAAAAAAAGTTTGGAGTTGCTGAGGAGGGACAACTTGGACCCACTTCAGATGCCCAGGAGGTAAAATTGAAGGAGCTGGGCGAAGGAAAGCGGCAGCGGAGGCGCTGAGGAGCGGGCTGCGGCACATGGAACAGCGGGATTCCAGAAAGCAGAAGAAGAAGGAGAAAAAGGGACAGAGACAAGGACCGGAAGAAAATTACCTGGGACCTAAGATGGCGGACACACGGACCCCGGACTCAGCAATCCAGCTGGCGCTGGATAACATGCTCCAGGTAATGAAGTCCAGTTTTGAAGCGCTGAAGCGGGACAGCTTGGACCCAATCCAGAAAGTGGTGGATCAGCTGAACCAGAGGCTGGACGCCCAGGATGTTAAAGTTAAGGAGCTGGGAGAGGCGGTGGAGGAGCAGGCGGATGCGCAAACGGTTGCAGCGCTAGAAGTGGACGGCCTGAAAGAGCGGCAGAGAAGACTGCTGGACAGAGTGGAGGAGCTGGAGAATAGAGTCCACAGGAACAATCTGAGGGGCGGAGGGAGCTGATGCTGCAGCGTTTGTAGCAGACCTGCTGAAGCAGCTGATGGGGGCCGAAGCCTTTCTGCGACCGCTGGAGCTGGAGGGGGCACACAGGGTGCAGGCAAGGCAGGGGCGGCCGGGCGGACCCCCCCCGCCCGATGGTGATTAGGTTCCACAGGTTCGTGGACAAGGAGCGGGTGCTGCAGTGGGCAAAGAGCGCCAGGAGCAGCACGTGGAATAACAGTGTTCTCCGCATCTATCAGGACCTAAGCCAGGAGGTGGCTCGGCGGCGAGCAGCCTTTAAGAATGTCAAGGAGGTGCTGTTCAAGAAGCACGTGAAGTTTGGTCTGCTGTTCCCAGCTCGGCTATGGGTCACGCACCAGGGTCAACACCACTACTTTTCCGAGCCCGAAGAAGCGATGGATTTTGTGAGGGACCTGGGGCTGGTCCCGAAAGGAGGCCCCAAGGACGCGAGTTAGGGCCCGAGGATTTCTGTGGGGAGGAACGCCGAATGTGCCTGGACTGCTGCTCAACGGTTTGCTGGGCCAAAGGGGCCAAGCGGAACATTGGAGACTCTTTCCTTTGTTCATGGACATTTATGTGCTTTTTCTCTTTTTTCTGTGGTTTTTCCCTTTTTTTTTCCTGTTTGGGCTTTTTGTGCAGCTCGCGGAAGACACTAGAGCCGGCTTGCCCCAGTGGGTGGGGAGGAGGACGGGGAAACAAGGGGAATGGGGCAGGAAGGCGCCGGAGTGTTGAGTCACCGGGCTAGCAGATTGGCTAGTCAAGGAAGTCAGATGGGGGGGGAAGTTACAGCCAGTAGATGGCAGGGGTGGGGGTATCGGGGGATGGGGTTAGGGGAGGGGGGGGTTGTTCTGCTGACGTGGGAGGGACTTGAAATAGGCACTGGAAAGGAGGTCGAGGGTGGAGGCAGCTATAGGGCGGGCCAGGAAGGGCGCGATGCACGGGTCAGGGGCCGGCCCGAGAAAGGCTATGGCTGACCGGCGGGGTGGGGGTGGGGGGGGGGGGGGGGGGGGGGGGAGATGTGCCCCCCGACCAGGCTGATCACCTGGAACGTCAAGGGACTGAATGGGCCGGTTAAGAGGGCGCGGGTGTTCGCGCACTTGCGGGCCTTGAGGGCGTAATTATGTTGCAGGAGACACATCTGAAAGTGTCAGACCAGACCAGGCTAAGGAAGGGTTGGATTAGCCAGGTCTTCCACTCGGACTTGGACTCGAAGTCCAGAGGGGTGGCAATCATGATCAACAAGCGCGTGCAATTTGAGGCAGAGGGCATATCCGCAGACAGGGGGGGCAGATACCTGATGGTACGGGGCAGGCTGGAGGGGAGAAGAGTGGTGCTGGTGAATATATATGACCCGAACTGGGATGACGTGGACTTCATTAAAAGAGTGCTGGGGAAGTTCCCGGACTTGGATTCTCGCAGGCTAATAATGGGAGGGGACTTTAACATGGTCCTTGACCCGACTTTGGATCGGTCGTGTCCCAGAACGGGTAGACTCTCAGCAATGGCAAGGGAGCTGAAAGGGTTTATGGAGCAAATGGGGGCAGTGGACCCCTGGAGAGAGGGACAGCCAACAGGAAGGGGCTACTCGTTTTACTCGCACGTCCACAAAGTATATTCCAGGATAGATTTCTTTGTACTAAGCAGGGACTGTATGGGGGAGGTAAAGAACACGGAATACTCAGCAATTACCATTTCAGACCATGCCCCGCATTGGGTGGACCTGCAGTTCGGGGGAGCGAGTTATCAACGCCCGCAATGGAGGCTAGATGTGGGACTGCTGTCGGAGGAGGGGATCTGCGAGAGGCTTCGGAAATGTATAAAAAATTACCTGCAGGTGAATGACACTGGGGAGGTCTCAGCGGCGACCGTGTGGGAGGCGCTAAAGGCAGTAGTGCGGGGGGAGCTGATTTCAATTGAGGCCCATAGAGCCAAGGCAGACCGGGCAGAGATGGACAGATTGGTCAGGGAAATGGGTCGGATAGATGAAGAGCACGCGGAGTCCCCGGGGGAGGTTTTACTCAGGGAGAGGCAGAGGCTACAGGCGGAACTGGGGGCACTATCCACGAGCAGGGCCATGGAACAGCTTAGGAAGGCGAGGGGAGGGGTGTACGAGTATGGGGAAAAGGCTAGCAGACTGTTAGCGCAGCAACTTAGGAGGAGGGAGGCGGCCAGGGAAATAGGTAGAGTGAGGGACGAGGGGGGGCGCAAAGTGGAGGATCCGGCAGAATTGAATAGGGTATTCCGGGACTTCTATCGTAAGCTGTATACTTCGGAGCCGCCAGAAGAACCGGAGGGGATGAAAAGGTTTCTGGATGGGTTAACATTCCCAACAGTTGGGGGGGGGGGGGCGAGTGGAAGAGCTGGGGGCCCCGATTAGAGTAGAGGAGGTATTGGGGGGCCTAAAGGCCATGCAGTCGGGGAAGTCCCCGGGGCCGGATGGATACCCAGTAGAGTTTTATAGGAAGTTCTCGGAGCTGGTGGGCCCGGTCTTGGCGAGGGTTTTCAATGAGGCAAGGGACAGAGGGACCCTGCCGCCGACAATGTCACAAGCCACCATATCTCTGATATTGAAGCGGGGTAAAGACCCGGAGGTGTGCGGGTCCTACAGGCCAATCTCCCTGATTAATGTAGACGCCAAGCTCCTGGCAAAGGTACTGGCGGGTAGAATGGAGGACTGTGTACCGGAGGTGATTGGGGAGGAGCAAACGGGGTTCGTGAAAGGTAGGCAGCTGGCGGCCAATCTGAGGAGATTGCTCAATGTGATAATGATGCCCCCGGCGGGTAGAGAGGTGGAGGTAGTGGTGGCTATGGACGCCGAGAAGGCCTTTGACCGGGTGGAGTGGGAATATCTATGGGAGGTGCTCGGACGGTTTGGGTTCGGGGAGGGATTGGTGGATTGGATCAAATTATTATATCAGGCCCCGAGGGCCAGCGTCAGGACCAACAGAGAAGTGTTGGAGTACTTTAGGTTGTACCGAGGGACCAGGCAGGGCTGCCCGCTCTCCCCGCTGCTGTTTGCGCTGGCCATAGAGCCGCTGGCGATTGCGCTGAGAGCCGCAGAGGGTTGGAAGGGGATGGTTAGGGGCGGGGTTGAACACAGGGCTTCTCTTTATGCTCCTGTACGTGTCGGACCCAGTGGCCGGAATGGGAACTATACTGGGAATGCTGAGGGAGTTCGGCCAGTTCTCAGGATACAAATTAAATACGGTCAAGAGTGAAATGTTTGTGGTACAGGCAAGGGGCCAGGAGAACAGATTGAGAGGGCTACCGTTTAGGTTAGTTGAGGAAAATTTCCGGTATTTGGGAATCCAGGTGGCACGAGACTGGGGCAGGCTGCATAAGTTAAATTTAGCCAGGGTGGTGGAGCAAATGAAGGGAGAGTTTCGGAGATGGGATGCACTCCCGCTGTCGCTGGCAGGGAGGGTGCAGACTGTAAAGATGACAATCCTCCCTCGATTTTTGTTTACTTTTCAGTGCCTCCCGATCTTTATCCCACAGTCCTTCTTCAAAAGAGTTAACGGGCTGATCATGAGCTTTGTCTGGGCGGGAAAGTCTCCGCGGGTGAAGAAGGCGATGTTGGAGAGGAACCGCAGCGAGGGAGGGCTGGCTTTGCCGAGTCTGGTCAATTATTACTGGGCGGCCAACATCGCTATGATAAGGAAGTGGATGGTGGGTACGGGGTCTATTTGGGAGCGGGTGGAGGCGGCTTCGTGCAGGGGCCCCAGTTTGGAAGCCCTGGTCACGGCTCCTCTACCGCTGCCGCCGGCCAAGTACACCACCAGCCCGGTAGTGGTGGCGACCCTGCGGATATGGGGCCAGTGGAGGAGGCATGTGGGGGAGATGGGGGCGTCTGTCTGGGCGCCAATCTGCGACAACCATCGGTTTGCCCCCGGCAGTATGGATGGGGGGTTCCGAGTATGGCGGCGAGCAGGGGCGGGAAGGGTGGGTGATATGTTCCTGGAAGGGAGCTTCGCGATTTGAGGAGCTTGGAGGAGAAATTTGGGTTGGTAAGGGGAAATTATTTTAGATACCTACAGCTGCGGGACTTTGTTCGTAGACAGGTCCCATCTTTCCTGCGCCTCCTGCCAAGGGGATCCTAGACAGAATAGTCTCTGGGAGGGACGAAGGGGAGGGTAGAGTCTCGGGTATTTATAAGGTGCTCATGAGGGAGGAAGGGTCCCAGACAGAGGAACTGAAACTTAAATGGGAGGAGGAGCTAGGCAGGGAAATGGAGGATGGGCTGTGGGCAGAGGCCCTGAGTAGGGTAAACTCGACCGCGACATGTGCTAGGCTCGGGCTGATCCAATTTAAGGTCGTTCACCGGGCCCATATGACGGTGGCTCGGATGAGCAAATTTTTCGGGATAGAGGACAAATGCGCTAGGTGCACGGGAGGACCAGCGAACCATGTGCACATGTTTTGGGCATGCCCTAAGCTTAGGGGGTACTGGGAGGGATTTGCGGGGGTCATGTCCCAGGTGCTAAAAACAAGAGTGGTGATGAGTCCAGGGGTGGCAATTTTTGGGGTTTCGGAAGACCCGGGCGTCCAGGGGGAGAAAGCGGCCGATGTGCTGGCCTTTGCTTCCCTGATAGCCCGGCGACGAATATTATTGGCGTGGAGGGACTCAAAGCCCCCGAAGACTGAGTGGTGGCTTGCGGACATGTCAAGTTTCCCGGGGATGGAAAAAATAAAGTTCGCCTTGAGGGGATCTGTGCAGGGGTTCACCCGGAGGTGGCAACCATTTATTGACTTCTTTGCAGGAGAGTGAGCGTCAGCAGGGGGGGGGGGGGGGTAGAGTAGAGTAGGAGGGAAAATATGGCGGGTAGTACGGGTGGGAGGGGAGCGGGCTTGTGCAATACGGTACGATGGAAGTATTGAAAGTACGTGGATGTTTGCACATTTTTGCCTTTTTTGCTTCCTTTCTGATGATGTCTGTAACTGTTTATAAAGCCAAAAACTACCTCAATAAAATTGTTTATTAAAAAAAAAAGAAGGCGTACGGTGTGTTCGCTTTTATTGTTAGAGGGATTGGGTTTGGGAGCCATGAGGTCATGTTGCAGCTGTACAAAACTCTGGTGCGGGCACATTTGGAGTATTGCGTGCAATTCTGGTCGCCGCATTACAGGAAGGATGTGGAAGCATTGGAAAGGGGGCAGAGGAGATTTACCAGAATGTTGCCTGGTATGTAGGGAAGATCTTATGAGGGACTTGAGGCTGTTTTCGTTAGAGAGAAGAAGGTTAAGAGGTGACTTAATTGAGGCATACAAGATGATCAGAGGATTAGATAGGGTGGACAGTGAGAGCCTTTTTCTTTGGATGGTGATGTCTGGCACAAGGGGACATAGCTTTAAATTGAGGGGAGATAGATACAGGACAGATGTCAGAGGTAGGTTCTTTACTCAGAGAGTAGTAAGGGCGTGGAATGCTCTGCCTGCAACAGTAGTGGACTCGCCAACACTAAGGACATTCAAATGGTCATTGGATAGACATATGGATGATAAGGGAATAGTGTAGATGGGCTTTAGAGTGGTTTCGCAGGTTGGCGCAACATCGAGGGCTGAAGGGCCTGTACTGCGCTGTAATGTTCTATGTTCCATCTCAAATTCCAACAGTTGCATGCTATGCGCTATCATAAAGTCATGTTCTACAAGGCAGTCCACAAGTTCAGGACCAGAAATAGATTGTGTGCGTAATAGAATAGTTAACAGTACAAGCCTCTCCATTTTAATCCGCCTATTTTGCCAAAGATAATTGCTTTGGAAATGATAGAAAGCTTTTGCAGTACAAACGTACGACAGGCATTGTTACAGGGCAAACACACCTCAGCAAAGTTTTATGTAAAAAATAATCTGAGTCACATTGATTCAGCAATGACTGTCATTCAGGACTACTAACCTGACACTGCAGTGATTAATGCTGGAGGGAACATCGCTGAACCAGAGCATTTTCATTTACCTCAGCTGTGCTTTTCATTACTCACCCCTCAGACTGGCCCAGAACACAATTCAAAACCATAACCCACTTTCCCTAAAGCAATAATTTCTTTACATAATCAATAAAGTATCTGAAAAACTAGTGACTGTCTTTAAGACAGCAAAAAAAATGAAACTATTACATATTGAAGCATGTTTAGTAAACGAAAGCTAGCTGAAGCACCGATTATATTTTACGTTAGTATTTTAAAATGGGTAGTAGAATGGGTTAGATCTCCTGATTCAACATCTACACAGAATGCACCAAGTTCCATTCACCCAATATGTCTGTTCTCACTGACCTAGTGTGCTCTCTGGTATATCAACACGTCAATTTTTAAATTCTCATTCTCATCTTCAAATTTTTCCAAGGCCTCGCATCTGCCTATCTTTATATTCCTCTCTGGCTCTATGACTCGCCAAGAACTGTGTTGCGACAAGTCTGACCCCCACTATCTTTGCCTCATCGTTGGTGACGATGCCTTCAGTCGTCCAGGCTTCGAGTTCTGGAATCCTGTGAACAAGCCTCTGTCCCTCAACTACTCTCTGCTCTTTCAAGACATTGAAGAAAACCTACCTCTATGACCAACCCTTTTGTCACCTGTCTCCCTTTTGTCTGATTGAGCTCCTGTGAAGTGCCTTTGAATGTTTTGCTACTTTAAAGGTGATAATAGGCCTTCTTCTTGACTGATAGAAAGTCTTCCATTTCCGCTGATGTAGAGAAGTCGAAGCCCAGTTTCAAAAGGGCAAGAGGACAAAACATAAAGCAGCCCATAATCTGACATCAACCCAATGAGATATGTATGCAATTTATATGGCTATTGAATGTGAGAGGCTAAAAAAATGAACACTGGCTTTTCCATCACAGAAAATGTGGGTATATGAATTTAAAAGCTCTTATCCATGAAAAGTAATTGGGGATGGCAGTCCACTGCATATTGCACTTTTTAGCAATCAGACCCCATTAAATAGATGATTTCCTTTTGAAATATCCAAGAGGGCTTTGTGACAGGATTACATCTCCGTTCTTAGGCAGCCAATTCAGTTCCTGAGGCAGGTATATGTAAAAGTGCAGAAACAAAACTATTTTATGGGGAAAAGTGGCAAAATGTAAGATGCTATCCTCTAAATCAGCAACCAAATATTCCCAAACAAAAATATTTAGTTATTTCAGTTTTCAATTTGTGGAAACAGGAGGCACGGTGTCAGAGTGGTTAGCACAGCTGCCTCTCAGCGCCAAGGACCCAGGTTCAATTCCGGCCTTGGGTGACTATCTGTGTGGAGTTTGTACTCCCCCCCCCACCCCCCACCCCCAACCCCCGTGTCTGCGTGGGTTTCCTCTGGGTGCTCCGGTTTCCTCCCACAGTCCAAAGATATGCAGGTTAGGTGGATTGGTCATGCTAAATTGCGCCTTGGTGTCCAAAGATGCGCAGGTTAGACAGGGTTGTGATGATAGGGTGGGGGTGTGGCCTAGGTCGGGTTCGGTCGGTGCAGGCTCGATGGGCCAAATGGCCTCCTTCTGCACTGTAGGGATTCTATGGTTCTAAGTTTGTGATGCTAACCGTGGGAGCCAAATAATATCAGTCCTCTTATTTTTTAGTGATGCTCTGCGTATCCTGCAATGTAAACTTGGCAATACTTACATTTTGAAATAATATTGTTTAAAAATAACATCCTCCCAGATCACAATTAGCACCCTTACAGACATAAATTAATAGCTACAACTATCAATTTCCATGTCCCAGACATGGCAGCGCTAATTAAAAATAAACAGAAGAGGGAGGAAACCGTCTTGATTTTCCAAGTCTTACAAACCTGGTTTTGATCAAATTTTAAAATTCTTTCGGAGATATTTGCAATGCTACTTCTGCTCCAGGGAATAATTCCAAGCTAAGAAACGCATGGGAGTAAATTTGAGTTCCTATTGCAAGGTTCGGCATTCAAGTGAACTCCTCTGGACATCCCCTCTCTCTGAGGCTGGTAATGGGCTTCAGGAAGCAACAAAGCTGGCTTGCTTCAACCGAGTCTCTGGTGAGTTCACCTCCACTGCACCAAAATTCCTACAATTAAACATCCATTGGGAAATTTTGCCTCAAGGATCAAACAATGGCATCTATCACAACTAAAATAGCACACAGGTTCAGCAATAAGACAGATGAAATCATTACGCAGTTTGGGTTTAAGGCATAATCACGCTTTACCCTTCACCTAACCAACAAATGTACCTGTTCGATGAATGCATGCAGCGGGTAACAGCTGGAGGAGTAGAAAGTTATGCATTCTTCAGTACCATCAATCACACACTTAGGAAAACAAATATAATAAATGCTGTAATCCTTCTTCCCACTTTGCAACACATACAAAACTGAGCACTGTATAGATTTAATGTAATTGAAACAAACATCGTTTGATTCACTTTCGCTCTGCAGCTGGAAGAATAGGAGGGAACTGCTGCCATCCCCCATCGTGCCGGTCAAGCCCATTCCCCTTCTTATCATTGATATCAGACATTCAGAACTAATATTTGGAAAAAATACATTTTCATCCTATTTATTGACTTTACCTTATGAAATATTCCACTAACTAATGCAATTGGCAATTAATAAATACTACAGAACACCCAGCTAAGTTTAAATCCATTACATAATTTTAATCAGTACACTGAATGAACAAGGAATGAAGAGAAGATAAGGAAATTAAATGTACTGTGCAAATTCCGCTTTAATAATACTTTCACCAGGAGGTATGCAATGCATTATATTTTTACGAGAGTTTGTTGTTGCAGTGTTCCTTCTAATTGGCTGTTAATTAATTGGTTGGCAAATCAAACACTATTGCTAAAGAAAGCCAGTGGCTGCTTCTGATTACTGGGTGTCCTAAAGGTCCGTGGAACCTCAACAGTGGTCCATCTGCAGTTTTGACTAAGTTCAACATGGCATCAAGTTTTGCAATCTATGCCTGGAAGTGAAAAACTAAGGATTTATCTTACCCTTTTATGGTCTTATCTGCCACCCACTACTGTACCTACACACCAAAGTCCCTTTGCTTTGTTCCATTTACCATTTAAGAACATACTTTAATGTTATGCTTTTGCTTCCAATATGTCTTTCATCACAGTTCCTTGGGTGAAATGCATTTATCACCCACTTTCCCATCCTTCCAGCCTGCTCTCTGTCACAACTTGAAAATCTCCATCATTCCTGTCCTCCCTGACCTAAATTTGCTCCCATCCTCCAACAAATCAAATTTAAAATTACCATCCTTGCGTTTAACCCTAACCTGGCCTTAACCTTCTCTATTTCTACAACTTTATCCAGCATCCCCCACCTGTGTTTCTGGTTCCAACCTATTGTGCATACATTCTCCCTTCAACTTACCAACGGTGATTATGCTACCAGTTCCTTACATTCAAAGCTCTAGAATTGTCTCCCTAGATCTCACGGCCTCTCCAACATCTCCAAGATGCAGAATTATCCAAGCGTTTGGTTATTATCCTTAATTTTTCTCTGGTTTGATATTCATTTCTCCTTATGCCTCCATGAATCAATATTTCATACTAAAGGCACAACATAAATTAAAATTGTCTGTTTTCATCTCACTCTCTCTCATTAATAGCAGCCAACAACTGTCAGGCTACCCGTCAAATATGTAAAGCCAGAAAGAAATTGGTTTTACCGAGTGGCACTGAGGGCTGGGCCTAACGTACAGGTCCCAACACACCACACTCCATTTCTTTCCTTCACTCACACCACACAAACCATTACTATCTGTCAAATAAATCTAAAACCTACATCAAAGCCCTCAGGTGTAAGTCCGTACCTGAGAGCCTTTTCAGGTTTACATCTTGAAAGTTTAATGCCTTCACATTTTTACAAATTCTTTCTCCCCTGGAGTGGTTAGTTGACTGAAGAGATGACTACACTGTTCAATGCCCATGAAGAGGGAGTTTCCAGGGGAGGAAAAAAAATGAATTCATTCTTCGCATTTTACGTTCAATTAAGAGCAAGGACAGCTTCCGTTCCTCTACGCCTCTCAGGACTCTCGGTTTTGGACTGGAAAGAAGACAAAACTAAACTCCAAAAACGCAAAGTGAGAATATCTGACTCACATAAGGTGGGAAATTAGGTACCCTGCACATCTGCAGTAAATCTCTTAAGCTGTTAACATAATATATCATAATTTTTTTGCCTTGTTGTTTTTCTTAAACCTTTATTTTTAATATGGGGGCAGGATTCTGCCATAACCAGCGGGACGGGCAACTCCGGCGGGACGGAGTGGTGTGAACCACTCCGGCGTCGGGCCGCCCCAAAGGTGCGGAATCCTCCGCTCCTTCAGGGACTAGGCCCGCCCCAGAGTGGTTTGCGCCCCGCCAGCCGGCGGGAAAGGGGCTTGGCGCCAGCTTGTGCTGGCGTCACTCCGCGCATGCGTAGAGGGCTTTGTTTCCACACCGGCAAAGGCGGACTGCTACAGCCGCCGGTGCGGAACAATAGAGTGCCCCCACGGCACAGGCCTGCCGGCAGATCGGTGGGCCCTGAGCGCAGGCCAGGCCACCGTGGGGGCACCTTCTGGGGCCAGATCCCCCCAGGCCCCCCCAAGAACCCTGGAGGATGCCCGCGCCGCCAGGTCCCGCCGGTAAGGGACCTACTCCAATTTACGCCGGCGGGACTGGCAAAAAATGGGCGGGACTTTGGCCCATCGCGGGCCGGAGAATTCGGGCACCCCCGGGGCCCATTGAGTCGCGCCGGTCCTCGCCATTCTCCCAGGCGGGCGGCACGATTCACGCGGGGCCGATTTTTGGGGGCCGGAGAATTTGGAGGATGGCGGGGGCGGGATTCACGCCGACCCCCGGTGATTCTCCAACCCGGCGGGGGGTCAGAGAATTCAATTACTTCAGCAAAACATGCCGAACCGAAAAGAGTTTGGGGACAGGTTAGGACACTTGTCAGAAACATGGGAAAGAAGGAGGCTCAGCACTGGGGATGTGGACAGCAGCAGCTTTGTCCATTGTGAATGCTGAGGTCTGAGCATGATTGAGAGTAAAGAAGTTACTGCAAGAAGGAAGCTAGAAGTAGAGAGGCAGAGTGTGCTGGAAATTTGGTGTATATGCAAACATACTCAAATTCTCAATGAGTTGAAGGTAAATAGTGGCAATTAAGGTTCAGGACAGTAAACATTAAGTGAAAATATTACTCTCCATTGATGTTCGATTTTGTTGTAGTGTTAAGACGTCTCTTTGTTGGCTCATTTGTGTAATTCGTAAGGCTTCAGTTATCAAATTGTACTGCACGTAAGCTTAGTGATGAAAAGTCTTGATTTGTATGTATTAATGGGACGATTTATAAATTTGGGGGTCTTTTGTTATGTCTTATAATTGGCATCTCTAGCTGCCAAATACTGTGATCTAGCATTAAGAAAGGACACACGGAGTGAATTGGAGTTGTAGGTCGGACACATTTGCACAACTTCTCCACCCATTGGGATTCTTTTTCCCCGCTGGCAGAGCAGCCCGCCCACGGATTTCCCAGCTGTGTGGGGAAGCTTCAATGGGAAACCTCACTGACAAGACAGAATCCCGCCATCTGCGAATGGCCGCCGCTGAGAAACATGCAGCTGGGGGACCGGAGAATCTAGTCCCTGGGCTTCAGTAAGTCTAACATTAGAACATACAGTGCAGAAGGAGGCCATTCGGCCCATCGAGTCTGCACCGATCCACTTAAGCCCTCACTTCCACCCTATCGCGTAACCTAATAACCCCTCCTAACCATTTTGGACACTAAAGGCAATTTAGCACTGCCAATCCACCTAACCTGCACGCCTTTGGACTGTGGAGGGAAACCGGAGCACCCGGAGCAGCAAACAGAAGCAAGGTTGCAATGCTAGAAGAATGGCTGAGGGCTAGATATATTGGGGTTTCCAAACAAATAAACAGGTTAAGGTTAGATTATTGTGGGGCAGCCAGGAGTACTCTTCCCATTGTTCAAGTGTAAATATTAGGTACAAGTTAAGAATATACTGTTATAGGGAGGTCAGGAACACTCTTCCCATTGCTCAATCATTACAAATATTGGGTTAGAAGTTGTTACTTGTATTGACACAAGTGCACATATTTGGTCAAAATGCTACAAGACTACCTATGAAAAAGATATTAAAATATGGGTGCGTTACTGAGCTCTTTGCACATGGCAAGGGTAGCATTTGTCACAGAATATTTACTGGAGCAATTGTTGTCGGGAGAGTTAGGAGTGGTCACATGCCAGGAAGTTAGCATTTGCACAGGACATTACCAATCGACCTGCCTTTGTTACAGGTTGAGGAGTACTGTGAGAACCTCGTATCGGGTTTAGTTGGAGGCTGGACCATCCCCAATGTTGAAGAGTTGAAGTCTTAAAACTACAAAATGATTTGTATGTATGTTAGAGTTAGGTTGGCTTCGTGAAAATCTGGAAGGAGTTGTGACTCAAGAGACCAGGTTAAAGAGGCCAAGAGGGAAGACCCCAGAAGTTCTGGGATCCAGAGAAAAACAGGCCAACACATGTTGAACTTGTTCTTCATGCCATTCCACTGCTAGTGGAATGTGTAAGTTCTAATATTTGTTGTCCAGTAAACCTTATCAGTTTCTATTCTAAATTAGTGATTGTCCTTTCTGTAAATAAAGTTATTCCTCAACAAGAATGTTCTTACTCTGGGGTTTAGTATGGAGCCAAATCCCTACCAAACTATTAGAGAAACAAACAAAAGGCGCATAATAATAATCTCTATTGTCACAAGTAGGTTTACATTAACACTGCAATGAAGTTACTGTGAAAAGCCCCTAGTCGCCACATTCTGGCGCCTGTTCGGGTACACAGAGGGAGAATTCAGAATGTCCAAATTACCTGACCACGTCTTTCGGGACTTGTGGGAGGAAGCCAGAGCACCCGGAGGAAACCCACACAGATACGGAGGGAACATGCAGACTCTGCACAGACAGTGACCCAAGCCCGGAATCGAACCTGGGACCCTGGCGCTATGAAGGAACAATGCTACCCACTGTGCTACCGTGCCAACAATGCTTGTGAACTGAATGAGGGAAATTAAATATAGAGATAAGTTTAAAGACATTTTCGTGAATTTTGGAAATGTATATATTTTAAAGTTCAAAACCTTATTATGGACATTAGAAATTTCAATTAATGAAACGTGGAATACTAAAGGGGACAGCACAGTAGCACAAGTGGTTAGCACAGTTGCTTCACAGCGCCAGGGTCCAACGTTCGATTCCCCGCTGGGTCACTGTCTGTGCGGAGTCTGCATGTTCTCCCCGTGTCTACGTGGGTTTCCTCCGGGTGCTCCATTATTCCCACAGTCCAAAGACGTGCAGGTTAGGTGGATTGGCCATGATAAATTGCCCTTAGTGACCAAAAAGGTTAAGCGGGGTTACTGGGTTACAAGGATAGGGTGGAAGTGAGGGCTTAAGTGGGTCGGTGCAGACTCGATGGGCCGAATGGCCTCCTTCTGCACTGGATGTTCTGTGTTCTAAAGTTTTTGGATTTTTTTGAGTAACTTAATTGGTTCACATGGTACCCTTCTTCTTTCTAATTGGTGAATAAAATGAATACATTTGCATTGTAAGGAATCATCTGGAACAAATGTAGCCTAAGCTGAAATAAATTAACTTGATCAACATATCTGCACTGCAAACATTTCCATACAATAAATTTGCATTTCAGTATATGAGAAATGTTACAGCGTGATTAAACTACTCACTGGAGATCCAGTCAGATCTAACATAATATAATGTAAAGGTTGGAGAGGAGTTCCCCAGGGTTGGCGTTGGGATCCTTGCTCTTCCTGATATAGAGTGATGACCTAGACCTTAGCATGCGGAGTACAATTTATGAATTTGCAGATGATACACAACTTACAAGCATGGCAAACTGTGAGGAAGATAGTGCAGAACTTCAAAAGGACATGGACAGGTTGGTGAAATGTGTGAAGAAATGTAACGCCAAGAAATGTGAAGTGATTCATTCTGGTAAGAAAAAAACAATGACCATATAAAATTAAGGGTGCAATTCTAAAGGGGCTGCTGGAGGAAAGCGACCCATGTGCATAGGTACATAAATTATTGTAGATGGCAGTACAGGTTAAAAGCACAGTTAGTAAAGCATACAGCACTATTATTAGGGGCATGGAGCATAAAAGCAAGGAAGTTACGTTAAACGTATGTTGAGCACTAGTTGGACGTCAATAGGAGTATTGAATCCATTTCTTGCCACCACGATTTAGAAAGGATGTGAAGGCATTAGCAAGAGTGCCAAAAAGACAAAAATGGTATCAGGGGTGAGGAACTTCAGTTACGTATATAGATTGGAGAAGATTGAGAGGAGACAGAGATATTCAAAATCATGAGTGGTCTGGACAGAGTAGGTCGGGGAAAAAATGTTTCCACTGATGGAAGAATAGAGAACAAGGCAGCACAGGTTTGACATAACTGGACTGGCAAAAAAAAGCAATGCTGACATCAGGAAAATGCTTTCATGCAGCCAATGGTTTGGATCTGGAAATGCACTTCCAGTGAATGTGCTGGAGTCAGGTTCAATTGATGCATTCATGAGGGGATTTGATTAATGTCTAATAAGGACGAATGTCCAGGGCTACGGGAAGAAGATTGGGCGGGGGGAGCAGCACTATCATGACAGGTCGAATGCGCTGTAACAATTCTGTAATTCTGTAGACATGAAATGCGTAAAACATTTATGTAGGACTTCATACATCTGCCAGACCCACAATAAAATTGTGAGTGACCCACTTCAAAGGGACTCCTGTGTACTGCATGTAGTAATTAGTTTTCCTGAGCTAACAGCATAACCTTCAATTACATTTGCTGTAAATATAATTGGATTAGGCAATTGCCTGCGTGAAAAGAAAATGAACAATTTGCTCATACTGTGTCAGTACAGTAAATATGGTTGCCCTGTGCTCTGTAATTAGCCTTCTATCCCATGTTTCATGACACTATCAAACAATTTCCTAAATCAACTTATTAGTTTTGGGTTGTAAAGCTTTTAGTTTGTACTTAATTTTCTGCCAATCCAAACGGAGTGTAATATTGAGCACAAAATTACAATTAATCCATTCAAAGATTACCTAAATGCCATAATTGTTGTTCCCATGGATTCATGCAAATCTTCAAAAAACGATAAACCACAGAAGCTGGAGGCCTATTCATAAGAACTACGGTCAAGCAGTTAAAACAAGGGCCGGGATTCTCCCCTATCCGGCTGGGTGGGGGGGTCCCGGCGTGTTGGAGTGGCGTGAGCCACTCCGGTGTCAGGCCGTCCTAAAGGTGCGGAAGTCTCCACACCTTTAGGGGCCAAGCCCTCACATTGAGGGGCTAGGCCCGCGCCGGAGCGGTTGGCGCTCCACCGGCTGGCGTGAACGACCTTTGGCGCCACGCCAGCCGGGGCCAAAAGGACTTCGCCGGCCGGCGTAAGTCCGCGTATGCGCCGGAGCATCAGCGGCTGCTAACGGCATCCCAGCGCATGCGCTGGGGAGGGGGTCTCTTCCTCCTCCGCCATGGTGAAGACCATGGCGAAGGCAGAAGAAAAAGAGTGCCCCCATGGCACAGGCCTGCCCGCCAATCGGTGGGCCCCGATCGCGGGCCAGGCCACCGTGGGGGCACCCCCCGGGGTCAGATCGCCCGGCGCCCACCCGCACCACCTGCTCCCGCCGGTAAGGTAGGTGGTTTGATCCACGCCGGCGGGAGAGGGTTGACAGCGGCGGGACTTCGGCCCATCGATGGCTGGAGAATCGCCGCAGGGGGGCCCGCCGACCGGCGCGATTCCCACCCCCGCGAATCTCTGGTGGCGGAGAATTCGGGACACTGCGGGGGCGGGATTGACGCCGGCCCCTGCCGAATCTCCGACCCGGCGGGGGGATCAGAGAATCCCGCCCCGAAAACCGCAAAGGTATCTAAAACTGGAATGATATAAACGGCAAAAACAATTCCTGTCAGTGTCTTATGATATTTATACTGTTTTAAAATCCTGCCGTCATAACTCATTTGTCATTCAGTGGTTCCCATAAATGGCAATGGAAGTTATGTATTGTCAACTATCAACCAGGTACTATATAATTTACCTGGAGACAAAGCATAACTTTTTAGATGTCCCGGCGACATCTAAAAAGAAAAACCTGCACATAAAGATTAAATCAACAACAATAAAGGGAAACAACCTACAGATCAAGAGTCATAAAGCATGCAAGACAGCCATGCCTCAAACTTGCAAGTTGGATGTTAATATAGCCTGCTATAAAAAATACCCAGTTCAGTAGCAAATGTTTCAGGAAACAGTGCTGCATTGATGTGGTTGGAAAGAAGATAAGTCATCTGGAGGAGACACTGGATGAAACAAAGCTCTTGGCAGTACATCAGACAATTCGAGAAAATCTTACCAACTAACCAGGGGTAAGCTACCGTCTGCACCTAAAGGGGGAGAGAAGAGATGAAAAACAAAGGAACTCACTCGTTTTCTAACATTTGTGCAATTTCCTCTGTATCCAGCCCTTTAGCTTTCTACTATTTCAGAATAGGTAAAGACATCCTTGTCCCTGGGAAACACGCATACAACTTCCAGATCACAAAGTCTGTAAAGGAGCCTAGTTTTTGATCATAGCTACTTCAAAGCTTAGAAAAATCTGCCAAACTATTCATAATTTTTTACAGGCAGATATGAAGGTAGGCCATTTGAACCTCGTTTATACATAATCCAGAACTTGACTGAAGAAAGTCTGTAAAATGTATTTTGTTTACATCTTATAAACATTTCTTGTCCCAAATGGCATGCAGATTACTTACTCCCTTGGTTTCAAATAATCCTGTTGATCCACTGACGGATGGGGAGGAAGGTCAGTGTGACTGTTTCGGACTTTCTGTCTTGGTAGGGTTGGGGGTGGAGGGGCGTCACTCGGGTGCTGATGGGAAGGAAGAGGTGAGGGGGACTGTGAAATGTGGTCAACAACTAAAATACTCATCGAACAATTTTCTTCGCTGTAAATTTTCTTCTAATTAATGTGAGACTCCCTTGAACAAAACAAATTATTTTATGGAACAGTTGTACATTCTGCAAAATTTACTCACACTAGTCATATCAACCCCATAGCCACAAGAGCAGAGGTGGGGTGCGCAACCAAATGTGCCCCACCTGTTACCCCCTCAATGTTCCTCCACCAGTGACAATGCTCAAGTCAGGAGTGTGAGGGAATACTTTACCTTGCTTGAACGGATGCTTAAGTTTGACACATCCAGGACAAAGCTTGAGGGAAGGATTGTCCCTGTCACTGATTTCAATATCAATATCCATCTTCTCCACAGGGGCTCTGTTGTTGCAGAATGTACAATCTACAGGATTGAGTGCAGCAAACCTACTTCAAACACACCCCCCAGCCAGACCCCCACTGCTGAAACAAAGAGTGAGCAATGTTATGGGAAGGCCACGATTTACAAATTTCCCTCTTAAGTTACACTTGGACATATACCACTGTTGTTTCATCATCACTGGGGAGTAATCCTGGATTTCCTACTTGGCACCACCGTGGGAGCATTATCATCAAAAGAGCCGAAGCAGTTTAAGGAGAAGATTTACCACTAATTTTTCAGGGAATCTGGCGATGGACAATAGGTGCAGCCTCGCATGCACCTCCCACATCAACTGCACAATAAAACATGTTCTCTAACTGTGCACATTATCTAATTTAAAGGTTAAGACAGTAATCTTTGCCAGCTCACCAGGAGCAATCAAAATGGCTTCATGGCACTTGCTGTTCCAGAGTTGAGCTTTGCAGTGAAATTCTCAAAAATGGCATTCCTATCCCTACCAATTAAGTATTTGCTGGTACATTTAGCCAAATAAACCATTGAACAGAATTACACTGCAGGCTTCAAAATTTAATTTCGAGTAACAACTTGGTTTTAATTATGTTTTACTTTACAAGCATGCTTGCTTATTTAACTATTGCTGCAACGTGCGTGCTTTACTCATTTGTGGATCCAGACTCCACAGACCTGGTCTCGATTTGAATTGGCTCTCTTGTAAATGGCCAACTCTACCTTCCCACTGGACTCAGTTACAAAGTGCTCCAGTTCACTTCTTGATTCAGTAACGGGTCTGGGATCCGTTACCAAGCTATGTCATTTCCTCTTTCCTTCCCTCAGGCATACTTTCTGAGGGAAAACAGGTCTGGTTACAGTACATCAAATGAACTTAATGGAGGTACTGTACAACTGAATTGACCTCAAAGGCAGTGGGAACGCTTCCAACCTGGCCCCAAAGCAGTTACAACTCAGAACCAGATTAACTTAGAAAGCAATTCAGGCGTGTACAGAAATAAAATTCCCTTCTTAACCCTTTTAGCTTGGTGCATGAAGCAATTTGATACTTTTTGCATTTACTGCTTAGATTTGAAATTAGGGCAACTGTAACTCCCACGGAATGAAAGAAAGGCATTTTTCACATGGGAAGTCTATTGTTTTGCATTGTTGCACTTAATTATGTTATTTTTGTCCGCCAGTAATCTGACTCGCCCAGCCACCCAAAACCCGAGGTTTTTTCCTATTTGTTTTGAAGTTGAGGGTCAAGCACTTTGTGGTGATTAATCTGGCACCCAGTGATAAAAACATCATCAATTTCAAAAGACAAAGCTGTCACTAACATATAAGAACCTTCCATAATAAGTGTTGAAATTCCTGATGGCACGGATGTCTTCCTTATATTCCTTTCAAATGCAGGTAACAGTCACGTTTTATTCATTGGGTGGAGCTGTGTTACAGGTCAGTCGATGAGTTTGAGTTGCTATGGCAGCACACACTTATTATATGTAGGTTGTAGTTCTACTGCTTTGGATGGTGATGGTAGAGGCTCCAAATTTCTTCCCATCACACGGTTGACCAGGAATCTCTCCCACTCTTATCTTGAGTGTGTTAGCAGGATTTGGTGGTTGATGCTTAAGCTGCTTGGCTGTGCTGTGAACGCACCTTCCTTGGCCATCAACTCTCGATGTGGGACTTGAACCTGGAGCCTCTGACGCAGAGGCAGGGACACTACCCACTGGGCCATAAGACCCACATTCACTGGCTACTGTCATGTGAGAGTGCCTTTAAGAAATGGATGTTTAAGCAATGTACCTTTAAGAAATGCAGTGATGTCAGAGTGTGGGTGGAGCTGGGCTTTAGCTCAGCCATTTTGAAGTTTTTCTTTTCAGTTTGAGGAGAAAGCTGGGAGTGTGTGTGTTTTGCAAAGAGCGGCAGGAAGAAAACACAGAGCTAGTCTGTGGATGTCTGCAAATCCAAAGACTAAATATATTGAATGTAACCTCATGTCAGTTGTTACAGGTGAAGTATTTTGGATGTCTGAAAGAACATTTTGAGGGATTATTTAGTGTATTATTTTCAGGGTTATCTTTGAAGTAAGGGGTGTTAAGTGATCCAAAGTTGAGTTCATGGAATCAATATTGTTTTGTTTACAAAACCACGTGTCCATAATTGTAATACCACACCTGGGGATCAAGCCATATGCTTCAAAAGCAACAATCCATGAAAGGGGGAGGTTGGTTGAACTCCATGATACATTTTGGGGTTCTGAAAACACCGCTCCCATAACAGTAGCCAGATTAAATCACAGAAGAAACAGGCAACAAATCAAATAGAGAAAGGAGGTCACAATCTTCCCATGAGAAACTAATAGGGTGAAACAATGGCAGGTAATCCAGAGTGGGCAATGTTCACAATTCCTAAATTAGACTATGTGAGGATGAACCAATGAAATTGACTAAAATATTTTTTTTAATATTCACTCAGTATGTTGGATTCTCGCCAAAGTAAGAATATAGCACCAGATATAGGACACAAAAAATATTATATAATCAAGAACATTATTGAATTTAAGAAATTTTACACCAAGTTAAAGTCCAACAGGTTTATTTCAAATCACTAGCTTTCGGAGCACTGCTCCTTCCTCAGGTGACTGAAGAGGTTGACAACTGTCCTGGCTTGAGACAATTCACACCTCTTTAACCTGGGATTACCCCTCTCCCTGGATCTGTAAAGACATCATTACCTGCAAATGCTCGCATTCAAAGTATCGGCCTGCATCTTTGAATTTGTCTATATATATGTTTCTGGAACCTATCTCTTCATTCACCTGAGGAACAAGCAGTGCTCCGAAAGCTAGTGATTTGAAACAAACCTGTTGGACTTTAACCTGGTGTTGTAAGGCTTCTTACCGTGCTCACCCCAGCCCAACGCCGGCATCTCCACATCGAACTTACTTAGGATTTGAGGGGAAGGCCTACTTATCTTGAGCACTGCTACTGGAGGTCAGCTTACTTATGAAGAGAAATGTTACTTGGAGACAACAATGTCCACACAGTTAAATCCTGAACACACAACTGCAGTATATCAAGACAATGCTGTGCTTGTATCACCTCATAATAATGATTTTCAAAAGATGCCTTTGTCCATTTATTAATTTAATCTAATATCAGACATCATATGCTGCTTGTTTAAGAAAGAGGCTGGAATAATAATATATATATGTGGTAGTCAGCGAAAACACAAATAATGTGGGTGCATCATTTGTAATGTCGACGGAGAACACTAGCATTGCTTTGCTTATTTTATTTTAATGTACTTTTCCCCCACATTTGCACCCATTCTCCCTTCTCCCTCCTTCTCATGAACTACTGTCAAGATTTATTAACAACTGGCTCCTGGGACTTGGTAATTATGCCAAGTTAAGACAGCTGCAAGTGGTCTTGGTTGACTGACTTGTCAATTTTGCCTCCCCTCGCTGAAGACAGGGAAGTTAGCTTCCACTCAACAACACCTCCCTGAGCAACATGACAAAATTTAGCAAACTATAAAGGTGTGGAGAATCACAAGTGCAGAATTGTGAGAAATTGCTCCACATATAATGGGGCCAACAGACTAAAAAGAAATTTCTGTTAGTCACCTTTTGATTGAAGTGCTGAATGAATAATTAACTAAGATATGGAATCAAAGAACACAAACTTGCAGTTTTTAAAATACTCTCCGATGGATGTATTTAAATACCAGTATTATAAAAGACAATTTCTGAAACCATCTGAAAATATGGGTATGATTCCAGTCTTCGGATTACTACGGGTGTGGGGGAGAAATCAATATCATTCTTAATAGGCATTTGCTTGATGCCACAATGGAGACTTTAGGCAGCAGGTTCAATCACTACCATTTATCTCCAGAGGGAATAGGTTTGTCCATCCTCGGGGATAATGGCTCAAAAGATCATTTCTATCAGTTGGTTAAGGGTCACATCTTTGATGAGTTCTGACAGCCTCAGGACAATCCCTGGAGTAGACATGTCCACAGCAAAATGCTGCTCCAATTAAGCAGTTTTATTTATAAAACACCTGGGTTAAAAGGATAGGGAATGCAAATGGTAACATGCGGAGGGGGCGGGGGGGACTTATTCAATATCAGATTTAGCAGCTCATACAGAGTGCACAGGGTTCAACATTGCTACCAATCTGACAGCTCACTGCTGCATGCTGTGAAGGAATAGTTTGTTGGTATGGGTGAAAATTCCACTTGTTCAATATTCAAGAGGTTATTCGTCATTTCGGAAAGACCAGAAGACAAATCAACTTGCCAGCTCATATGCCGCAGTTTGTCACAAGGAACATAATAAACAGTGGCACTAATATGCATATGTAAATAAACACAATTAATGTGACTCAATTTTGACTCTTAACTGTTAACTCATTAAATTGATCTCATGCAAATGACTAATCAAAATGTCCAAATTCAAAGTGACATACAGTGGGCTAGATTCTCGGTTTCGTGACACCGGAAAGGCGATTCGGCGGAGAATCCAGCGTCGGGCAAAAAATTTCATTGGCTCCCATTGCGATGCTCCAGTTCCCGACTGGTGTCAGAATCAAGGTTCGCACACCGCGCCGGCAGGGTAGAGGGATGACAATCATTTGGGCTGCTTTGTCCTGATGGTGTCAAGTTTCTTGAATGTTGTTGCACTCTTCCATGCAAGTGGAACGTTTTCCATCACACTCCTGACTTGTGCCTTTAGATTGAGAAAAGGCTTTGCAGATGAACTACTCACCTCACAATGCCAAGCCTCTAACCTGCTCTTGTAACCATTGTGTGATGATCCAGTTAGGTTTCTGGTCAATAGTGACCTTGTGGAAGCTGACAACGGCAATTCCATTAAATGTCAAGGGTAGGTGGTTTGACTCTCTCTTGTAAGAGATTGTCGTTCAATAGCTGACAATCAGCCCAAGCCTAAAAGTTGTCTGATTGCAAGTACACTCTCCGCCTAACCTGATTTGAGTGCTTGATGGTATTATTGTAAAAAGAGCTTTTCTTCATACATCTTTAAACTTCATCTGAGCAGTAAGTGCTTCATGCAACAGTGTAGGAGAAGCTTTAAACATATTATAGCTGAGCTGGGAGTTCTGGGTATTGACAGTTTTACCAAAAATTGTAAAGTGTTCTATTCCCCCAAAGTGACAATTCTTAGACTCACAGAGGTTTACAGCATGAAAACAGGCTCTTCGGCCCAACTCGTCCATGCCGCCCAGTTTTTACCACTAAGCAAGTCACAATTGCCCGGATCTCAAGCAAAAATTCACCAAGAAGGAAAAACACAAATCGCTTTACATACCAAGAATAAGAACGTGATGTGGAGATGCCGGCGTTGGACTGGGGTGAGCACAGTAAGAAGTCTTACAACACCAGGTTAAAGTCCAACAGGTTTGTTTCAAACATGAGCTTTCGGAGCACTGCTCCTTCCTCAGGTGAATGGAGAGGTATGTTCCAGAAACATTTATATAGACAAAGTCAGAGAAGCCAGACAATGCTTGGAATGCGAGCATTTGCGGGTAATCAAATCATTACAGATCCAGAGATAGGGGGCGATCCCAGGTTAAAGAGGTGTGAATTGTCTCAAACCAGATCAGTTGGTAGGATTTTGCAAGTCCAGGCCAGATGGTGGGGGGTGGATGTAATGCGACATGAATCCAAGATCCCGGTTGAGGCCGCATTCATGCGTGCAGAACTTAGCTATAAGGTTTTGCTCGGCAATTCTGCGTTGTCGCGTGTCCTGAATCCCGCCTTGGAGGACGCTTACCCGGAGATCAGAGGCTGAATGCCCTTGACTGCTGAAGTGTTCCCCGACTGGAAGGGAACATTCCTGCCTGGAGATTGTCGCACGATGCCCGTTCATTCGTTGTCGCAGTGTCTGCATTGTCTCGCCAATGTACCACGCTTCGGGACATCCTTTCCTGCAGCGTATGAGGTAGACTACATTGGTCGAGTCGCACGAGTATGTGCCGCACACCTGGTGGGTGGTGTTTCCACGTGTAATGGTGGTATCCATGTCGATGATCTGGCAGGTCTTGCAGAGATTGCCCTGGCAGGGTTGTGTGGTGTTGTGGTCTCTGTTCTGAAGGCTGGGTAATTTGCTGCAAACAATGGTTTGTTTGACGTTGCGCGGTTGTTTGAAGGCAAGTAGTGGGGGTGTGGGGATGGCCTTGGCAAGATGTTCATCTTCATTGATGATGTGTTGAAGACTGCAAAGAAGATGTCATAGTTTCTCCGCCCCAGGAAAGTACTGGACGACGAAGGGTACTCTGTCAGTTGTGTCCCGTGTTTGTCCTCTGAGGAGGTCGGTGCGGTTTTTGCTGTGGCGCGTTGGAACTGTCGATCGATGAGTCGAGCGCCATATCCTGTTCGTACGAGGGCATCTTTTTGTTTGCGCAACCTCAAACAAACCAGTGTTTGCAGCAAATTACCCAGCCTTCAGAACAGCGACCACGACACGACACAACCCTGCCAGGGCAATCTCTGCAAGACATGCCAGATCATTGACATGGATACCACCATTACATGTGGATACACCACCCACCAGGTATGCGGCATATACTCGTGCGACTCGACCAATTTAGTCTACGCTGCAGGAAAGGATGTCCCGAAGCGTGGTACATTGGCGAGACCATGCAGACACTGCGACAACGAATGAACAGGCATCGTGCAACAATCACCAGGCAGGAATGTTCCCTTCCAGTCGGGGAACACTTCAGCAGTCAAGGGCATTCAGCCTCTGATCTCCGGGTAAGCGTTCTCCAAGGCGGTCTTCAGGACACGCGACAACGCAGAATTGGCGAACAACAATTTATAGCTAAGTTCCGCACGCCTGAGTGCTGTCTCAACCGGGATCTTGGATTCATGTCGCATTACATTCACCCTCTACCATCTGGCCTGGACTTGCAAAATCCTACCAACTGTTCTAGCTTGAGACAGTTCACACCTCTTTAACCTGGGATCACCCCCTATCTCTGGATCTGTAATGATTTGATTACCCGCAAATGCTCGTATTCCAAGCATTGTCTGGCATCTCTGACTTTGTCTATATATATGTTTCTGGAATATACCTCTCCATTCCCCGGAGGAAGGAGCAGTGCTCCGAAAGCTCGTGTTTGAAACAAACCTGTAGGACTTTAACCTGGTGTTGTATGATTTCTTACTAAGAATAAGAACAGCCTCCATCCCCCCCCCCCCCCCCCCCCATCCCCACCCCCACCCCTATTAATTGCCCCCAAAAATCTATGTTTGTACGAGTGTGATTGATTCTTACATTCTAGGACTGTGAGCTTGATCTACCGGCTGCGTTGCACCCAAAAGGCAACAGTGCCACCTGGCTGACAGCTGGGCACTGCCAAGGTGCCCAGGTGGCACTTCCAGCTGGCAGGGGAACTGCCAGGGTGCCAGGCTGGCATTTTCCCCGCGATGGGGATCGGACCTGGGGCTGCCCTGCGCATCTAAGGTGGAGTGCGATGCCCCCTCCCCTCTCCACCAGTATAGGTGTGATGGGGCCTTGGGGAGGTTTGGGTGTTGCATCAGTGGATCGAGAGAGCGGGACACCATTTCCCTTAAGCTCTGAGGAGATCTGGCGAGCAGAATGGCTTGCCATTTCTCGGCACTCCAAACACCGGAAAACACACAGCCAAACGTGCTCGTCACGGGACTCTGTTCCAATTTAGTTAGATCACGCCCTGTACTTCTTCCCCATGTTGTTGTAAGAGAACCAGCTAAGAAGGATTAAAAATGTCTATGGCTACTGAATCAGCTTACTTACTGAGAGTTGGTCCCTTTAAGAGAAGGTGCATTTATTTATAATTTAGTCCATGACTCTGTGGCAACCCAGTGTCTCCTTACTGATTATTTTGTGAATGGTACTTTTCCATTGTTTTTTTTTCTGAAATTCATGACTTGGTCCTGCCCTCAATGGGGGAGGGACAGACATTTGCAAGCAATTGCTAATCTGGAGATGTTTCCCTCACCAACACAATTAGCCACTGAAGTGCATTTAAAAAAAAACTGCCAACAGTATTAAATAAGCTATCCAACAATATATTTGTTTTCGATGTTGTTTTGTAGGGTGTAACAATCCTATATAATACTTGGTGTTGCTAGGTACAAAAAGGTGAAATTCAGCAGTGGCATAGTGGTATTGTCGCTGGACTAGTAAACCAGAGACCTAAATCATGCTCTTGGGACATGGGTTCAAATCCTACTAAGGGCAGATGATGGAATTTGAATACAATAAAAAGAAATCTGGAATTAAAAGTCTTAATGATGACCATGAAACCATTGTCGATTGTAGTGAAAACCCATCTGGTTCACTAATGCCCTTTCAGGAAGGAAATCGTTTGTCCTTGCCTGGTCTGGCCTACATGTGACTCCAGACCCACAGCAATGTGGATGACTCTTCAATGCTGGCCCGGCCAACGATGCCTACATCCCATGAACGAATAGTGAAATACTGATGTGCCAATTGGGAACCCTTTACCAAGTTCCTACTGCGCTTCCCTCAGTAGGAGCCCCCTCTCCCCTCCCTGACATGGCCATCATGTCTAGTTTCTGTTTTTAGAAACCAGTGCTAATTCACACCTGCATGAGGCCCTGCAGCTGGGGCCGGTGGATACTGAGAGCCGGGAGACTGGCATTGAATGGTCTACGCATATTGAAATAATTTTAATGACTTTCTTAAATATACTGATCCAGATCGAGTCGGCGTAGCTGGTCAGGTGCATCACGTTTTGGCCTCTCCTGCCTCTTCACCCGTCGTACCGAGATCTGCACCAGGTGCAACGTGGTGGGAAAATCGGGCCCAGAGTTAACATTTTGAGTCCAATATGACTCTTCTTTGGAACCCAGGGTGCAAGAAGATATTGTCCCAAACTTGAGGGGGAAGTGGGGTCCAAAGTTAAGAGACACAGTCTCAGGATAAGGGGCAAGCCATTTCAGACTGAGATGAGGAGGAATTTTGATGCTCTGATGGTGGTGAATCGTTGGAATTCTCTGCCCCAGATGGCTGAGGAGGCTCAAGTCATTGAATACGTTCAAGATTGAGATTGATAGATTTTGGGATGTTAAAGGGATAGGGGGATGGTGCGGGAATATGCCGTGGAGCAGAAGGTTGCCCATGATCTAATGGGTGGAGCAGCCTCGAGGGTCTGATTGACCTGCTTATATGTTGCTATATAACATGATTGCGTTTTTGGGTGAGATAACAAGACAGGATTGATGCGGGCAGGGGAGCTAATAAAATAGGCCAAAGGTTCCATCCTCATTCGCGGCTGGGATTTTCAGTGCCGTTGCAAGTGAATGGATTTTCGACTGGAACGCTAAATTCTCTGTTCTTGCTCGCAATGGGTCCTGCCCGCGGACACAGCCAGAGAATCCTGCCCATGGACTTCAAAAAGGAACATCTGACAAAATATCACGTATTAGGCTTGTTAGCAAATTTGAAGCCCATGGGATAAAAAGCGCATGGATAGAAAATTGGGTAATGGACTGAAAACAAAGTTGTTGTGAATGGCTGTTTTTTGTGTCAGAGGTCACCAAGGTTCAGCGCAAGGACCACTGCAATTTTTTTTAAAGTTTAGAATACCCAATTATTTTTTTCCAATTAAGGGGTAATTTAGCATGGCCAATCTACCTAGCATGTGGGGGTGAGACCCATGCAGATGCCACTGCAATTTCTGACATACATTAATGACTTGGTCTTGGGGTACAGGACACAAATTTGAAATTCATAAAAAACATGAAATTTGAATGTGTAATAAACAATGAAGAAGATAGTAATGGACTGGAGAGGGGATGGTCAGGTTTTTGGAATGGACGGACACATGGCAGATGAGAGGTGATATATTTCGGGAGAAAGAACAAGAAGAGACAATGCATGTGAAATTGTGGAATTTTAAAGTGAATGCAAGATGAGAGAGATTTCGGACTCCTTTGAAGATGACAGGGCAGGCTAACATATGCAAGTTTGATAAATAGACGCATAGGAGTAAAATAATTCAGGATGTTTTGTTAAACTTGTGTAAAAAACTCGCTCATCCCAGTTGGAGTATTGTAGCCAATTCTGAGCATCACACTTTAACAAAGGATGCAAAGGCTTTGGAGGGGACAGAACAGATTTACTACAATGTTCCTTTCCAAGCATGAGGGTTTATAATTACATGGATAGCAGCACGGTGGCACAATAGTTTACACTGCTATCTCACAGCACCAGGGATCCAGGTTCGATTCCGGCCTTAGGTGACTGTGGAATTTGCACATTCTCCCCGTGTCTGCATGGATTTCCTCCGGGTGCTTCTGTTTCCTCCCACAGTCCAAAGATGTGCAGGTTTGGGGGATTGGCCATACTAAAATTATCCCTTAGTGTCCTAAAGGTTAGCTGGGTTACTGGGTTATGGGGATAGGGAGGAGGTGTGGGCCTAATTAGGGTGCTCTTTCCAAGGACCGGTGCAGACTCGATGGGCCAAGTGGCCTCCTTCCGCACTGTGAGGATTCAATGGATTCTGTGGCTAGAGAAGCCAGGGCTGTTCTCCTTTGAGTAGAAATAGCTAAGAGAGGATTTGATAGAAGAGATAAAAATCATGAAGGGTTTATTTGATGGAGTCAATAAAGTGAAACAAGTACTTAGGATTTGGAATGCACTGCTCAATAGGATATAGATTAAATAGTAGCCTTCAAAAGAGAATTTGGTAAGTACTTGAAGGAGAAAAAATTGCAGGGTCAAGGGGAAAGAGCAGGTGGTGAGACTAACTGAAATGCTCTTTGAAGGAGTCGGCTCAGATGCACATGACTTTCTTCTGTTCTATATGATTCCATGCCTTCAGTTCTTTTGTTTATGGCTCATTCTTAGCCAGTGTTGCAAGCTGAGTTTATGCACAACCATATATGGATCAAGTATGTTCATTTCCTGTTTCATTGAATAGCAATGATAAAATTGCTTAATGTTACTGCATTGGTGCATTTCCCAGAGCTTCTTTAAAATAATGTTCATGTCTTCACCATGAAGTGACAGTAAGTGACCAGTTTCAATACTTTTCAGAATGTAAATGTACTAAGATAATGCCATCGAAAGCAAATAATTAGTGATTTTTCTCTTGCCGATCTATGTTGGGGTGCTATGTGGGGGATTGGAGATGGCTTGGGGGTGTGGGAGTGGGGGGAGGCGGTGGTGAGGGAACTCCCACAGCTCTGAAGTACCAACTACAGCATTAAACGTTGTTGCCACCTCCTACCAGGCATGATGCAGGGTTAGTCCCAGAGGGCTTCCCAGAATTATAAGGAGATGAACTCATCCCCAAGCCCAGTCAATAGTTTCACTTTCCCTGCCTCAAATGATGTATAACAGGCCATTTATCCAGAGATTGATTCCAAGCTTTAACATGACACTTTGTGTCCTCTCAATCCAATCCATCAATTCTTGTCCCCTCTACCGCTGTTGCAAATGGAGTATTTTTTTTACATATTGAACCTCTCGCAATGACTCGAAGAATCTTTGCTTTTCAGTGACCAGATTCTTTTAATTTTCAGCAATTGGTCTCCATTCAGTTTACTCCCTATGCAACGTTGAAGCTGCACCGGATCTGTATGATAATGATATTCATAAGCTGAGCTGGTCTTCCAGTGTCCAACAAGGCCAGCTATTGTTGTGTTATAGTGTAATTAAGGTTTCATGTTGTGGTCTTTGTGATATTTTTGCCTGGGGTGGATAAAAGTTATATTATACAGTATAAGATATTATATTGTGATGAAAGTAAGGAATTGGTATATATATTGTAGTATGTGTATCTGGTGCAGTAATGGTTTTAAAGTTGGGTTAGGGCAGGGGTGGGCAAACTACGGCCCACGGGCCGCAT
Organism: Scyliorhinus canicula; assembly: GCF_902713615.1. Lineage (NCBI taxonomy): Eukaryota > Metazoa > Chordata > Chondrichthyes > Carcharhiniformes > Scyliorhinidae > Scyliorhinus > Scyliorhinus canicula. The sequence continues at coordinate 29,980,543 of NC_052146.1, read as the reverse complement.
GCGGCCCGCCAAAGGTTTTTATGCGGCCCACCAAGTCATTAAAAAAAAAATTTTTCTTTAAATTTAAAAAAAAAAAAATTTTTTTTTAAGGTTAATGGGGGGGGGGGGGGGCTGTTGGGTTACTTACTGGTATAGGGTGGATACGTTGACTTGAGTAGGGTGATCATTGCTCGGCACAGCATCGAGGGCCGAAGGGCCCGTTCTGTGCTGTACTGTTCTATGTTCTACATGAGGCGCCCAGAATCATAACCGGGTGAAGTAATTATTTTACTTAATATACTATGCGGCCCTTTAAAATTGTGAATTTCTGAATGCGGCCCTTGCACGGAAAAGTTTGCCCACCCCTGGGTTAGGGTGTGTATGTATATGCTGCAATAATATTATTTTTCAAATCCTGGTTGAAAAGAAAGACAGCCTGTGAGTCTACAGAAGGTGCAATTAAGATATCATAAAAGTGAGATCATTATTCTGTCAACCATGCTTATGTTTGAGAAGCCTAATGGGTTTGTTGTATGATTTCTGGGGAGTAGATAATTAGAGACCATGGGCGGGATTCTCCGTAGCCCAACACCGAAAATGAGGATGGCAAACGGGCGGAGAATGGCCCCGACACCAGAACAGGGGCAGGCGCCGGTTTTACACCGGTTCACCATTCTCCGCCCCTTCCAAATCGGGATCATCGGGACATCAGTCGGCCCACACACGATGCTCCACCTCTGATGGGCCACGTTTCCAACGGCGTGGGCCACGTGTGGTCCCAGCGGTCAGGAGCTTTGCCTACCATTTGCGGACAGTGACAGCGCTGCCACAATTGGACAAGAACCTTGCCACTGACCGGAGGGCTTCTGCTGGGGCTGGGAGGAGTGGTGGGGGGTGGCCAGAAGGTGATCTGTGGGGTCGGGGTGGGCGGGTATGCCGTGGGGGGGGGGGGGGGGTGTTAGTGTGCGCGGCTGCAGCTTGTTAGCCCTGTACATGTGCGGCTCGGGACCTGGCGATTCTCCAGCTGTTTTCCATACGTTCTGTGGGTGTTTCACATGGTGCCCGTGCAACCGATTTTCCTGTCGTGAAATACCATGGACCCTCTGATGGTGCCGGCGTGTAGCCTCAGAAACGGAGTATCCAGCTCATTGTGTTTAAACTTAAGTAATTAGATCATGGGATTTGAGTGGGATAAAGATGATGTAGTAATGGAAGGAGCCAGGTCTGTAGCAGTCAGTTTTGAGTTTATTTATGGAAGCTGTGTGCTGAACAACAGCTTTTGCAGAAGACCATCAAATTCAGCCTTAATCTAACAGACAGGGTTCTGCAGGTTGTTTACTGAAAGGATATCTCTCTCTTCAAACAATCTTTCAAATGATCCCTCTATTCAAAGATTGGCAAGTAATGCTGATATTGCAAACTCTATTTTAAAGTGGTTTTTGATATGTGCTCGGTTTTTCTTGATTGGAGATAAAGAATGATGTGAAGATGCTGGCGTTGGACTGGGGTGAGCACAGTAAGAAGTCTGACAACACCAGGTTAAAGTCCAACAGGTTTGTTTCAAATCACTAGCTTTTGGAGCACTGCTCCTTATATCAGACACATAATAAACACCATTCAACATGAACACCTGCATTTCACATATAAAAACAGCCTGTAACGAACTTGTATGAGTATTGTCAATTGCTTTCGCAGGTGCCACAAAAATCAAACAATATTTTATTCTTCAGCACCATTAACAACAAAATAAGTTCCAAGTTAATGTTCCTAATTACACGGTAACTGGTTCCAAGCATCCATCGGACCACCAGCCCCAGCTGTCATGATAACTCGCTCACCAAAATTAGGCTACATAAGAACTGCAGAGCATTTGTTGTTCTTGTGTAATTCGGAACACAGATATTAGCTAGCACAGCTCCCACATGTAACATATTTTAATCTGTATAGTTTTATTCTGTATGATCCCATCCCTTCAATTCTCTTGTTTATGGCCCATTCTTAGCCAGTGTTGCAAGCTGAGTTTATGTACAACCTATCACTACACTGCCTGATAGACCTCCGACCGTGTTTTCTTATTTGGCTTTTCCAAATCCAGCCAAGATCATCAGAGTGATTTACTCTTGGTGACAGGGTTTGCATGTCAAACTGCTCGAATTAGTTTGCCAAGGTGACTATCGTCAGTGTTCTTGCAAGTTTCCTTTCTTAGTCCTCCCAAACTGTAAATACATCTTTTTACAAACTCTCCCTCCTTCTTACAGGTCTACTGTGTACAAATCAAGATTCAATGGAACTGATTTTGGAAGCCTGAGCAGCTGACGTAACTTCTAATGAACCTTTCTCTTTCCATTCTTGCCTCCCTAAGAATGAAGAACTTGGCTCAGTCCCTTTCATGTTCCTTCCAAATGGCACTGCTTCTTCAATCAGAAGCAGTCACAGTGAAGCTGCTGCAATTAGGGATTATTAGTGTGTCAGTCTGGTTTCAGCAGTATTTGGCAGCATTGCATAAAGATCAAGGTACTGATCAGATTTGCTTGAATTACGCATGCCATTGAGGTAGAATAAGTTTACACAGCCGTTCTGCCCATCTGTGATTTGCTTTGAGCCATTTTCAGTAACTTGAAATAATGTTTTGACAGTTTTAACTGAACAAAACTCAGCACGCCAGTTCGAAGTACGTTTTATGCCAGGAAGTAATGCAGTTTGGCAGTGGTGCATGATGAGAGGATCAGTGCATGCTAGCCATTTACGTGGACAGCCTATGCTGTAAGACAGAAGTTGACCAACTTCCATTTTTCAAAAAATTCAATTTCTTCATGCAATGCACTGTGCTAATGATTACATTCAGTCAAAGCGGATCTTTAGCTCAGCCACCCATTTTTTAATTTAAAAAAAGCCAAAGTGAAGGTCCAACACCCATAACAGGAACATTACCAATATTGAAGGCAATAAAAATGATCACAGAGTAAATCACAAAAGTAGTTATTTAATGATATAGCTTTCAGGAGGATGGGAAGATTTAAATATATATATAGATACACATATCTAGGTTTTATGCTATATATATAGGTGTCGGGAGGAGGCGCACAATTTGCTGGTGGCAGGATCCACTGCCCCACCGCTGACAATGGGCATACCCATTGAAGCCACTCCATGCTGCCTGGAAACCTGCGGGTGGGAGTGCGTTGCCGGCGAGTCCAGAGAAAGCCGCTGCCAGTGAATGGCCTAAGAATTCCAGCCATTATATATGAAGATATATATCAATATTATATGCTATGTATAGATGTTATATATTAAAATAGAATGCATGTTTATAAATTATATATATTTATGTCAAGATTGAATTCATAATTTCCAGGTCCAATTTATACTTCAGTCAAAGATCTTGGAAAAGTATAAATTGGACCTGGAAGTTATGAATTGAATCTAGACATAAGTATATAGGGCGAGATTCTCCCATATGGGGAGAAATCGTAAGGCTGGCGTCAAACCTGGGCGGGTTTGACGCCAGCCCCCCCCTTCCCGACCGGGAACCGATTCTGGTCCCCGGTCGGGGCTAGTAGCCCGGCGCCGTAAACTCCGGCATCGCGGGCTTAACGAATTTCGTTAAGCCCGCTTGCCGGAGTTAGCGCCGGCTGACGCGTCATATGACGTCAGCCGCGCATGCGCGGATTGGAAGACTCCAACCCGCGCATGCGCGGATGACGTCATCGCGCATTTGCGCGAAACCCGTGCATGCGCGGGCCGGGTTGCCCCTCAGCCGCCCCGCGAATGGATACTGCGGGGCGGCGGAAGGAGAAATAGTGCGCGGGCAGCGGGCCCGCTGCCCGCGATCGGTGCCCACCGATCGCGGGCCCATGGCACCCTTGGCACGGCCGTGGTACTGCCGTGCCAGTCGGTGCCATGGTTATAAAATGCGAGTGTTTACGGCCGTTTTTACGAACGGCCAGACCAGGTGTGTTTGCCGTTCGTAAAAACAGCCGTAAAGGGCTGGGAACTCGGCCCATCTATCAGCTGTGAATCGCTGCCGGCCGTAAAAAAACGGCGGCAGCGATTCGTGTCGGGAGTTGGGCGTGGGGGGGGGGGAGAGAATAGCGGGAGGGCGTCGGAACAGCGTGGCCGTAAAATTTTACGAGCCACGCTATTCTCCGCACCGTCGGGAGTGCGGAGAATCTCGCCCATATTTACTGGGCGGGATTCTCCGGTCCCCCAGCAGTGTGTTTCTCGGCAGTGCGCCGTTCGCTGGCAGCGGGATTCTCTATTCCCGCCACTTGTCATTGGGGCTGTTCGCTGGCAGCGGGATTCTCTATTCCCGCCACTTGTCAATGGGATTTCCCACTGAAGCCACCCCACCCTGCTGGGAAACCCACAGGGGTGCACTGCCGGCGGCAACAGAAAATGCCAACGGCCAGGGAATTCCAGTCATAATTTATAAAAACCACAGAATATTTCTAATCACAACTTCCTGCTATGTTTGGTGTTTGGGTACAAAGGATCCACCTCCAGGGACTGCTGGCATAGGTAAAGCAGTAGCCATTGCTACACTCTACTAACAGTTTGCAGCTTACACCAAGTCAAAAGGACTCAAACACTGAGGGCGGGATTCTGTGATCCTGAGGCTAAGTGTTGACATCGTCGGAAACACAGCCTTAGGATCAGCAAGCGCGGCACTGGAGTGGACCACGCTGCTCCAGCTGCTGATCCTGGCGTGAACTGAGTGCCGCGGGGTCCGCGCAAGTGCTGTGGCACCGGTGCCAACGCGCACATGCACATTGGCTCCCTTCTCCGCTCCGGCCCCAACGCAACATGGCGCAGGGCTACAGGGGCCGGCGCGGAAGCCAGCCAGAGAGGCCGGCCCGCCGATCGGTGGGCCCTGATCACGGGCCGGGCTACATCGGAGGCCCCCCCCCCCCCCCCCCCCGGGGTTGGACCACCTCTTCACTCCCCCCACAGGCCGCCCCTGGACCCTTCCACGACGAGGTCCCGCCAGGTATGAACGGCACCAGCGGGACTCGGGTTTTTTTACCACGGCCGCTCGGCCCATCCCGGGCCGAGAATCGGTGGGGAGGGGGCTACATGGAGCAGCCTCCGACTGGCGCCGCGCAGACCACGCTGGTGCCAATGGCGCCGATTTTCCGCTCTGCGGAGAATCGCGGCGTGGCGCAATTCGCGCCAGTCGCGGGGAGTCTCTGGCCCGGCCCTGGGCTGAGAGAATCCCGCCCTGGGAATTCCCATTACAAAGATCTGACCGCCATGGAAAATTTTGTTCTAAAATACACAAGTGCCAGTTGTAATAAGGTCAAAGCAGTTTCCAGCCCCTCCGGCTACTATGCGAAATGTATTGGACTCCTCCCCAAAAGATTTGAATTTCACTTCCAAATTCAGACTGATATTCTTGTACTGAAAGAAAGACTATCACGCAACAGACAGAGATGACATTAGCAGGAAGAGGACATATTTCTTTGGTGGGGGAGCATGGAGTGATCCGGGAGCAAAGTGCTTCATGAACTGAGTGCCAAGTTTGGAATTTGGTGCAGAGAGTGAAGGAGGTGCTACTGTTTTCTCCAGTGGCTGGTGAGTGTCCCCAAACTCACACACGGTAACTTGCCACTAACTAAATTAGTAATTAGTTGACTTAAACCAATTAAATTATTAAATAAATAAGTACCAACAGATACTAGGTACTTGTTACCTGTGTAGATAAGGACGAGGATGGCAGGGTGCTGTGCAGACTGACCATAGTGCAGGATATCACTCAAGCAAAGGGAGAAATAAGAGTGTGGTAGTGATAGGAGAAACCCAGTCAAGGGGTTATTTTCTGGTCTCCGTAATTGTAACCAGCAACTCCAAAGTTTGTGTTGCTTGTCCGGTTGCATGGTTAAGGAAATCTCCTCATGACTAGAGATGAACGTGAAGTGGGAGAATGAGGATCCTGTTGCTGTGGTCGATGGAGGAACCAATGACAGAGGCAGAACTAGGATAATCTGAAGAGAAAGGTTGAGACAATAGAACAATGTAACAATGGGGATAAAGATAAGGGTCACGAAGGGTCAGTGGTTTAACAGTGTATCAGTGAGTAAGTGCATGCAGAGAATAATAGACCAAAAGTACAATTAAAGGCTCTGCAAATAGAGATAAATATTTTTGATCTAATCGCCATTAAAATGTCATGGTTACAGGGTGACCAAGATTGAGAAATAAATATTCCAGGATACACATATCAAATAAGAGACAGAGTGGAAAAGTAGGAGGGGCATCCCTGATAGTAAAGAATGACAATAAGACATTAGTGAGAAACAATCTCTGTTTAGATGTCAGGACATTGAACGAATATGAGTGAAGGTTAGGAATACCAAGGGCCAGTAAATGCTGGTGGGAGCAGTTTAGAGATAGAAACATACAAAATAGGAACAGGAGTAGGTCACTTGGCCCTTTGAGCCTGCTCCAACATTCAATATGACCATAACTGATCTGCTATTGCAATGTCATACTCCCGCACTCTCCCCATATCCTTTGACACATTTTAGAGTCAAGAAATATTTTGCCTTCTTCAGTATGTATTTTGTACATCAACAGTTCCCAACCTATCACAATTTAAATAATACTGTCATTCTGTTTCGCTCTCCAAAGTGGATCACCTCACACTTATCCATGTGAAATGAAAATCGCTTATTGTCACAAGTAGGCTTCAAATGAATTTACTGTGAAAAGACCCTAGTCGCCACATTCCGGCGCCTGTTCGGGGAGGCTGGTACGGAAATTGAACCGTGCTGCAGGCCTGCCTTGGTCTGCTTTCAAATCCAGCGATTTAGCGCAGTGTGCTAAACCAGTTATAATGCACTTGCCATCTATTTCCCAATCACTCAACTTCTTTAAATCACCTTGAAGCCTGTGACGCGGTGGCACAGTGGTTAGCACTGCTGACTCACGGCGCCGAAGAGCCGGGTTCAATCCTGTCCCCAGGTCTCTGTAAGAGTGGAGTTTGCACATTTTCCCCATGCCTGCGTGGGTCTGACCCCCACAACCCAAAGATGTGCAGGATAGGTAGGTTCGCCACACTAAAATTGACCTTTCATTGAAAAAATGCACCTTGAAACCTCTTAACATCCTCCTCACCATTCACAGTCCCACCAAGTTTTGTGATCGTCTTAACAATAGCTTTACCATTGAACAGAGCATCAAACTAAATAAATTACAGCAACGTGTAACAAAACTATTACATTTCACATTTCTAAAGTCTGGTTATATCAAAGTGGAAAAAGTGGTCTTGAAGATGAATTTACCAGTTTCCTGGGACAATACATTGTGGAAACAATTAAGAATAAAGCCATTTTAGACTTGGGTAGTGCAAAGAGAAAAGGTTCATTAGTAATTGTAAACAATCCTTTGGAAATAATGATCATGGCTTAAACAAATGTGGAGACCTGCCAGCTAACCAGATTGATCGTCGTTCCCCAGACATTCCAGGAATGGCACTGTAGTGGCCAGAAGAGGCACTGCAGGGAACTGTCTGGAAATAAGAGCAGAGAACCAGAGGAAAGATAAGTGGCAGGGGTCAACAGGGTCGAAGAGGTGGTTACATGGGCTTGAGGCCTTGGTCGGGGGGGGGGGGGGGGGGGGGGGGGTGGTAGTTTCGGAGATCACTGGACCCTGAGAGGCGAGAATCCCCCAATCAGAAGAGGGTTTCTGTACCCCCTTCCCCCATCTGCCTTAAATCAGAGAGGGGAAACTGAAAATAAAACCAACATGCGCCCAAGAGCCTAGAAATTGAGGATTAGTGGGGAAAAGCTCTTAAGTGGCCATTTAGTCCCACTTAGGGTCCTTAATTCAGGCAAGGGTGGACTTGCTGTCCAAGATCCCACCTGAACCAGCATAAAATCACATCCAGGTCTTGACAGAAGAATTCTCAAAGAGAATTCTATCCATGCAGTTTCACGTTCCCCCCACCCCAGAGGTGGAGAGGGTGTCAATGGCCCATAATACGATTAATTTCCAAACGGAGACAAAAACTTTAAACTTAAACAAAGCCAATTAAACAGATCTGATGAGGAGAGCTAGCTACAGTCAATAGAATAAATCAGCTAAAATTATGGCAGTAAATAAATAGTGGGAAACTTTCAAAGAGACAACTTAAAATGTTTAGCAAAAATATTTTGAAAAATGAAAACCCTCAAAAGAAATCCATCATTGGCTTACTGAGGAGTTAAGGATTAAAAGCTGATAAAACTGCAGAGAATAGTAGCGAGACTTGGGAGTGTTTGAGAAAGTAACAAACTGCCACAAACAGTTGACGAAAAAGATGGGGAAAAATATAATACAAGGGTAAACTAGCCGAGAATATAAAACAGATTGTTAAAGCTTTTACAAGTATATAAAAAGGGAGTGTAATTCAAATAAACATCGGTATCTTATCGGCAGAGACAGGAGAAATTATCCTGGGATTGAAGGAAATAGCAGAAACATTGAACAAATATTTTGTGACTTCTTCACAGTAGAAGATGCAAGTTACATTCCAGAAACAGAGGGCAATCTAAGGGCTAATAGGGATGAGAAAATTCAGTTAATTAGTATCAGCAGAAAAAAAATTCTGGAGAAATCTATGGGACTAAATCCCAATAAATCCCCAGGACCTGATGGTCTAAAAGAGATAGAGTTTTCCTGATTATGATTTTCCAAAATTCCTTTGAATCCAGAATGATACCAGTGGATTGAAAGTTAGCGAATGTAACCCTGCTATCCCAGAAAGGAACGAGAGAGAAAATAGGAAACGACAGGCCAGTTATAGTGATAACTGTCATCAGGAAAGTGCTGGAATCCATTCCCGTACCAGCCTCCCCGAACAGGCGCCGGAATGTGGCGACTAAGGGCTTTTCACAGTAACTTCATTGAAGCCTACTCGTGACAATAAGCAATTTTCATTTTTTCATTTCACTAAGCAAGTTCAAACAATGTATTTTAAAAAACCTTGGTATGATCAGACTAAGGCAACCTGGGTTCACAGAAAGGAAATTGTGTTTTCATAAATAAGAGTTTTTAAATTATGTCAACAGTAGGGTAGATAAAGGAGTAGTAGACATGGAAAGACCTTCAATAAGGTGTGCCACAAAAAGATAATACTCAAGATAGGGGCTTATGGAGTTGGTGGTATTATGTTAGTCTGGTTAGAGGATAGGTTAATGGATAGGAAGCAAAGAGGTGGGATAAAGAGGACATTTTCAAATTTGAAGACTGTATCTCATGGAATACCACAAAGATCAGTGCTGGGGCCTCAATTATTACAACCTTCATTAATAACTTAAATGAAGATACGGAGAGTAATGTATCTAAATTTGCTGATACAAAACTTGTGGGGGGGGGGGGGGGGGGGGGGGAGTGCAAGCTTTGAGGAGGACCCGGAGAGGCTGAAAAGACACATGCAGGTTAAATGAGTGGGAAACTAAGTGGCAGGTAGGGTCCAATGTGAGGAAGTGTGATGTTATTCACTTTGATTCTAAAAATAGAAAAGCAGAATATTGTTTAAAAGGTGTACAACTTGTAAATGTTCAGCAGGATTTGTGTGTACTTGTACAAAGGACTCAGAAAGTTAGCATGCAGTACAGGTACAGCAAGCAATTAGCAAAGCAAATGACATGTTGGCCTTTATTGCACGTGGATTGGAATACAGGAATAAAGCAGTCTTGCTACAATTGCACAGGCTTTTACTGAGGCCACACCTGGAATAATGTGTACAATTACAGTCTCTATGTTTAAGGAAAGACTTATACCGTAGGCAGCGCAGCAAAGGTTCACCAAATTAGATCCTGAATGAGAGGGTTGGCCTGTGCTGAGTAAAATGGTCCATATTCTCTGAAGTTTAGAAAAATGAGAGATGATCCCATTGAGACATATAGGCTGGAATTCTCCAACCATTGGAATTCTCTGTTCCCAACGGCAGCACACCCCTGCCCATGGTTTTCCCGGTGGAGTGGGGTGCCTTCAATGGGAAATCCCATTGACAGCAAAGGGAACAGAGAGTCCCATCGCTAGCAAGCAGCCCACCCCCAAGAAACATGCATTGGGGAGACCGGAGAATGCAGCCCAAGACTGTGAAGAGCTTGACAGGATGGGCACAGAGATTGCATCCCCTGGCTGAGGAATCAAGAACATGGGCACATTCTCAAATTAAGGGGCTGATCATTTAGCTGTCTTTTAAAAATAAATTTAGAGTACCCAATTACTTTTTTTTCCTAATTGAGGGTCAATTTAGTGTCGCCAATCCACCTAACCTGCACATCTTTGGGATGTCGGAGTGAAACACACGCAGACGTGGGGAGAATGTGCAAACTCCACACGGACAGTGACCCAGGGGCCGCGATTCAAACCCGGATCCTCAGCGCCACAGTCCCAGTGCTAACCACTGCGCCACGTGCCACCCCTTGGGGCTGGTCATTTAGGACTGAGATGAAGAATTTCTTCACGGAAAGGTTTGTGAATCTTTGGGATTCTCTATCCCAGAGGATTGTGAACGATCCATCATTGAATGAGCTAAAGGCTGAGATTAACAGATGTTTGGTCCCTCAGGGAATCAGGGGAGTTTGGGGCAGGCTGGAAAGTGAAGTTGAAGATCAGCCATGATCATACTGAATGGTGGAGGTGCATTGAAGGGCCACATAGTCTAATTCACATAGCTCCAATTTCTAATGTCATTATGCTCCCAGAGCACTCAGCTATCGCTCCTTTATCAAGCATTGATGATATCTGCCAGAATGCCAGCAGTCTGAACTGTCAAACTCTCCCAGAACTGTTGAACGCTCCCAACCAAGGGTGGTGGAAGAAAGGAATTTAAAACTGGGAGCTATGGCACATAAAAATTAAAATTTGCCTCTTTGTTTCCATATGTTAGTATTAACATCTACCAACAATGTGTTTCAGCTGGATAATTTGGGGGTGTTGAATAAATGTATTAATTCATTCCTTAACCATAATCTCAAACTACTTCCTTTAAAACAGCTTTCACTGCCAGGAAGTAGTTAAAATATTTGGGGAGGAATGTTGCGCCCGACCAAAAACATTTAACTTGTATTGTGCACTATTTCACTGCTTCAGGTCTCAGGGAAGGAACATATGAAGTACATGGGGCCCAAGCCTCAGCCTAATTAATGAAATTGTCATTAAGGCGGTGAAACAGAAGCCTTTCAGACTTTCTAATTATGTATTTTTTCATGTTACATCTTCTATTATGGTGAATATTGCATTAGATTTCCTCACTTTAAACTTCCTAGTTTCATTAAGTTGCGGGTTGACAAGACATTTTAGAATGTAATGCCTATTAGTTACTGAAATGTCAATAACAGCTGCTGGGTTGATAACCAATTTTAGCATACTGAGACACGCAAAGCTGCAATTTCACTCTAATTTGAAACAGAAAACACCCAGTTTGAGTTGTATTCGTAATGTTTTAGCTCTGCTTCCACCCTCCCCCATTTCAGGTAGAGTGGGGGTGAGGGGGAATTGCCAGGGGCCTCCCCAAGGTTAGGGAAATTGGATGGGGGGGGGGTGGTCACACAAACAAGGGGAGCCTGAAAGGGGGGAGATGGAGATCGAGGTAGCTTTCCAAAATGGTGCCCCGAATTTGCGAGGCGCCTTTTCTGCTGGCGAGTGAAATCCTCCTAAGAATGGCTTCGGTGGGAGAAACCCCCCCCCCCCCCCCCCCCCCCCCCCCCCCCCCCACCACACACAACAGTTAACCCTGTCTGGATGATAAAAAGCAGTCCAGGCAGAAAAATGAAGGAGTCATTGCTTTTTCACTCACTTGTCCCTTATACTTGCTTCCTCAGACAGATATCTAGAAAGCAGCAGCTGTTACTTCATAGAAATCCAAAACCACCACAACGTTTTATATATCATCACATTCTTTGATCGGCAAGACTTCTATGCCCATCAAAGAGAAATAGCTTTGAGTAGGTTGTAATTGGCAGCTTCCAGACAGCCGTTTGGATTGTTTATTTTCATTTCTCTTCATTCTTGAATGCACCTCAAGTACCCTGTTGTGAACCTAATGGCAACGTTTACAAACATCTAGTTGTGATTGACAGCTCCTGACCACATCAAAAGCAGTTAAGTGCTTTTTGCTGATAAAAAGAGGTGAAAGCACTTAACTCTGAGATGCTTATAAATATTGTGGTTAGGTCAAAGCAGGCTACTTGATTTGCATTCAAGCATTAAGGGAAATAGGGGATCTCGTGGGGGTCTCTGGTGGATGGTCTGGTCAGGGTGCCTGATGGGGGCTGAGGGGTGGGGTGGGCAGGATTTACATTGTGGGAGAGAGGGCGGCCCTCTGATGGACTTTGGGGGCACATACTTATGTACTTGCCCACTTGATCCACTGCGCAGGGCCAAGCTGGCAAATACTTGCACCAATCCATGCCGGCATGAATCTCGGCCCAGCGGAACAGAGCATCACGGATGCGTGGAGAATCCAATGTCCAGATCATTCAATAGGATGCAGCTGGATCACTTTGACTCAGTTGCATCCTCCTGATGGTGTGGGGCGCAAACCTCGGTGCCGCCACCGACAGGGGACCGGAGCATCTGGTGCCGATCCCTTTTATCCCTGAAACGGCTGCGGGTGGCAGAGAATTCCCATTTCTGACGTTCTGAAGAAAACCACTAGAGATCAGGTTATGAGAATAGTGGGTAACAACAATTGGAGAACACAGGTTTAGTCCTCCCATTGGTTTAGCTCACTGAGCTAAATCGCTGGCTTTTAAAGCAGACCTAGCAGGCCAGCAGCACGGTTCGATTCCCGTACCAGCCTCCTCGAACAGGCATCGGAATGTGGCGACTAGGGGCTTTTCACAGTAACTTCATTGAAGCCTTACTCGTGACAATAAGCGATTTTCATTTTTTCATTTTAATTTTCATTCCATTGCATTCCCATTGTTAACTATGTTTCTCATGACAATCACATGGGGACAGGGAAGTGAGAGTTGAAGCTGGGCAGACTCTGATTCTCATGAATGGCCTGAAGTCTGATGTAAGGCAATGTTTGCAGACTTTCAGGAGGCGGCTACTTGGATGTGCTCTCAGCTTCAGAGGGGGGAAAAAAGTAATTTCACACACCTCAATAAGTACGATTCGCAAACATTTTGCCAAATGCTTGACACAAAAAGTACAGGTCTGGAATTGTCCTGTGTACGTGATCAGTACAGCACATGTCACCTTTGACAAGTGAAATGTTTGATGGGATCAGGGCCACGCGGGTGCAGAGCTGAGTGATGAAGCTTTTTTAAAAATTCATTCACAGGATGTGGCTGCCACTGGCTAGCCCAGAATTTCTCATCCCTAATTGCCCTCGAGACGGTGATGGTGAGCTGCCTTCTTGAACCGCTGCTCCCCATATGGTGTAGGCACACCCACAGTGCTGTTAGAGACAGCGTTCCAGGATTTTGGCCCAGTAAGACTGAAGGAACGGCGTTATTTCCAAGTCAGAAAGGCGAGTGGCTTGGAGGGGAACTTCCTGGTGGTGGTGTTCCCAGGTATCTGCCGCTCATATCCTTCCTACAAGGTAGTGGGTATGGGTTTGGAAGGTGATGTCTAAGGAGCCTTGGTGAATTCCTGCCGTGGTGGTGGAGGGAGTGAATATTTGTAGAAAGGGTGCCAATCAAGCACCAGGGTCTTGCTACATATGGACATGGATGGCTTCAGTATCTGAGGAGCCATAAATGGTGTCGAATATTATCCAATCATCAGCAAAAATCCTCACTTCTGACGATGTGATGGAAGGAAAGACATTGTTGAAGCAGCTGAAGATGGTTGGGCCTCGGATATTACTCTGAGGAACTCCTGCAGTGATGTCCTGGAACTGAGGTGATTGACCTCCAACCACCACAACCACCTTCCTTTGTGCCAGGTACAACCCCAACCAGTGGGCAGTCATTCTCAACTGACCTGTTTACTACTGAGGCAAGTAGATGAGGGGTCACATTTATTGATGGAAGTGGGCCAAGAACAAAGCTTGTAAGGAAGTGTGCCTTGTGTGAGTCGGGAGCAGGATTTTTGTTTCGTGTAGAGACCCTGATACCGGGATCAAATTGAGATCCCAGCCCTGCACCATATTTTTGATGGATTGGCAAATTAGTGGCCATAAATGCTGGTCTCATTCAATTAAGGTAGCCCTCCAGCATTGAAGGAACTATCAGAGGTGCCATTGTAGAGAAGGGCAAGAGAGGGGGCTGGTTTAGCACACCGGGCTAAATCGCTGGCTTTTAAAGCAGACCAAGGCAGGCCAGCAGCGCGGTTCAATTCCCGTACCAGCCTCCCCAAACAGGCACCAGAATGCGGGGCTTTTCACAGTAACTTCATTGAAGCCTACTTGTGAAAATAAGCGATTTTCATTTCTTTTCATGTCGTGGCACTGTCTCTGCGCTTTTAACATAATTGAAATTAGAATTGGCTATAGTTGCCAGCCTGCCATTACCGAGGGGAAATTTCATCACGGCAGCGGTGGCTGCAGGGTGTGCCTCAAAGAGATTCCAAGGCACTGGGCCTGGTCTGCTGCCATGAGAACGCCTCCAGGAACCTGCCAGTCTCTCAACACCTGCAGGCCACCTGTAAAATTCCAGCTGGCCTTTGGCAAATGGCCTGAATTTGCTTTTTCACTGACTTAAGCAACCCACTGTTTATGGGCCGGTTGCCATTTCTTGCCTATGATCTCCAGGAAACTGTTTTTGGGAGACGGAACGGTATCAGGGAGCCACACGCTTGCCTATCCCAATTCTTGCCTCCATATCGAGGCCAAAATCCTGTTCAAGATAAGCTCCCTCCACTGCTGTCGTGAGCGTAAACCAGGGAGAAAAATAATAGCGTGTGGTCATGGTAATGCACTGTATCGTGCATTTTTCAACTTGAATGGTAGAAAATCTGTAAAAATTAAGATCCTTCATCGTATTTCATTTTCTTATTCTGTGTTGTAATCTACAGTTCTGGGCGCAAATCCTCTTATTGTTTCAGCTATGCGGCATTCCAATCTGATCAAATAGTTCAATTTGTGCAGGGCTGCCTGGAACGCAGCTCTCGATGGTGTCCCCGAGAGGTCCAGTGCCTGCTGTGTGAAAATATGATGGAATGTTTCATAATCTTTAAGTCAGGTCAAAAAAAAAATGCCCCTGGAGACAGCAGTTTAAAAATAGATGGGTGGTCATCATTTCCTTTATCATGTGATGAATGGGGAAGTTACATTTATTAGTTAACATTCACCTGTTTTGCGACATTGAGAATTCATCTCATCTGTAGATAATGGATTTGTTCGGGGTTCTGAGTTCATGACCTTATAATTTTAATTAGTAGCAGAGGGTCAGTGAAGCCAGTTTTAATTTCTTCCACTAAAGCAACATTAGTGTTTCTGAAATGTCTCACACAGTGCAGTACTTAATCCATTACCGGCCCCCATAACATTATTTTTTAAACAAACATTCAAGTACTGTTCTAACTGACGTATTCTATGTATTTCCTCCACTCATACCAGAAATGTTGCTTTGTAAGCGGAATGCCCAGTTTATTAGCTGGAGCTTATGTGGGGCCAATTTTTTAAACAGTTGACAGAGTTGAGCAGAGCGCTGGGGTGGTCTGAGCAAACTGCAGAATTGAAAGGGAGGAAATAAAATTTTTTAAATGTATTTGTTTCAACGACACATATTAGTGCTATGTCACACGGATGGCAGAACTGCAGCATAGCTTCCAATAATAAACACTTCAGTGCCTGTACGTTTAATTCAACACAGAGGATGAAATCCTTTCCATTCTATTGCCAGCAGTTATTGATACATTTCCCAATGCTATCAAGACAAAGACATAACAGAAGAGCAACATAAATAGAACTGCTGGGAAGGTTAAGCCGAGAGACAAGATAGTGAAGAAGAACTCAAGTGACAGTTTGACTGACGCTTACTGCAACACTTTGGTTCCAGCTGAAATCTGAAGTAGAATATCTGAGTAGGTATTACAGCTCCGTCAGTTATCTGCTTCCACATTCCTTGCAAGGATTGTTCCTAATGCTAAGACAGGTAACCAGCATTGCCCTTTGCATTCTTTTAATTCAAGTGACAGGAACCCAACATCTACAAATTGAGCTGCAGCAATTTCCATCGACTGGAAGTAGATTTTTATCTTACCAGATAAAGAATAAGCAAACCTGCTTTTGCATGAAGAGGTGATGCAGTCTGGACATTCTAAATTATTGTGATCCTTTGTTGCGCAAAATGGTTGCTTTTGTTCCCTGCATAGGAACAGTGCACGCACTTATAATAATAATCGCGTATTGTCACAAGTAGGCTTCAATGAAGTTACTGTGAAAAGCCCTTAGTCGCCACATTCCGGCGCCTGTTCGGGGAGGTCGGTATGGGAATTGAACCCATGCTACTGGCATTGTTCTGCATTACAAGCCAGCTGTTTAGCCCACTGTGCTAAAAGCCAGGAATGATAAAGGCAAATTTTCAATGCCACATATTGCACATCAGTAGCACATACTGTTTGATGTTCTAACAATTTGACTACTACAGGAGATAGATCAAGAGACACACAAAAGAAGTAGGACATCTGCATTTATTTCACCGTTCAATATTAAAATGAAAGCAAAAATTGTACATCTCCCAAAAGTAGCCACTGCAATGTGCGAGTAAGGTTCACAATAATTTGGTAGAATTAAAAGGTAATCACAAAGCGCACCCACAATCTACCAATACACATTGGAAGCAGGCAATGTACTTCTGGCGTGGCTCAGAGAGTTTTGTCCGATTGCTCCCTCCTCCCATCAATGCCCTTCATTAAAAAATAAATCGCACATTTACATATAATCACTTTCATCCCAACATTTCTTCGTTTAAAATATATTTTACTTGAACCGAGGAATCAGTGGTAACATATTTGTTAACTCGAGGGCAATGCAATGGGCATCTAATTTCAAACTGTGAAATTCTCTTGCACCGCTTCAAATTAAGTTCTGCAGATTGATTTACCCCATCACCAACACACAAGACACTGCATATAGATATACAAACATATATTCAAAACAATCAAAACAGTGTTAATTCAAGTAAATTCTAACCAATTTTAAAAAGAGATTTAATAATGTCTGTGTCACTGATTAAAGATTTAAATGCCTACTGTTGAGAATTTAATGATTGTCATGACAGGTCAGCAGTCAACAATGTGAGATTGAAATAGGCTCTCTTATGAAACTGATTTTGGAGTAACACTCCGCTTATTATGTCAGGGATGGCTTTCCACGCATGAGCCATCCACATTCCCTCTATTATTGCCAATTTGTGTTGAAGTGTAAGTAGCTTTAATCTTTAAACTACTGCCTAACAAACTTCACACAAGGTTCTTTGAAGTAGCTTGCAGCTGCTTTTGGTTCCCAGAGTTGAAAGGAAAGTGTGCTTTTTCTGCCATTTTATGTTAGTTTTTGTATTCCTATTCTTTTCTAATATACAGCTCGAAATCCATGCAAGAAATCTCATTGGTTAGTGTGATGTAGAGTGGGGACATCTTTCCACTCCGCTGAAAAGAAATTCCAAAAACTAACATTTCCAATACAACTATGAAAATTATACATTTCCATCCTCATATTGAAACCTTCCAAATAATGTGTGATACATTTGGAGTTTAGGGATCTACAGGGGGGGTAAACAGAAGAGCCTGGTATCTTATTCTGAATACAGACACATTGGGTGGGATTCTCCATCAGCCGACGACCAAATCGGGAATTGGGTGGAAAATTGCCCATGAGGTGAAAATCGTGGTTGGTGGCAGGCGCCCGAAGGAATGCCATGCTCTTGTGCCTCAACTCCAGAATCAACACGTTATACTCGCACGTACAGTAAATTCCGTTGGCATATCACTAACGGGCCTGACCCAGTATTCTCCGGGGCTCCCGCGGTGCTCTGCCTCCATCAGGAGGAATTACCGTTGGCGAGTTTCACTTGTGGTTTTAAAAATGGGAAAACAGGTGCCGTGGCTGCTGAGGGAGCTGGGGGAGGTACGGAAAGTGTCCCAACATCGCCACAGTTTGCTGGCAGTTGTGCCTCTGGCTGGGGAGCTTCTGCCAGGGCCGGGGGTAGAAGGGGGGGCTGACCAGGAGGTGGGCCGTGGGGTCGGGCTGGACGGGCATGGAACACTATTGCCGCAGCCTGCAAGGAAGCCATGCGCACGCTCCTGACTGCCTACTGTGAACTTAGTGCCACGAGCCTCATTGGTGTCCCCCCAGGTCATACCCCTAGGTATCCTCTGGCCCCAGCCAACCCATCAACGGGATGGGTGCGCTCCAGAGCAACCAGTGCCATCTTGTTGGCTAGGATGAGTATGTGGGGGAGTGGAGTACTGATATGTGGCTGCAGCTTGTCAGCTTCTCGAGGGACAATCCCGATTCCGGTGAATCGGACACTGTTTTTCATTGGAATCGCTCGTGTTCCACGTGACCCCAGTGCTAGCCCAGTAACAGTTCCAGAATTGCTCCGGGACTGGCGCCAAATAATGTTGCTGTCGTAGACGTCCACCGATTCAGTCCTGGCATCAACACACTGGGCTGGATTTTCCATTTCAGCAGCTAAGTGCCGGCCCCAGCGGACCATGTGTGTTCTTCTACCACCCAAAAATTGGCGTGCAACCGTCACCGATTCCAGCACAGTTGAGGGGCTTGCACCGGTACTGACTGAAACTCCCACACTGAAAATGGCTGGAGAATGGCCGAGTGCCAGGCCCCACATGCGCACAGCTGATGCCCTGCAGTAGTCAATATGTACAACATGGCGCCGTCCATTCGCGGACCCAACCCGCCATCCGCGACCCCACAGCTCACCCTCTGGCCACCCCCCACCGGTCCTCCCAGCCCTCGCACAGCCCCCCCCGGCCAGCGGCATGGATCCCGGCCGAGTGTGGCAGCGCTGGACACAGTCCGCAGCTGGCACGTCGGGTTCATGAACGCTGGGACCACACGTGTCCGGCGCCATCGGGAACCCTGCCTGTCGGGGTCGAAGCATCGTGGGTGGGCTGGCCAATGAAGCGCCAATGGCATTGTGACTGCGCCCATCACGATGACACCCTTTCGGAGGGGACAGGGCACAACGGACTGGCATCAAACCGACGCTGGCCCCAATTTTGCCATCGGAGCCCATTCTCTGCCCGTTCGGCGAGCACGATTTGGCGTCGGGCCTCGGAGGATCCCGCCCTTAGTCTCTGAAACAGTATTATTTTCACAATACTATCTAATGAGTTGGCTGCACTGATAATTTGCAGCCTCTCACAGTTAACAAAAACAACAGTAACATGACCATCACTCATGCAACATACAAAACAGCACTTAAGAACCACCAACAGAAACAAAGGAATTGAATAATTCATCATCCGAAAGTACTTGCTCAGAACATTGTACGTTTGACAATTGTGGAATAAATGTCGACAGCACTGAGAACAAAATAGCCCTGACATTTGATAGCTCTGACAGATGTTCTGCAAGCTACCTGGCATAAATCCCCTCAAGGACACTTTGGACCATTCAATGACAATCACAGTCCACCAAAGTTATTTATTTATCCATCAAGTCCTCTGGCTTCAGATTGTCTTCTTTGAATAATAATCTGTTAAATACTGAACAAGGATTGCACAACTCACAAAACACATTCTTCCCCAACACAAAAAATATTCTCTGAAATAAACAAACAATGATATGCTGCAAAGTTAGAACATAAAATAATTAATTGAATGAACAATCAAAATTGAAACCGCCATTGCGTGTTATATTTTGTTCATTCGTTTTCACCATGTATGCACTTCTGACAATTGTTATTGCTCCAATCCTAGTTAACAATTATTTTACAACTACTAGACTACCTCAAAAGGTACAGCCAAAATTTCCTTTCTTTGAAGGACACTGATGAACAATCTAGCCTTTACCACAATTTGGCATCATCAGGACTTTTCGATTTCCTGATGTTCGTTTACGGTTGGAGGACCTGGAGGAAGAGTATGGGTTGCCCAGGTAGAATGGCTTTAGGTACCTGCAGGTCCGAGACTTTGTGAGGAGAGATGTGCCATCCTTTCCTGGGTTGCCGTCCCTGGGGTTGCAGGACAAGGGGAGGAGAAGGTGTCCGATGTCTGTAAGGAGTTGATGGATTGGGAGGAAGCCCAGGTGGGGGATATAAAGCATAAGTGGCAGGAGGAGCTGGGAGGGGAGATGGGGACCGAATTGTGGGTGGAGGCCTTGCGGAGGGTGAACGCGTCCTCGTCATGTACAAGGCTAAGTCTTATCCAGTTTAAAGTGATAGATGGGATGGGGGTGGCATTAGGGGAGCGGGGGAGTGGGCGTTGGTTGTTTATAAAGTTGTTTAGTTGTTCTTCTGCTTTTGTTTGTTTATATGAAAATGCCTTGAATAAACTATTTTTAAAAATTATCATTGAATGTTCAACTCAGCAGCTATCTGGCTAAACTGATCAATTCAGATTGTGTTTAGCTTTTCTGTACAATTCACTGAATGCATCCGTCTGAAATAAATCTGAAATATTGAGTTGGATTTTCACCCTGATCAAGATGACTCGGGAGCCCTCTAAAAATGCTGCTTGGGTTCCAATTTTGGATTTCCGGACCCCATTCCTGGGGTTCTGATTTTCTGGGGTTCCTGGGAGCACCCTGCAATCCCGATCTGGTCAGCACCATTGCGGAGATTGGCATGTCCTAATCCTCCATAATAATCAATGAGTCCAGTCAGCTTTTCAAAGTATCATGTTTTGTGGTATCTCAGAGGTGTCATGAAGCATAGTCTCCATGAGGCACCCTTTTTAAAGGTAAGTTCAATAGGTCCCCCCAGGTCCAAGTATGGCCTTTCCCCCTCCACCCCCACCACCAACCCACATGGCCCCTCGTTCCAGGCTATGGCATTTCCATACCCAGTCACTCACTATTACCTGTTCTGGGGGGGAGATGGTGGTGTTGTAATGTCACTGGACTAGAGACACAGGCTAATGCCCTGGGGTCGAGGGTTCAAATCTCATGAAGACAGCTGGTGGAACTTGAATACTCGCAGTAATGGTGACCATGAAACTGTCAACTGTCATCGATCTGTTGTAATAAAAACCTTTAGGGAAATGTGGTTAATGACTGCCCTCTGAAATGGCCTAGTGAGCCACTCAGTCCAAGTGCAATGAGTGAAGGGTAACAAAAGCTGTCCCTGCCAATGATACCTATATCCCATTAACAAATTTTCAAAATTAGTGAAGCCTATAGTGACAATAGAGTGTGAAATAAATCTTTAATAAAACATTATTTGACAAATGTTCAGTTTCTTAATAACTACTTTTTACTACAACCCAATAAAAGACTCGATCATCCAGACCAAATACAATATCAATAGCTGAAACTGCAAGCATTTGAAACGTCTTCATATTGTGTAAATAAACATTGTAAAATTGACAGCATAGATCAGAGAGTCAGAGCTGCCAACCAAGCAATGTTTTCACTGGGGCTCAGTTGTTTCAACAGACTAATGGATTTCTGGGCTCTCCGAACAAAATACTTGGTTGCAGTTCCCTTTCTCTTCACTGAACTCGGTGACTATGTTAACCTGGAATGCAGGAAAAATATGGAACCAGTAAACAATTCAATGTTCACTGGTCTGTGAGTAAGATTAAAACATCAGTTACATTTCTATCTTGGAGCTGAAACTTTCTCGAGGCATTCATTGGCCTTTGAATCCAGGTTTTAAATCATGAGAGATGTTCTATTAGTCCAATTTTTAATTCAACCCCATGTACAATACTAAATTAATAATCTATAGATACCCTCAAATTATCCTTTGTCTCAAGAGTATCATAAGTAAAGCAGGCAAAAATGTAATACCCAAATCCTGAACAAAGGTGCTTTGTTTGACTGTGCCCAGGAGCGGTGGTTTAATCGAGCTGCATGTTTCTGTACTGGAAAGCAAAAGTATCACATAGCAATTTCCCATGCAAAAATAGAAATCCACTTACTGTGACACAATTTTAAACATCTGCAGCAAAGAACTGATTCAAATTAATTTCCGTGTTTCAGAGCTTCAACTGTACATTTGACAAATTGCTACAGTCATTTAACTGCCAAACCTTTTCAGAACCGTATATCAGTTTTTGTTTTAAATAATTAAATTTTAGGGTCATTTCCAACCCTGCATTTACAGCATAGAAGCAATTTATAAGTGACAATGGCTCACGCTAACAGATAGGTGCTGTGTTTCTGTGGGCCACCTCACTCATGGTTTATTCAATAACACTGCAATTGTTAGGGTCATTTCCTATAGTTCTAAAAAACAAACTCCACGCTTTTCAGGAGATAGCTATCTATAGAATGACTTCAATTACAGGATTATATTAAATTATAGCTATCGATAGGATCACTGTAGTGCTATTGTTACGGGGATGCGTAGGCAATCATTATATGGAGAGCTAGCTGCAACTGAACTGAGGCTACAATTATAATAAATGCAGGAAATTTATTTCAATTGCAGATTTACTGGGTGGATTTATGGATGAATGTTAATTCTATTGTGAGGCTATGTACCTGCTAACACTGACGATCCCATTTAATTCAAAATGATAGAATATTACATAGCGACACCCTATTTGTGGTGATGTACCTTCTGCAGGAGGCCACTCACCAATATATTTCACTGGAATCATAATGGGAAAAGACTACCATTGAAAAGTTTCACATGCCTGCAATTAATATTTTACTGAACTCACACTGACACCTTTGTGTTATCAAATGCTAATTTCTGCCCAACCAAGGGGAATTGATAAAAAGAAATCTGTGGGTATAGTTATATTCCAAGAGGTCAATAAGATGGAAAGCCTATTCCTCACAGTTATACTGCACATCAGGGAACTCTAAATGCAGAGCTCTGCTTAACCAATGCGTTTTTAAAAATAAAAACACACATGCAGAAGTGCAGCAAGTTCAGTGGCCTATGAGTCTGAGGGTGCATGTGAACAGCAACTACTCATTAATAAGGGGATTTCTTGATTAATAAGAGGATTAAGGGTTATGAGGAGAAGGCAGGAGAATTGGGATAGGGAACTTATCAGCCATGATCGAATGGCGGAGCAGACCCGAAGCGCCAAGTAGCCTAATTCTGCTCCTATATCTTATGGTCTTATAACCGGGTTGGAGAAATTACAACATATAAATTGCTACCTCAATTAGGAGGCATGGTTGGGGCCCTAAAAAGCGGCATGGGAAGTGTTGAATAAGCAAGTGGTGCATTTCTTGTGCTGGCACAAGAGGGTGGCAAGGGAGAAGAGAATAAATAGATGGAGAATGAAGCAGAGAAATCATGGGGGATCCCATTCCTTCAGAATGCAAGTGAGGGAAAGATGTGTTTGAAAGTAAAATCATGCAGAATGAAGTAACAGGAGATACTCTGCAAAACGCAGGGGCTATTAAGGTGGAAGATGTGGACTAGAGCAGGCTGTCATAATTTTTATTCATACTTTTTTTTTAAAGTGTTGGAGAGGGTAAATCTGGATCCCCGTAAAAATAATTGTTTATAGATTGCCCCCGGGGGATCAAACCATCCGAGCACATTTTGACCTACTAACTATAAGGTTCAGGGTGGGAGGTATAGAAGGGATGTCCGAGGTCGGTTCTTTACTCAGAGAGTGGTTAGGGTGTGGAATGGACTGCCTGCTGTGATAGTGGAGTCGGACACTTTAGGAACTTTCAAGCAGTTATTGATAGGCACATGGAGCACACCAGAATGACAGGGAGTGGGATAGTTTGATCTTGGTTTCGGACAATGCTCGGCACAACATCGAGGGCCGAAGGGCCTGTTCTGTGCTGTACTGTTCTATGTTCTATGTTATATTTCAGTGGGTTGACATGGCAAACCAGCATCAAACCCTAGTTCGAGCAACTTCTCAAATGTATTGCACTCTCAATTCCAGTGTTAAGATGGCATCATTGTATTGATACCAAAACTTCCCTGAGAAGGCATGAAAGTGGAAATCATAACTACAGTCTCAGAGTAAATAAACTGGAAGGACGGAGAGTGGTACAAAGTCTTGTCTTTTCCACAAAATCAATTCCTAATTTTCCTGCGACACCAGGAAGAAATGCTTCACAGTAAAAGGAAGAAATACTATAAAAGGAGTCAGTTAGTACAAGCCAGTCCCACACACCACATGGCAATGAACTCAAGAGAGCATTCACAGAGTCCTGCACACACAAACCTCTTAACAGTGAACTACTCAGAAATAAATAAGTACTTGAGGATTAATTCAATAATACAATCAGAAAATGCTGAAAATACTCGGGTTTGGCAGTGTCCATGGAGAGGCAAACAGAGTTAATGTTTCAGGTTGATAACCTGGGACTGGGAAAAGCTAGAAATGTAATAGATTTTAGTTCCAAAAGGGAAACATGTAAAAAGAACAAAAGGAAAGGTCGGTGATAGGGCAAAATACAGGAGAAATAAGTTGACTGAAGAGCTGTTGGGACAGAGCCAAAGGGCAATTGGACAAGTAAAGAAGCAAAAGATGTGCCCGGAAGAGGTGTGAGTAGCAGAATAATGAATTGCTGCCATCTGAAAGCAAAAATAAGACTAAGACCCAAACAAGCAAAGCAAAAAGAAGGAAACAGAGAGTGTGGTTTGATATTATTGAATTCAACGTTGTGTCCAGGAGACTGTAACATGCCTAATCAACGAATGAGTGATGTTCCTCCTGCTTGTGTTGAGCTTAGTTCAAACACCCCAGTAGACCTAGGACAGAAATGTTAGCACCAGAACAAGGTGGCAAATTAAAATGACAGGCCACTGGAAGCTGGGGATCATGCTTGCGATGATGGAGGTGTTCCACAAACCAGTTGCACAATCTGCACTGGTCTCCTCACTATATAGTTGACCAAATTGTGAACAGCGAGTACAGTACACTTACCTGGGATCAGACAAAATACGGTTCTGATGTTCTGGTCCCCTGCTGGCTTCAGGATTGAGGTTCGCTCCCTGGACCAGCGGGAGGCTGCAAATGAATCGTTAAGACCCCTTTGCGTCCTATTAAGGGCTGGGCACCATATTCTCCAAGCCCGCGTGACAAGGGGGGAACAGTAGCACAGTGATTAGCACAGTTGCTTCACAGTTCCTGGGTTCCAAGTTCGATTCCTGGCTTGGGTCACTGTCTATGTGGAATCTGCACGTTCTCCCCGTATCTGCATGGGTTTTCTCCGGGTGCTCCGGTTTCCTCCCACAATCCAAAGATGTGCAGCTTAGGTGGATTGGCCATGATAAATTGCCCTCAGTGTCCAAAAAGGTTGGGAGAGGTTACGGGGATAGGATGGAGGTATGGGCTTAGGTAGGGGGTTCTTTCCAAGGGCCGCTGCAGACTTGAAGGGCCGAATGGTCTCCTTCTGCACTGTAAATTCTGTAAAAATTCGGATTCTCCAGGTCTCTGGGCCGGAAATTACCTGGGTGAGAATTGGTGCAGGTTTTGACAAACGTGGTGCTGACTTGGGGGACCTCGGGTGGGCCAAGTGGGTAACTCTTTAAGGGAGTTGCCACCAAAGTCCATTGAAGAGCCAATCTCCTTCACAAAATGCAAGACCTACCCACCCTATCCCCATCAAATAAATAAATAACCTTTTATTGTCACAAGTAGGCTCACATTAACACTGCAATTAAGTTACTGTGAAAAGACCCTAGTCGCCACATTCCGGCACATGTTCAGGTGCACAGAGGAAGAATTCAGCATTCTCAGCTGGTACGTGAATTGAACCCGCGCTGCTAGTCTTGTTCTGCATCACAAACCATCTGTCTAGCCAACTGAGCTAAACCAGCAACTATATTTCAGCGCACGCCCCTCCCCCCCACCAGATACCTGTCAATTAGAGAGACCGCACCAGAGACCCCCTAATTAGAGAGACCCCTATCAGAGACTCTTAATTAGAAAGACTCCCACCAGAGAACCCCCCCAGTTAGAGGGACCTGGTTTTGAAGCACCCAGCTATGAAACTAGCAACATTTATAAATATTTAGCTAACACTGACAGCTCCTAGATCACATCAAAGACAGTTAAGTGCTTTCTGCAGAGAAAAAGAGGAAGTGAAAGCAATTAACTGGTTAATTTCACAGCTGGGCACTTAAAAGCCAGTCAAGCTGGAAGGTACATGAATTAAATAATACAGATAGCTGGGTGTGTGTGGATGCTGTCAATTACAGCCCAGTGAAAGCAATTTCACAGAGGAATGAATGAATGGCTTGCAGATCAAAGATCTGAGGGGTTTAAACCCAGCTGACTGGTTTACTCTTTTGCAGGAATTGACAGGTACTGCTTCTTCTGCCTGAGCCAGCAGGTGTATTGAACGGCTGAGTTTTAAAGCAGTGATTTTTTTTCACTGCCTCTGTCTGGACTACTCTCTAGCTTCCAAGTAGGGGCTTCCAGGCAGGGCTCGGTCTTATGGGGAGGGTCTCTGGTGGAAGTAATTAGGTGGTCTCTGGTGGGGTCCTCTCTAATTAGGGGGTCTCTCTAGGGGATCTTAGGCGGGTGTCTCTCAATTGAGGGTCTCTGGTGGGGGAGTTGGTGGAGTGGGGGAGTCTGGTCACCCTCCTACTGTGTGGGACGGGGAGGGGGGCCCCCAACCGCTGGACCTCCGTATCAGACCACCTGCTCAAAACGGTGGCCCGATAGCGGAATTCCCTCAGGAATGCTCGTAATCCTCGTCCTCACCATACATAAATTTGCATGGCTAAGGATTGTGACGAGCTTCCGATTGAGCTCTGGTGGCAGAACATAGGCCGGGATTGTCCGGGTGTTACAATTCACTTTTCCCGTTGGCGGCGGACCACTGCCCTTGGGTTTTCTGGCAGCGTGGGATGGTTTCAATGGGAAATCTCATTGACAAGTGGCAGGAAGATAGAATTCTGCGGCTATCGAACGGAGCGCCACCGAGAAACATGCAGCCATGAGACTGGAGAATCCTGCCCATGGTCTCCCAAATGGAGAATCCTGCCCATGGTCTCCCAAATGGAGAATCCTGCCCGGTATTTTGCTTTTGTTAGTTCATTAATTGAATGTTTTATTGTTATAACTTCTATCTTGTAATTCAGCGTCTATTCGTATTGACCCAAATATTCTGTGGTTGGGATGTGGTCCGATGCCAGCTGTCAAAATTGAAATCTTCCAACTGAGTGTTTTTCTTTAAAAAAAAAAAAATTCTTTCAATGTAAATACGTAACATATTATATAATCATTTTAAAACATACAGCAAAATTTAACTGGAGCCCGGCATTGCGAAGTGCGGCAAGAAAAGCAGTAAAAATAGAAGCCAAACTCCGGCTCAGTCAGCAAATAGAAAGTTTGGTCACAGGAATGGCTGGGCAATAGGCTATAACTACCATAAGTCGCAGTGCAATGTCACGTCACAAAATAGGGAACCTACAGTGACTTAAAAAGTGCTGTCGGATAAAAACAAGTGCATGCCAAACTGGATCAATGCTTAAATTATGTTAAATTTTAAACATCTAGCGCGGGATTTTCCGTCAGCCGACACTGGAGTCGGGAAATGCAATTCCGCAGAGAATCGGTTCCAACGGCGAAATTGCGGAGGACGCCAATTTAATGCCATCGTAATTCTCCGTCACCTCAAAAGCAGCATTGATGCATTCCAGACGCACGCACCCCCTTGGCATATCATTAGCGTGAGGGCCTCCGTGATTCGCCGCCTCCAATGGGCCGAATTCCTGATGGCAAGATTCAGTTTTGATTTGAAAATCGCAAAACAGGCGTTATGGCTGCTGAGGGAGAGGGAGTATGAAAATTGTAACAACATCGCCATAGTTTGCTGACAGTTTTGCCGCTGGCCAGAGGGTCTCTGCCAGGGCTAGGGGGAGTAGCGGGGAGTGGCCAGGAGGTGGGCTCTGGGGTCAGGGTGGACAGGCACAGAACACCATTGCTGCAGTCTGCAAGGCAGCCATGACTGCCCACTGTGAACTTAGGGCCAGGGGTCCGATGGGCGTCCTACAGGCCACCTCCCTCAGTGCCCTCTGGCCCCAGTTGATCCATCAGCCGTACGGGTGCGCTCTAACGCAACCAGTGCCATCTTGTTGGCTGGGGTGGTACGTGTGAGGAGTGAAGTGTGTATATGCGGCAGCAGCTTGTCGGCCTCCTCAGTGTCAATCGCAGAATCCGGCTCCGTTTCTCATTGGAATCGATTGTGTTCCACATGGCGCCGGTGCTAGCTCCTTAACAGTCGCTGAATCGGTCCAGGTGCAGTGCCAGTTCTGCTGTCGTGGAAGTCCACGAATCCTCCCCAAGCATCAACAATTAGTCTCAGGAACGGAGAATCCTGATGCTAATCTTAATACAGGCTGTACAACTTGAAACTGCCACACAAGAATCATAGAATATCTACAGTGCAGAAGGAGGCCAAAAGGCCCATCGAGTCTGCACCGGCCCTTCAAATGAGTTACCCATTTATACTCCCCCTTCCACCCCACCCTATCCATGTAAACCCCGTAAACTAACCTGCACATCCCTGGACACTAAGGGGCAACTTAACGTGGCCAATCCACCTAACCTGCACATCTTTAGATTGTGGGAGGAAACCCAATCAGACACGGGGAGAAGGTGAAAATTTGACACAGAGAGTCACCCAAGGCTGGAATTGAACCTGGGTCCCTGGTGCTGCGAGGCAGCAGTGCTAACCACCGTGCCGCCCATTACCATTATCATATATACCCATTAAACTAATTGTATCTCAACTTGATATACAGCAACCAATGCAAAGAACATATGGTGGAAGAAGTAAATCTGTAACATTAAAATATTTACATTCATTAAATATAGAGTCTGTGCCAGCTTTGGACACCAGTCTTTCTTAATCACTAATCCCCCAATGTGAACATTCCACGATATGAATGTCTCTATTGGTTATCACCACAACAATACTGTTTATGGATGAACACAAATCCATGGACTGAATGAAAAAACACATACATACACAGATACACAAACACGAGCAGACATGGTTAAAGGCATAGATTATTAAAACATTGAGGTAATTTAGGAAATTCAGCTCATTATAACCCATCCCAACTTCATGCTCACGATTTCTGATGTCATCCAAATTCATCAATTACAATGCTTTCTTATAATTACTCCCAGGTGTCTCTATTTTTCTGTATAAACCCTCTAATTAACTTATTCTGTCACTCATTCTCAGGTATGCATTATTTAGCATTTATCAGGAACTGTACTGTTAATAAGAAATAAAGACAGATTCACCCTACCACAAAAGAGTCTGGATTACCTATATATACAACCCAACACAGCTCCCACGTTATGTAATTAAGTGACAATTACTATCGGAAACTCCAACTTAACATGGGCATGATGAAGAGGCATCAGATCTCAGATAAACCTTGAACTGCAAGATCACAGGAGAGCGTAAAGGCTCAGGAAATCTATCCGTTTCATCCTATAATCAACGAACAAACATTGCTGTTGGAAGCAATGAGGTTATCAATTGTTCTTCTCTTCAGCATGTAATCTAGACTAACACCATGCAGTCCTGCAGATAAGATTTAAAATCAAACCCCATTTGTCTGGTCTAATGATTCAGTTGAACACAAGAGATGCCATGGCACTATATGAGGAAAAGTAAAGGCTTTTTGTAGCATCCTGACCAAAATTCCTGCCTCAGCCAAAAGCCTCATAAATAAAACACAATTTAACCAGTCACGCATCGTGTTTTCTTGTGTATCTTTCTTTATGTATACTGACTCCAACATTGTAAAACAATGACTGCATTTTTAAAGTGATATATTGGTTTTGAAGCAGTTAGAGATGGGCTGACGAGTAAACATCAGTGCAAGTTTTTTTTTCAATCCCAATGAGTCCCGGGAGCAAAATACAAATACTGTGGCTCCAAGAGCAGGTCAGAGGCTGGGAGTTCTGTGGCACATAGCTCACCTTCTGACTCCCTAAAGTCTGTCCATCAATGACAATCCAAATAGGGGATGTGGTAAGCCCATCATTTGTCACCCATCCTAAATTGCCCTTGATTGAGTGGCTTACTCATCCATTTATATTTTTTTAATGTTCTTTACTTCAAACATGTGTAAAACAGCAACAAATAAAATACACACTCCACAAAATCACAGCCCACAGTTTGTACAATTGTTTTCCCTTTTATCACCTCCCCGTCCTCAACGAACAATTCCTCAAATAGCGTCATTAACAACCTCCACCGCATCTCGAAGCATTCCGCTAACCCCCTCAACTCGAACTTAACCTTCTCCAACCGGAGAAAGTCGTACAGATTCCCCCAGCCAGGCCACCACCCCCAGAAGCGTATCCAACCGCCAATTTAACAGGGTCCTTCGTCGGGCAATTACAGAGGCAAAGGCCATAACCTTCCCCTCCAGAGTCTCCGGCACTTCCGATATCTCAAAGGTCACCACCATGGAGTCCGGCTTGACCTCCACCCCCCCCCCCCCACCCCCCCACCCCCCCCCCCAACTACCTTAGATAACATCCCAAACAGCGCCTCCCAGCATCTCTCCGACTTCTCCTTGCTAGTCCATTTCAAAAGGCAGCTAAGAGTCAACCACAACTGTGGATCTACGGTCACATGTAGGCCAAACCAGGTGAGGATGGCAGATTTCCTTCCCTGAAGAGAACTAATGAATCAGATGGGTTTCTATGACAATCACGAATAGTTTCATGGTCACTGTTACTGAGACTAGCTTTCAATTATAAATTTTATTCATCGAATTTAAATTCCACCAGCTGCAGTGGTGGGATTTGAATCCTTATTCCCAGAAAATTTGCTTACCATTAACCTACCATCTCTAGTTTTAAACTGGATTACTCTCTACTTGCTTGGATGAGTCCAGCTCCAAGAACACTCAAGAAACTCAACAACGTCCATGACAGAGCAGCTCAGTTGATTGGTTCCCCATCCACCACCTTAGTCATCAACTCCCTTTACGACCAATGCACAGTGGCAGCAATGTGCACCACTTACAAGACCCACTGCAGCAACTCAGCAAGCATCCTTCAACAGCAACTTCCAAACTTGCAAACTCTACCACTTAGAAGGACAAGAGCTTTAGAAGCATGGGAACAGCACTGCCTGCAAGTTCCCCTCCAAGCAACACACCAATCTGACTTGGATCTGTATTGTTGTTCCTTCACTGTTGCTGTGTCAAAAGCCAGGAACACCGTTCCACCAGCACTGTGGCTATACCTACACAAGATGAACTGCGACGGTTCAAGAAGGTGGCTCACCACCAACATCTTGAGGGCAATTAGAGATGGGCAACAAATGCTGCGTTACCAGAAACGCTCACATCCCATGAAAGAATAAAGAAAACTGCATTATTGGCTGCTTGACGAAACTGCCCTTTGTTAATTTCAAATAAATTTTCAATATAAAAAATATAAGATGGGGACAGTGATAAATAAAATCCCTGTGACAAGTTTAAACCTCAGTGTAAATTACAGTTGTATGCAAAACACTAATCCAAAACTTTGCTTCTACTCGTATGCCAAATCTGAGATTTTTTAAAAGGTTCATTCATGGGATATGGGCATCAGTGGTTGGTCAACATTTATTGTCCATCCCTTATTTCCCTTGGTTGCCCTTCAACCACCATCCCCCTATCCACTGGCTTAAACTAGCTCGATAACTACCACCGCAAATTTGAATGTTACCTTTATTTTTCAATCTCTAATTGACCTAATTCTCTTTTATCTTGGTAACCTGCAAGCTTCTGTCCCCAGAGATTTTCCTTTTTTCTGATTCTGGTCTCTCGTACCTCATCCCTTTTCACCTCAACGTTGGGAGCCATGCCATTAGCATCCTCCCTGAACCCACCAGCCATTAGCTCCCTCCCTGAACCCACCAGCCATTAGCTCCCTCCCTGAACCCACCAGCCATTAGCTCCCTCCCTGAACCCACCAGCCATTAGCTCCCTCCCTGAACCCACCAGCCATTAGCTCCCTCCCTGAACCCACCAGCCATTAGCTCCCTCCCTGAACCCACCAGCCATTAGCACCGTCCTGAACCCACCAGCCATTAGCTCCCTCCCTGAACCCACCAGCCATTAGCTCACTCCGTGAACCCACCAGCTATTAGCTCCCTCCCTGAACCCACCAGCCATTAGCTCCCTCCCTGAACCCACCAGCCATTAGCTCCCTCCCTGAACCCACCAAACTCTCCAGCTCCCTTTCCTTTATAAAACTCATCTCTTTTAACCAATCCTTCGGTCTCTCATTCTTTGGTTCTGTACCTGTTTTCCCCACATCTTTTATGAAGTGTCTGGGGCAATTTTCTACCTGAGAGGCAATTTACCAAGGCAACTTGCTGCTTATTGGCCCAAAATATGGTGTGACGCTGAACTGATTGATAAACAAAAAGTTGCGTGTGCATCTTTAAATTTAAATTACAGCACCTTTCCGCAGGAAGGAGAAGCATCATCAATCTTTTGTTTTGAAAGCAAAGAAGTCCATTCAAAGCTCTCGATTCTTGCCTTGCTTTTAATGTGGCATCGTAAATTTGAGCTGGGCACCTCCTTGTTCCCAGGAGCCACTTCTCAATAACATGGTCTGAACCTGAATTCTTAAGCATCCAACCATTTCCCGCTGAACAATTCCCCCATAGTAAACATGCCAAACCTTTATAAACAGCTGATCTCTATTAAATACGTCACACTTTAACCTTCTGATCTTAACTCTTTGGGGCACCTTTCCTTTTTTTTAACAAAAACACAATACTACAGCATCAACAGCATGCAGTGGGCAATATGCCATAGGTATGCTGCTTGAAAGCTGCAAATCATGCCAAGGATATATAAAACCCTTACGACTAAGATCTTTTAATGTTGGGATGAGGGAAGTGGAAAGAAAGAGACCAGCAAATCATTACTAATCAACTGAATGTTTAGGATATCGAGTAAAGGACATGTCCACCCTCTGTCCACTTCTCACTGGATGGTCTACCCACTTCTCCTCACTTCTCAGGGCTCTCATTGCGCCAGTTGTTGAAGGCACACACAATCTGCAAAAAACAATGGCTCAATGCATAGACACAAAAAATCCGACTTGGGTAAGGAAATAGCTTGGTTTTCTGAGCACCATTTATTCTTTTTATTAATGTGCAGAATTAGTCATGATGTCTTTTGTGCAATTAACCCCCCGCCACCACCACAGCTAACGCAAACACAAACTGTGCCCAAAATCAAACAAACACTGCGGATTACTTAACATCTGTTTTAACCATGGTTGCCAAATTTTGTTAAGATTTCTAGCCCAGGGCATGAACATCCAGAACAAATTGCAGCGCTACATAAAATGTAACTTGGGACCCTCTCACGCTGTGTCTCCCTTTAAATATCTTTCAATCAACAGCGTGTAATTAATCCTTTTTAAGTATTATTGCATGCATATATGATTTATTTAAAAAAAATAGAATTGTACTTTTGCCGACCCTGCTTTCCAAACTTCATTGCGCCCCCCAGTGGGACTCACATCACTCGCAATGAATCAATTTTTGGAAACGCTAAAAAGCCCAGCGCCCACCCCCACCGACCGAGGGGCAAACTGTTCCCCACGTCCTGCTGTAAAACGTCCGATGCCGCGCCTCAATTCGTTCACCCAAAGGCAAAATTGTGCGAGATAATCAGGCGGAATCGCTTTTTTTTCCCCGATTGCACCCCACACGCAATATTGCAACGTTTCCAATATTGCAGAGCTGGGAATTGCTGGGGCGATTCAAAGCTGCAGAGCAGAGCACCACCATCCCATTCGGGCTTTCGGGAGAGTGGGGGCAACATTTCCACAACAACACCGGTGGGTCAGCCTTGGATACAACTGAGTAACATCCCCCCCCACCCAACCCAACACACACACACACACACATGTGGGTTCCTGGTCAGTTTGACATGTACAGTTTAAAAGTACTCAAAATGACATATCTCTCTCTCTATATATATACATATAAAAAATCAATCACAGGCATAAGTGAAATTCCACCACATGTATAAAGCCCAGTGTGTGTGTGTGGAACAGAAGACTTGTAAATAGTGCTCACTACACACGCTTAAATGTGTGAATGGGACAGCGACAGGGCAAAAACTCAGCAATGCCAATGCTGCACACCTGAGCACTTTCACCTTGCCCAGAAACAGCAACACAAAACAAGGTAAAGTTTCTCTTTCCCTGCAGCCTCGGATCACAGATGTGCAGCAAATGATTGAGAGTGACAGACGACCATTAAATGACAAGGCAGAGCACAGCCCCACGACTCCTGGTGGGGGAGGAAAGTGACAGGACAACTGTTTTTTTTTACACCCCTTGGGTCAAGTGGAATTTGACATGATCATCTTCCCCCCCCCCCCCCCCCCCCCTTTCTTTTCTCTTTCTCAAAGTCTCTCTCACCTTCTTCCGGGGCTGCCATTTCATCATATTTGTAAAGCAGAGATGTGGAGAGCATCAAGAGGTTGGCTGGGAACCTGGTGGAGATTTCCAACAGTGGCTGCACATGCTGGACAAGGCTGCCTCTCGCCTGCTTTCACAACTGCACCATATCTTACAGCAGCAGGAGGGGTGGCAAAAAGAACATCAAGATCCCGAAAGCAGCAATATCCCAGGGAAAAAGAGAAAAACGACAGAAGGGTTTAAAAAAAAGATTAGGTGCTCCTCCAGCAGCTCCTCGTCCTCAAAGCAGCAGCAGCGCGGGGCCAAGGGTGACACATCATTGTGGCTGCAGCCCACACCCTGGATGTCTTCACCCCCCCTCCACACAGATCAGAGAGGGAAAGCTGTCAGCAGGCACTGGGCATCTTCTCCAGCTGCCGCTCAGCTCCGCACTCTCAGCGCTGACTGGAGTCACAGCAAAGGCAGCGATTTTCTCCTCCTCTGGCATTGGAGGGCGAGCGGCGCGCGCCACACGTCCCCCGCGCGTGCCCGCCACCACCACCCCGAGCGCGCCCACACACACTCTCTCTCCCGAACGGGGCTGCGCAGCGCGCCGACGCTTGGCAGCCCCTTCACATTCCAGCAGTGACCGGCAAGAGAATTAAAGGCACAGATACTAAAAGTACCTCCTTCCCCCTGTACTGCCCCCAAACCCCTTCCCCCTCTACTGCCCCCCCCAAACCCTTCCCCCTCTACAGCCCCCATCCCCTCCCCCTCTACTGCCCCCTCACCCCTTCCCCCTGTCCCCTCTACTGCCCCCAAACCCCTTCCCCCTCACCCCTTCCCCCTGTCCCCTCTACTGCCCCCAAACCCCTTCCCCCTCTACTGCCCCCATCCCCTCCCCCTCTACTGCCCCCTCACCCCTTCCCCCCTGTCCCCTCTACTGCCCCCCAAACCCCTTCCCCCTCTACTGCCCCCTCACCCCTTCCATCTCTACTGCCCTCATCCCCTCCCCCTCTACTGCCCCCATCCCTTCCCCCTCTACTGCCCCATCCCCTCCCCCTCTACTGCCCCCTCACCCCTTCCATCTCTACTGCCCCCTCACCCCTTCCATCTCTACTGCCCCCCATCCTCTCCCCCTCTACTGCCCCATCCCTTCCCCCTCTACTGCCCCCCCCCCCATCCCCTCCCCCTCTACTGCCCCAACCCTTCCCCCTCTACTGCCCCAAACCCCTTCCCCCTCTACTGCCCCATCCCCTCCCCCTCTACTGCCCCCTCACCTCCTTCCCCCTCTACTGCCCCATCCCCTCCCCCTCTACTGCCCCCATCCCCTCCCCCTCTACTGCCCCCTCACCCCTTCCCCCCTGTCCCCTCTACTGCCCCTCAAACCCCTTCCCCCTCTACTGCCCCATCCCCTCCCCCTCTACTGCCCCCTCACCCCTTCCCCCCTGTCCCCTCTACTGCCCCCCAAACCCCTTCCCCCTCTACTGCCCCCTCACCCCTTCCATCTCTACTGCCCCCCATCCCCTCCCCCTCTACTGCCCCCATTCCTTCCCCCTCTACTGCCCCCATCCCTTCCCCCTCTACTGCCCCATCCCCTCCCCCTCTACTGCCCCCCTCACCCCTTCCATCTCTACTGCCCCCCATCCTCTCCCCCTCTACTGCCCCATCCCTTCCCCCTCTACTGCCCCCCATCCCCTCCCCCTCTACTGCCCCAACCCTTCCCCCTCTACTGCCCCCAAACCCGTTCCCCCTCTACTGCCCCATCCCCTCCCCCTCTACTGCCCCATCACCTCCTCCCCCCTCTACTGCCCCATCCCCTCCCCCTCTACTGCCCCCTCACCCCTTCCCCCTCTACTGCCCCCATCCCCTCCCCCTCTACTGCCCCCATCCCATCCCCCTCTACTGCCCGCTCACCTCCTTCCCCCTCTACTGCCCCATCCCCTCTACTGCCACCTCACCCCTTCCCTCTCTACTGCCCCCTCACCCCTTCCCTCTCTACTGCCCCCTCACCTCCCTCCCCCTCCACTGCCCCCAACCCCCTCTACTGCCCCATCCCCATCCCCTCCCCCTCTACTGCCCCCTCACCCCTTCCCCCTCTACTGCCCCCATCCCCTCCCCCTCTACTGCCCCATCCCCTCCCCCTCTACTGCCCGCTCACCTCCTTCCCCCTCTACTGCCCCCATCCCCTCCCCCTCTACTGCCACCTCACCCCTTCCCTCTCTACTGCCCCCTCACCCCTTCCCCTCTCTACTGCCCCATCCCCTCCCTCTCTACTGCCCCCTCACCTCCCTCCCCCTCCACTGCCCCCATCCCCCTCTACTGCCCCCATCCCCCTCTACTGCCCCATCCCCTCCCCCTCTACTGCCCCCTCACCCCTTCCCTCTCTACTGCCCCCTCACCTCCTTCCTCCTCTACTGCCCCTCACCTCCTTCCCCTAAACTGCCCCCTCACCTCCTTCCCCCTCCACTGCCCCCTCACCCCTCTACTGCCCCCTCACCCCTTCTCCCTCTACAACCCCCTCACCCCTTCCCCCTCTACTGCCCCCTCACCCCTTCCCCCCTGTCCCCTCTACTGCCCCTCACCCCTTCCCCTCTACTGCCCCTCACCCCTTCCCCCTCTACTGCCCCCACCCCTTCCCCCTCTACTGCCCCCACTCCTTCCCCCTCTACTGCCCCCACCCCTTCCCCCTCTACTGCCCCCACCCCTTCCCCCTCTACTGCCCCCTCACCCCTTCCCTCTCTACTGCCCCCTCACCTCCTTCCTCCTCTACTGCCCCTCACCTCCTTCCCCTAAACTGCCCCCTCACCTCCTTCCCCCTCCACTGCCCCCTCACCCCTCTACTGCCCCCTCACCCCTTCTCCCTCTACAACCTCCTCACCCCTTCCCCCTCTACTGCCCCCTCACCCCTTCCCCCCCTGTCCCCTCTACTGCCCCTCACCCCTTCCCCCTCTACTGCCCCTCACCCCTTCCCCCTCTACTGCCCCCACCCCTTCCCCCTCTACTGCCCCCACTCCTTCCCCCTCTACTGCCCCCACCCCTTCCCCCTCTACTGCCCCCACCCCTTCCCCCTCTACTACCCCACCCTTCCCCCTCTACTGTCCCCACCCTCTTCCCCCTCTGCCGCCCCCACCCCTTCCTCCTTTACTGCCCCCACCACCTTCCCCCTCTACTGCCCCCAACCCCTGCCCCCTCTAATACCCCTACCCCCTCTACTGCCCCCACCACTTCTTCCCCTCTACTGCCCCCAACCCTTCCCTCTCTACTGCCCCCGCCCCTTCCCTCTCTACAGCCCCACCCCTTCCCTCTCTACTGCACCCACCCCTTCCCTCTCTACCGCCCCCAACCCTTCCCTCTCTACTGCCCCGCCCCTTCCCTCTCTACAGCCCTCACCCCTTCCCTCTCTACTGTCCCCAACCCTTCCCTCACTACTGCCGCCACCCTTTCCCCCTCTACTGCACCCACCCATTCCCCCTCTACTGCCCCCCACCACTTTCCCTATACTGCCCCAATCCTTCCCCCTCTACTGCCCTAACTCCCTTCCCCCTCTATTGCCACCCCACCCCTTCCCTTCTATTGCTCCCCACCCCCTTACTGTTCTACTGCCCCTTCTCCCTCTCCTGCCTCCGCCCCTTCCCCCTACTGCCCCACTCCCTTCCACCTATACTGCCCCCTGCCCTTTCCCCCTCCCCTTATTCTTCTACTGCCCCTTTCGCTTCTGTTGACTCCACTTCCTCCCCTGCTGCTCCCCACACCCTTCCTCCCCTACTGCCCATTCCCCCTCTACTACCCCATCTCCTCTACTGCCCCGACCCCATCTACTGCCCCCCACCCTGCCTACTGCCCTCCCCCTCTACAGCCCCTCACCCCCTCAACTGCCCCCACCCCGTCTAATGCCCCCAAACCCTCTAATGCCCCCACACCTTCCCTCTCTACTGTAAACCCACCTCTTACCTCTCTACTCTCCCCTCCCCTTACCCCCTACTGCCTTATCCCTTTCTATTCTACTGCTCCACCCCTTCCAGTTCTACTGCCCCACTACTTCCCCCTATACCGACCCAACACTTCCTCCTCTACTGCCCCCACCCCTTCCCCCTCTACTGCCCCCACCCCTTCCCCTTCTACTGCCCCCACTCCTTCCCCCTCTACTGTCCCCACCCCTTCCCCCTCTACTGCCCCCACCCCCTTCCCCCCTACTGCCCCCACCGCATTCCCCCTCTATTGCCACCCACCCCCTTCCCCCTCTACTGCCCCCACCCCTTCCCTCTCTACTGCCCCACCCCTTCCCTCTCTACTGCCCCAACCCTTCCGTCACTACTGCCCCCCACCCCTTCACTCTCTACTGCCCCCCACCTTTTCACTCTCTACTACCCCCCACCCATTCCCACTCCACTGCCCCCACCCCTTCCCCCTCTACTGCCCCCACCCCTTCCCCCTCTACAGCCCCCACCCCTTCCCCCTCTTCTGCCCCCACCTCTTTTACTGCCACCCACACCCCTTTCCCCCTCTACTGCCCCACACCCTTCCCCCTGTACTGCCCCCACCCCTTCCCCCTCTACTGCCCCCACCACTTCCCCCTCTACTGCCCCCACCCCCTTCCCCCTCTACTGCCCCCACCCCGTTCACACTCTACTGCCCCACCCCTTCCCCCTCTTCTGCCCCCACCCCCTTCCCCCTCTACTGCCCCCGCCCCTTCCCCCGACTGCCCCACTCCCTTCCACCTATACTGCCCCCTGCCCTTTGCCCCTCCCCCTTATTCTTCTACTGCCCCTTTCGCTTCTGTTGACTCCACTTCCTCCCCTGCTGCTCCCCACACCCTTCCTCCCCTACTGCCCATTCCCCCTCTGCTACCCCATCTCCTCTACTGCCCCGACCCCATC
Organism: Scyliorhinus canicula; assembly: GCF_902713615.1. Taxonomy (NCBI): domain Eukaryota; kingdom Metazoa; phylum Chordata; class Chondrichthyes; order Carcharhiniformes; family Scyliorhinidae; genus Scyliorhinus; species Scyliorhinus canicula. Next base: position 29,941,274 of record NC_052146.1, on the reverse strand, counting down.
TACTGCCCCCCACCCTGCCTACTGCCCTTCCCCTTTACAGCCCCTCACCCCCTCCACTGCCCCACCCCGTCTAATGCCCCCAAACCCTCTAATGCCCCCACCCCCTCTAATGCCCCCACACCTTCCCTCTCTACTGTAAACCCACCTCTTCCCTCTCTACTCTCCCCTCCCCTTACCCCCGACTGCCTTATCCCTTCCTATTCTACTGCTCCACCCCTTCCAGTTCTACTGCCCCACTACTTCCCCCTATACCGACACACTTCCTCCTCTACTGCCCCCACCCCTTCCCCCTCTACTGCCCCCACCCCTTCCCCCTCTACTGCCCCCACTCCTTCCCCCTCTACTGTCCCCACCCCTTCCCCCTCTACTGCCCCCACCCCCTTCCCCTCTACTGCCCCCACCCCCTTCCCCCCTACTGCCCCCACCGCATTCCCCCTCTATTGCCACCCACCCCCTTCCCCCTCTACTGCCCCACCCCTTCCCTCTCTACTGCCCCACCCCTTCCCTCTCTACTACCCCAACCCTTCCGTCACTACTGCCCCCCACCCCTTCACTCTCTACTGCCCCCCACCCCTTCACTCTCTACTACCCCCCACCCATTCCCACTCCACTGCCCCCACCCCTTCCCCCTCTACTGCCCCCACCCCTTCCCCCTCTACTGCCCCCACCCCTTCCCCCTCTACTGCCCCCACCCCTTCCCCCTCTTCTGCCCCCACCTCTTTTACTGCCACCCACACCCCTTTCCCCCTCTACTGCCCCACGCCCTTCCCCCTCTACTGCCCCCCACCCCTTCCCCCTCTACTGCCCCCACCCCTTCCCCTCTACTGCCCCCACCCCTTCCCCCTCTTCTGACCCCACCCCTTCCCCCTCTACTGCCCCTACCCCCTTCCCCCTCTACTGCCCCTACCCCCTTCCCCCTATCCTGCCCCCACCCCGTTCACACTCTACTGCCCCCACCCCTACCCCCTCTTCTGCCCCCACCCCCTTCCCCCTCTACTGCCCCCGCCCCCTTCCCTCTCCACTGCCCCCACCCCGTTCACACTCTACTGCCCCACCCCTTCCCTCTCTACTTCCCCCACCCCTTCCCCCTCTACTGCCCCACCCCGTTCATTCTCTACTGCCCCCACCCCTTCCCTCTCTACTTCCACCACCCCCTACTTCCCCCACCCCCTTTCCTCCCTACTGCCCCCACCCCTTCCCTCTCTACTGCCCCAACCCTTCACTCTCTACTGCCCCCACCCATTCCCACTCCACTGCCCCCACCCCTTCCCCCTCTACTGCGCCCACCCCTTCCCCCTCTACTGCCCCCACCCCTTCCCCCTCTACTGCCCCCACCCCTTCCCCCTCTTCTGCCCCCACCTCTTTTACTGCCACCCCACCCCTTTCCCCCTCTACTGCCCCACCCCCTTCCCCCTCTACTGCCACCACCCCCTTCCCTCTCTACTGCCCCCACCCCGTTCACTCTCTACTGCCCCACCCCTTCCCTCTCTACTTCCCCCACCCCCTTCCCCTCTACTGCCCCCACCCCTTCCCACTCCACTGCGCCCACCCCTTCCCCCTCTACTTCCCCACCCCTTGCCCCTCTACTGCCCCCACCCCTTCCCCCTCTACCGCCCCCACCCCCTTCCCTCTCTACTGCCCCCACCCCCTTCCCTCTCTACTGCCACCACCCCTTCCCCCTCTACTGCCCCCACCCCTTCCCCCTCTACCGCCCCCACCCCTTCACTCTCTACAGCCCACCCCTTTTACTGCCACCCCCACCCCTTCCTCCTTTACTACTTCACGATGTCCCCCACTCCCTTCCCCCTCTACTGCCCCCACCACTTTCCCTATACTGCCCCAATCCTTCCTCCTCTACTGCCCCACTCCCTTCCCCCTCTATTGCTACCCCTCCCCCTGACCCTCTATTGCTCCCCACCCCTGCCCCTCTATTGCTCCCCACCCCTGCCCCTCTATTGCTCCCCACCCCCTTACACTTCTATTGCCCCATCCCCCTCTACTGCCCCACACCCTTCCCTCTCGACTGCCCCTTCCCCCTCTACTACCCCCCACCGCCTCTACTGCCCCCACCCCCTCTACTGCCCCCACCCCATCTACTGCCCCCACCCCATCTACTGCCCCCCCAGCCATTCTCCTGCCCCTACCCTCTTCCCCTCTACTGCCCCACCCTTCCCCCTCTACTGTCCCCACCCCTTCCCCCTCTACTTCCCCCACCCCTTCCTCCTTTACTGCCCCCACCACCTTCCCCCTCTACTGCCCCAACCCCTGCCCCCTCTAATACCCCCTACCCCCTCTACTGCCCCCCACCACTTCTTCCCCTCTACTGCCCCCACCTCACCCCTGCCCTCTCTACTGCCCCCACCTCACTCCTTACCCCTCTAATGCCCCAACCCCTACCCCTCTACTGCCCCCACACCTTCCCTCTCCACGGCAACCCCACCCCTTCCCTCTCTACTGCAACCTCCCCTTACCCCTCTACTGCCCCCATCCCTTCCTACTCTACTCCCCCCACCCCTTCCTGTTCTACTGCCCCCACCCCCTTACCCCTCTACTGCCCCCACCCCTTCCTGTTCTACTGCTCCCACCCTCATTCCCCTCTACTGCTCCCACCCCTTCCTGTTCTACTGCCCCCACCCTCATTCCCCTCTATTGACCCACACCCTTTACCTTCTACAGCTCCCGCCTCCTTCCCCTCTACTGCACCCCACCCCCTTCTCCTCTACCGCCCTTGCCCTTTCCCCTCTACTCTCCAATCTCTTCCCCTCTCCTGACCCAACTCCTTCCCCTCTACTCCCACCACCCTTCCCCCCTTAATCTCCCACCCCTCTCCTCCTCCCACACTCTATTCCACCACGCCTTCCCCACAGTTTCACCACCCCCTTTCCCTCCTATTCACCCACCCCATTTTCCCTCACCATCCTATTCCACCAACCTCTCCCCTCAATGCCTAGCTACGCTTTCCCCTCCCATTGGTCCACCCCCTTCCACAATGCTCCTCCATCCCTTCCGCTCCCCCGCCATTTTCTTACTACTCCACCCCCTCTACAAAGGAATAACGGCGGGATTCTCCTCCGGCAACAACACACCCACACCCGTGGGTTTCACGCCCTGTGGGCTGACCACAGTGGGAAATCCCATTGGCAGGTGGCAGAAGGGAGAATCCCGCTGATGGCGAGCGCGCCGTCAAGGAACACACGACTGGCAGACCGGAGAATCCCACCCTAAATATCCACCTTGCTCCAGAATTTTAAATTACCCCATTTTAGATTAAGGTTGACTTTATTTGAGGCAAGGATTTATTTTATTGAACTGACCAATTATCTTAAGGTTTATCTTTAATTCCATGTTCTTAACAAGATTTGCAGGAAGGCTGGTCCTTTGGGAAAGGCAGACTCATCATAAAATGGAACTGATGCTGGATCTAAGACCCGCTACAAATGCAATGGGCTGAAAGGGGCTGGTTTAGCACAGGGCTAAAGAGCTGGCTTTTAAAGCAGATCAAGGCAGGCCAGCAGCACGGTTCAATTCCCGTACCAGCCTCCCTGAACAGGCGCCGGAATGTGGCGACTAGGGGCTTTTCACAGTAACTTCATTTGAAGCCTACTTGTGACAAAAAGCGATTTTCATTTCATTTCATTTGTTTCATTTCACGGCTGTAAAAATCAACATATATTTGCACACAGTCTACGATAGAGAAATACGTCATTTGTCCCGATGCACTATTCCAGTATTGTCCCAATGCACTATTCTAGTGTCATCCTCATGATAGCCCACACTATCATCCTCCCCCAGCAGCATATCCTTCTGTTTCTTTCTCTGTAACTTACTTTTCAAATTTCCCCTTAAATGTATCTATGACCTTTGTCTCAACTACTCCCAGTTTATACAAACATACAAATTAGGAGTGGACGAGGCCATTCAGCCCCTTATGGCTGCTCTGTCATTTGATAAATTAATGGCGGATCGGATTGTGGCCTCAACTCTACTTTCCTCTCTGCCCCCGATAAATCATTGATTCCCTTTTCAATCAAGAATCTAACTCAGCCTTAAAAATATTTAATGACCCTCCTACCACTTCTCTCTGTGGGATAAGAATTCCACAGACTAATGGCCTTCGGAGGGAAAGAATTTCGCCTCATCTTTGCCTTAAATGGGAAATCCCTAGAGTCCCCTAGTTCTGGTGTCTCCCACAAAGGGAAATATTTTTTCAGCATCCACTTGATCACGTTCCCTCAGGATCTTATATGTTTCAATAAGATCACCCCTCATTCTTCTAAATTCCAATGGATACAGGCCCAACCTTTCAAACCATTTCTCTTAAGATAACACCTTCATCCCAACAATCAGTAAAGTGAACCTTCTTTGAACTGCTTCTAATGCTATTATATACTTTCTCAAAAAAGGAGACTATAACTGTACATAGTATTCCAGATGTGATCTCACTCATGCCCTCGCAATTGTACCAAAGCTTTTCTACCTTTATGGTGGCACAGTGGTTAGCACTTCTGCCTCACAGTACCAGGGACCGGGGTTCAAATCCGGCCTCGGGTGACTGTGTGGAGTTTGCACTTTCTCCCCATGTCTGTATGGGTTTCCTCCGGATGCTCCGGTTTCCTCCCAAAGTCCAAAGATGTGCAGGTTCGGTGGATTGGTTATGCTAAATTGCCCCTTCATGTCCAAAAGTTTAGGTGGGGCTACTGGGTTACGAGGATAGGGTGGAGGTGTGGGCTTAAGTAGGGTGCTCTTTCCAAACGCCGGTGCGGACTTGATGGGACGAATGGCCTCCTTATGCACTGTAGGGATTCTATGATTCCATTCCCCCTGCAATAAATAATAACATCCCATTTATTTCATTTCATTTACCTTCCTAATGACTTGCTATACCTGCATCTAATCGAATATGATTCATGTACCAAGACAGCCAGATACATCGGGATTGCCAAGCTTTGCACTCCTTCTCAGAATCACAGAAGCTTTACAGTGCATAAGGAGGCCATTCAGCCCATCAAATCTGCAAGAGACTCTCTGAAAGAGCATTCTGCCTAATCCCCTGCCCTGCCTTATTCCCGTGACCTTGCACATTCTTTCTTTTTAGATACCAATCTTTTGAGTAACTGGGTCGAACCTGCCTCCATCACCCTCTCAAAGTCCATTCCATATCCAACTCCAAACACCCTCTGTGTGAGAAAGTTTGTCCACACATCACTTTTACTCCTTTTGCCCATTATTTTGAATTTTTGTCTTCCAGTTCTTGATGTACTTTTGAAAGGGAACAGTTTCTTACTGTTCTCTATTTAAATGATGTGGAGATGCCGACGTTGGACTGGGGTGAGCACAGTAAGAAGTCTTACAACACCAGGTTAAAGTCCAACAGGTTTGTTTCAAATCACTAGCTGAATCACCTGAGGAAGGAGCTGTGCTCCGAAAGCTAGTGATTTGAAACAAACCTGTTGGACTTTAACCTGGTGTTGTAAGACTTGTCACTCTATTTAAATAGTATCCAGTTTTTCTATTCTATTATGACCTGAGACCAGACCTCGACAGTGGCTTGGATACTGGACCGAAAGCCTCACATTTTAGTTGTGTAGGACTGTGGGGAAAGAATGATTCGCTCCAGGAGTAATTGCATGAAGAAATTGGGCTTGGTTATTTTTAAAACAAAATTTTATTATGAATATGATATTAAACCTTTAAACTTCATGCCCAAAAGGAACAGCTTACAATTTCCTTTATCACTCCCACTCAATTTCCCATTAAAGAACAAGAAAAGAAACATGCAGCTCTCCACCTTTCTTACTGTGGGAGAATTGTGAACTTAGCGTCAGGCAGACCAGAATTCAACTCCTCTCTCAAAAGTTTTTCCAAAAACTCCCTCTCTCCACAGCTTTCTCCAAAAACGGCTTCTCTAAAGCTTTTCAAAATGTCACGCTGCATTTCCTTGGTTCCACCTTGACCTCATCTCCCCAGGCTGAAAACAAATTCTTTCTGCAGGCTGCAAAGCACATTAACTCCCCAGGGACTTTCTCAGTCAAGCCACAGTCCATTAGTCCAGACTGAAAAACACATTCCATGATCAATTTCACCTTCTGGCTGCTAAAAGTACCCAGGCCCCGCAAAACAGAATTCTTTGGGGGAAAAAAAGATTGCTGCAGTCAAAGATAACCACCGGTTTTTAACCCTTAAATTGTCCAATACGTAGAATCCAATATTCCTAAAGTCTTCCAGTCAACACAATTCTGCCTGCCAAAGTGGCAGAGTTCACATTTTCCCACATTATATTCCAAGTGCCGATCTGTTACTCACTCACTTAAGCTATCTGAATCCCTTTGTAAACTCTTTACGCCCTCCTCTCAACTTACTTTTCTAGATTTCTTTGTGTCATCATCAAATTTAGCAACCATAGATTTGATCCCTTCATCCATGTCATTGATGTAGATTGTAAATAGCACTGATCCTTGTGGAACTCTACTAGTTAGAGCTTGCCAACCCCCAAATGGTATATGTATACCTACCCTCTACTTCTGTTAGCCAACCAAGCCACTATCCATGACAATATGCACATCATGAGCTCTTATTTTGTATAGTAACCTTTGATCTCGCACCTCATCAAAAGACTTTTAAAAAACCACGTTCACCAGATCTACAAGTTCCCCATTGTCCACATTACTTATTATTTCTTCAACGAACTCGGGTAAAATTATTTCTCTTTCACGAAACCATGTTGACTCTGCCCAATTGCATTAAGATTTTCTGAGTGCTCTTCTTTAATTACTTCTTAATAATAGATTCTAGCATTTCTCCTATGGCAAATGTTAGACTAACTGGCCTGTAGTTACCTGGGGTGGGATTCTTGGGCCTCAGAGCAGCGTGTTGCTCAGAAGCAGGAGGCGGCATGCTGTTCACTGGTGGTGGGATTCTCTGCTCCCGCCGCTGTCAATAGGATTTCCCATTCAAGTCACCTCATGTCATTGGGTAACCTGCAGGCGGGGATTCACTGTCGGCGGAATCAGAGGATCCCAGGGCCAACGAACAGCTTGAGAATTCCGGCCCTGCTTTCGGTCTCCTTTTTTTCTTCAATAGAGGAGTTACATTTACCTTTTTTCCCCCAATCTGATAAGACCTTTTGAGAATGAAGGAAATTTTGGAAAATTACAATCAATACATCTACTATATCCACAGGCACTTCTTTTCGGACCCGAGGACAAAGTCCATCAGGTGCTGTTGATTTGTCAGCCTTTAGTTCCAGTAGTTTTTCCAAGACCCTTTCTCTGGAATTGTTATCTTCTCAATGATTCCACCATTTCCACGTTTCCCGTTACTGATTCCCTAGACTCACTGTGGTCCCAGGTTCAAATGCCGCCACTGCAGATAGTGAAATTTGAATTTCAGAAGTCTAGTGATGACCATGAAACTATTGTCAATTGTCGTAAAAAACCATCGGGTTTATTAATGTCCTTTAGGGAAGGTAATCTGCCATCCTTACCTGGTCTGCCTATATGTGACTCCAGACCCACAGCAATGTGGTTGACTCTTAACTGCCCCCCCAAGGAAAATTAGGGATGGGCACTAAATGCAGGCACAGCCTGCAATGCCCATGTCCCATGCGAGGATAAAAGAAAAGATACAAGTAATAACTCATGGCCAGAGACTTATTCTAATATTATTTGGTCATCAATATTCGTAGGAACAAATAGAAAGATATATAGATAGGGTGCATTCAGTAAATGGAATGGGAGGAAGGTCATGTGGAACATAAAACACCAACATTGGTCCCTGGATCGAATTCTGTGCTGTAAATTCCATGTAATTCTATGAATTGGATCAGATGGGAACTCAAGAATTTGTTCATCAAATACATTCTGTTTAGCTGTGGCACTTGATCCATTGTCGATGTTCCATGGTGTAAGATGTGGCTTATTCTCAAACAGCAGCCATATCAACACTCGGAAACCTCTTGTTGTCTTCTGCTTCAATCAATATCTCAGCATCAGCTGCAGGAACTTTGTTTGATAAAATCATTAACAATTTAAATCCCAAACAGTGGCCAGAATTTTGACCCAACATCCCTCATAATAATTCACTCATCAGACATAAATGTGATCTTTAGAAATGCTGGAAATACTCAGACGGTCTGGCAGTACCTGTGGAGACAAAAACAGAGTTAACAATTTCAGATCTGTGAACCTTTGTCGGAACTCAATTAATGGAGTTCTGATAAAAGGACACAAACTGAAAATGTTAACTCTGTTTCTCTCTCCATTGATGCTGCCAGACCTGTTGAGCATTTCCAGCATTTTCTGTTTTCACTCCATATTTTCAGTGTCGACAGTATTTTGCTTTTGTATTAATGTTTTAGATCTCAGTGGCAGCTGAAGCATTGATCTCATTACTGTTGTAAACCCAGAATTGGAGTAGCTGGAATGTTATTTTATATACAGCTGTCAGGCCAGCTGTTTTTTTCTAGTTTTTCTTCATTTCTGCATTCTAGTATGTTTACCTCTGTCATTCTTCAGTGCTTTGGAGTTATATGATAAAACCCGTGACCACGGTCACAAGATACTCAGGGAATGGCACCCTAAGCATATTGCTTCTTCAAGCATTGAGGTTTTTACTGATTGATAATCTGCCATAATTTATGCCTGTAACTCAACACAAATTATTCAGTATCCCCAATGGGCACATTTAGACTCATCAGGCAGCCACTGCTACATGAGAACTTATTGCACACTCAAGGCTTAGTGAACAACCAAATGGCAAATGTTAATATGTATGCACCCAGATAAATGAGCTAGTTTTACACCTTTACCACTCTGTTCAAAAGCACAGAACTGAATATCACTTTCAACTTTGAAAGTTAATAATGTTATAACATTTGGCAGAATAGCAAAAATGGCATTTGGTTTAACAGATTTTTGTTTCCCAGAATGAGAAACATCTTTTAATTTAGGAGGCAAATATGAAAAAAACTAGAAATTTGATTATTTGTGATTAAAATTCGCCTTCAGCATTTGCTCAATAGCAGGTGGTAAGCATAATGAAGGCCTTTGATGCCAATTCGCATCAGGAATTGGGCACATCAAAGTTTAGGTTAATAACAATCGCACTGCATAAATGACAGGTAATGGCTATAGCCGAGAAAAAGGCGAATACATCTTCCTTTAACTGACTGTGGCACCATCCCAGCCAAGTCCCTCCCTATAAACATCTTGAGGTATATTAGGAAAGCTTCATTGTTTATTTGCTTGCAATGCGTGAATGATGTGGCAAAGGTTCAACTGGATAAACCAGGACAACAGCATCAACTACTGTGGCTACGAGAACAGAGCAGATTGTGACAAGTGGCTCATCTTTTGATCCTTCAAAGCCTTGTCACAAGCTACAGGGTTCAATACTCAGATGAATATTCCCTATTCATCTGGCTGGATAAATTTGGTGAGTGTCCCTACCATTGCACTCAATGTCCAACTTCAGAATATTCACCGCCTGTACATGGGCAAAGAAATTAGGCCTCATATAATAAGAACAAATGAAAAATGAAACTTGCCTAACATGCCATAATTTTAATCGCAAGGAGTCTTTGAAATGTCTACATATTCTGTCACGGGGACAAATGAGAACACATTATTCAAGCCGTTCTTCTTGTGCTGCTAGACAATTCCTATAGGACACATTGCTGCCCACAACCCCCAAGGCACTGGTGAGATGATCCTCTGTGCCATAAAGCTATGAGATTTCTGTTCCTCCCAAAGGATGATCTGTTCATTGCCTCTACAAATGGATATTTTGACTGTATTTCTTGATTCATGAGCATGAGCTTTGCTGTGTATTAACAAAATGCTTCCTGTAATTATGATATTGCTTTCCCTTGAATAACTTCATTGGAAGTTAGGATAGAACATCCCCAAGATTGATCATAGTCCTATACATTCGTTATTTTTTGACTAAATTACACACTATTTATAAACAGTATTAACTATTGTTGCAAATATGGTCTGCTTTCTGTTGTGCTGAGATTTATGACAAGTCCTTGAAAATGTGTCACGATTTTCGAGGATCCCGAATCAAAGCTTGAAGGCTACAATATTTGGAGGTTAGAGCTGAGTGCCACAAATCGTGAGCAGGCCATGCACATTTTTGAGTGAGGCAGAATCAGAATTAAACACCATCTCCAATGTAGCCACTCATTATAAATAAAGCAGTTCCACATTTACTGGAGTGTGATTCATAAAGATGTAAACAGAATACAGGATTTGATTTGGCAACGCCTTGTGTCTAACTTTCCATTGGCAATCAAAGCAAACGTCTAGATGCAAAAAAACCAAACAAGCATGCGTGACAAAAATCAACCCATCATACACAAATATTAAAGCTCCCATGCAGAACTAGGCTGGGTCCCAGCTTTTTTGTTGTTTGATGTTCTCTCCTTTCTGTCCCTCAGCTTGAGGTCATGCTTTCCAATTCTACACATGGGTTTGTTTACCCAGCAATGTTGTCCAGCCTGATCTGCTGCCCCACCATCTGACGTACTCCATTACTTGGTCCAGCCGACACCACTACTGTCTGTTCCACTAGTGGCCATTATCTCACTGTGACCTCTGTAGCCGCTTGATCACGCACTGTGATCGGCACCACCTTTACGTTTGCTTTCACCATCTTCTATATAGATGTTTGCCTGCCAAAGGTTCCAAAGGGTGAAATAGTTTTTCAAACCTCTATGACCTGGAGGATTTGTAACAACCTATCTTAATGTGTGGAAAAAGGTTCATTCCTTATTGGTCTATATCTACTAATGGACGTGCAGTCTTTTCCATTCCTCCAGGCCAAGAAAACTCATAAGAACCAAAGAAAATAGCAGGAGAAACTTTTCCATGTAAAAAACAAGATAACGTTACCAGAGCTCCAAGGACAGTAGCTTACATGCCATGTCGTAGACCTCTAACATTGGGATCCATATGGTCAAAGGAACAATTAAGACTTAAAAGTTTGTTTTCAACATCACCCTCCAAATTTAAAGTCCATTCCGATCTAGAAAGCAACCTAAAGACTCCCAAAACATGTGAGGCATTTTCTTTTAAAACAACCCAACCACTTAACGATGAAACCTTTTAAAAAAAAAATTCTCATATTTTCCTTCAATTTGAATATGGTATTGAACCTGCCTGCAAAGTCACAAGTGCTCCAGGTCAAGGCTTTGATCACGTGAGTCAAAAAGTTCTCATAATTCCTCCCTCAAAAATTCTCGGTCTGATCGAACTCGGTCTTACTCCCTGAAACACAGTAAAACTATAGGTTGTCAGCAACAATAATTTGCATTCAGGGAGAAGCTTTATCGTATTGAAAGATCTCATGTGCTCCACAGAAGTGTTATCAAACAAAGTTTAAAACAAAACCACACAAGGAGATGCTCAGGGCAGATGACTATAATCTTGGGCGAAGACTAATGTGTAAGGAGTGCCTTAAAGGTACAGTGTCTTAAATGGCACAGTGACTAAAAGTGGGGGTGTGCAAGAGGCCAGAATTGAAGGAGCGCAGAGATTTTAAGGGGTGAGAGGGTTAGAAAAGGTTACAGAATTGGAATGGCAGTGGCCCTGGAGAGATTTGAAGACAAGGATGAAAACTTTACAATCAAAACATGGTTAGACTGGGAGCCAATGAAGGTTAACGAACAATGGACTGATGATAAACAGACATTGGTGCGAATTAGGAGACAGGTAGCAGGGCTTTGGGTGAATTCAAGTTTATGCAGGATGGAATGGAAGATGGAGGCCAGCAAGGAGAGCATTGGAATAGTCAAGTTTAGAGGAAATGAAGGAATAAGGGATTCAGCAGTGGCTGAGTTGAGGCAGGGGCAGAGTACGGCAATATTCCATAGTTTCAAATAGGCATTCCTGGTGACGAGGCAAACATGTGGTTGAAAGATAATTTGGGGGTTAAGTACAATGGCAAACAATCTAGATCAGCCGGAGATAGTTGCCAGGGAGTGGGATGGAGCTGTTAGCAAGAGAACGGACAGTCTTCACAATATTTAATTGGAGGACATGGCTGCTCATCCAGTACTGCAAGTTGGACAACCAACACCACAAATCAGACACAATGGAAGTGTCGAATAAATTCATCCCATTCACTGGAGATTTCTTTCAACATCAATCACACGGTCGGATGCAACTCATATATTGTCACTCTAATGTCACTAGGTACATTTTGGCCTCCTGGAAATTGTATGTAAATCACAAATGTGCAAAGCAAAGTAATTACAAAAATTATATTATGACAATGGACTACAGTGGTTCAAGAAGGCGGCTAACCACCACCTTCTTAAGGATAGTTAGGGATGAGTAATAAATGCTGGCCTTGTCGATGATGTCCACACCTTGTCAAAAAGTAAACAATGGTTTGAGAGCATTATCATGCCTAAAACAAACTCTTGAATTTACAACAGAAACAACACAAATCTACACCGGACTGATACCTCATTCTGACAATCTAGGCACTCAGAAGATCTGGAAGAAATTATCGGATAAAATCCCTTTCAAGGTTCTAACAAATAACCTGGAAAATGTACAAACGGTTATTATATTTGTTTTTTTTTGCTATTTTAACAGACATTGCCGTTTTAAAAACATATCTATATCCCAGCCAAGACAGTGGAATTCGATGCAAATGCAGTGTGTTCATGCAATTATACCGTTAGGATAGACAACGGTGAATTGTAGAAACCTTAAAAGGCAAATAAATGTGTTATCCATAGCCCAGTTAGTAGCACTCTTGTCTCTTGAGTTAGAAGGTTGCGGGTTCAAATCCCGCTCTACGGCTTAGCACAAAATCGAGGATTTCACTCATGCGAAGTGCAGAGCGAACACTCCCCTGTAAGATGTTCTCTGAGGTAGACATAAAAGACGTCTAATTTGAAGAAGAGCAGGGCAATTATCCCCATTATCTTGACTAATTTCTATACCTCAAACAACACAAAAACAGATTATCTGGACATTACCACATCGCTGTTTGGGAGCTTGCGGTGTGCATATTAGTTGCTGCGTTTCCGACATCACAACTGACTGTGTTTCAAATGACTTCACTGGCTGGAGATGTCCTTTGGTCATGAGAGGTATCAAATAAATCATAGTTGTTTTATTCATATTGTTAGTAAACCATGAAAACTTGATTGCAAACAACAAAAAATGTACAATTTTGCATCCTAAGCCACACTGGTTTTAATCCCCATGGGTGATGTTTTACTGTGTCAGCCAGAATTACAAATTTACCACTCAGAGACTAGAAAACTATTGATAACAGGCCAAAAAATTTTTAATTCAGCTGACTGGCTTACTTGGTGAATGCAGTAGGTGTCATCTCCCTTTCTAAAATTAAAGCATATTATTAGGCATGTTCCGAACTGTCCAGAGAGTTTTAAACTGATGTAGTCTTGTGGCTGCACAATACACTTACGTCAAAGGGATGGCTGAAACAAACTCCACAGATCAGATAGGTATCTGAACAGGATGTCACACACCATTAGGTCTGCAAGGTTGTATAAGCCTTAAGAAAACAGAGCCAAACAATATTACTGGCTGGATGCAGTTTACATCCAACAATTACTTAGCTCTTGTCTGTGCAGGAAAGGAAACAACATATTCGACAGTCGGACGGTTTGTTTTTCAACTAATTTCCACTTAATGGGCACTTTGCAAATGAAAATGGAATAAAATATGAAATGACTGTTGTTACAGTTCAATCATATGAAGGTTTATTTCCTCCCCCACCATGCCCAAATCTTTCAGATTACTGGGTTCAATCCTAATTAATGGTATTCAGGTGATTAAAACTGTTCCAAGACAACGCAGCTGATCATCACCAGGATTCTCATAAAATAAACCTTGTGCCCCCTTGAAAGAGGATTTACACTGGGGTCAATCTGGGTCACCCAGAATCAAAATATAAGGTGCCTGATATGTAAAGAATTACCCAGAACGAGCATACTTCACTATGATGAGTATCCTCAAAAAACCATTACGGAGGTGAGGGAGAGAGATTTAAAGCTGCCACAAGGAAATAAATCACCTATGGTTGGTGCTCATATCCAGGTTCAAAACATGCAAACCATTTTAGTGCTAGCTGGTAAATCATCAATTTGTTAATTCAATTTCACGGCGGCATTTTCACTTTGGACACAAGCAGCAATCCAGGGTAAATTTCACCCAAAATGATGCTACTTTTGAGAGCGTTTTACACCCCCTCAAACGTACTTGCGTATCACCAAACTAGCATGATTGGATAGCATTGAGAATGTACTGGTTCCGATTTTGCAATGACCAATAAAGGTTTATAAATGTTTGCTACTGACCTGAAAGAAAGCTTCCCATAAATATTTAACAGACACTACATCCATTTATTTCCCCTACTCTGATGTGATAGTCAAACTGGCGCCATCTATAGGTTTTCTGCGGCATCCAGGAGCAGTGAAGCCAGCAAGCGGACTGAACTGCCAATCAGATTTAAGAATTCTCATGGACAGCAAGCCAAGAAGTAAAAAAACATGTCATGTTTCACTTTTTCATCATTTTACAAAAAACAAAATAAAGTTTCCTATGCGAGAGAATACGGGAGAAAATGGAAATAAAATAAAAATTATTCTTACCACAGGGTAGCACGGTGACACAGTGCTTAGCACTGCTGCCTCACAGCACAAGGACCTGGATTCAATTCGAATCTTGGGTGATTGTCTGTGTGGAGTTTGCACGTTCTCCCCATATCTGCGTGAGTTTGCTCCGGTTTCCTTCCACTGTCCAAAGGTGTGCAGGTTTGTGGATTGACCATGCTAAATTGCCCCTTAGTGTCCAAGATGTGCAGGTTAGGTGGGATTACAGAGATAGTGCGGAGGAGTGGGCCTAGGTAGGGTGCTCTTTCAGAGGGTCAGTGCAGATGCGATGGGCTGAATTGCCTCCTTCTGCACTGTAGGAATTCTATGGTTCTATGATTTGAACAAGTTATTCCAAGCGTATAACACTCCACATGTGCAAAATTAGTTTTCTGGGATAGAGATGTCTTTTGGCAGTGATAAAATTAAGTACCTCATTTGAATTCTCAGCTACATCTCATTCAACAAGATTAACATTTTCAATGGTTTTTACAACAAAAATAGAGCATAGAAAATTGAAGTTCACTGCAACTGCATTCAACACAGAATCCATGATTTGAAAAGTGCAACATTATGTGGAGGAGCAGGGTATCACTGACATCAACTTCTGAATTTCTGCTTTTGACTTCACATGTGAGCAATAGAAGTTATCTTCAGTTTTAAACAGTAATCACACTGAATGTTGACAGTTTAACCATTATTACAAATTGCATATTCCAGGCCACTTAAAAAAAACTTTGTTTTAAGGCACATGCCTTGATACACTTAAGAGTGGTAACTTTGTGTCATATTGTTAACACAGAGCCACTTGACTCCAGACCTCATTACATCCTTTGTCTAAACATGGCTGAAAGGACTAAATTACAAAAGTGGAGTGAGATTGACCGCCCCCTTGACAACAAGGCAGCATTTGACCAAGTGTGGTACCAAGGGACCCTCTTAGAACTGATCAATGGGAATCGGGGGGGAAAACGCGGCCTCATTTTTATGGCGAAAAACAGTGCAGCCTAGCTGCAAGCCATTAATTTAATTTTCTGTTTCATTTTCTTCCTCTTCCCTCAGAATCTGCACCATGTTTCGTTTCAGAGCGCTCAAGTGGATCCAGAAGCAGCTGCTGTCTCTGTGATCGTACTTGGCTATCTCCCTCGGCTCACTCACTATGATCGCATGTCCTGGAGTAAAATGTTCACTCTTCACCTCAATTCTGCAGTTCCAGAACGTTGTGCCCTTTAACAATCACATTGAAGGAATAAGTCAACAATGATCAGTCGCGTTTATTCATCTAATTCTGAGGTGATCAAAATGGTCGGACCACCACAAAGCACAGACAAATAGCCTGTTGTGCCAGCCACCACCACTCTCAAGTCGCTCGAGTGACAGGCAATCCAGGGAGTCTATCCTAAGACCGTGTGTTTGACTTGAGTCAAGGAACTCCACCATATGTGCTGCTAGTGAGTCCCAAAAGTGCCTAATATGTTAGTGCCTTCTACCTGTAGTCCACCAAATATTATTTGTGATGTTCGGTACAAAAATTGGAATTCTGCTACAATACATTTTATTCCCCCATTATTAGGTGGGAGAAACGATCACTCACGACAGGCAAAACCCATAGCGTCCATGACTGTTATTTTCAGATCATATTTCAAAGCAAATATTTCATTGGTATGCAATTCCTCAGATTATTATGTTGTTCTTTTAATCTACATTTTTGTTTGTGGGGGGGGGGGGGTTAACTACTCTTGTCAAGACATCTTTACAAATCTTCCTTCAATTGGCAAGGAGGATCTGGCACATGGTCTTCTCCACAGCTACCATCAATGCCACTTGCTGATCGCTTCAAAGTAGACGTGCAAGCTCCTGTTGGATCGAGCTGATGCGTCTATCAGCATCAAGGTTGACAGCGAGACTCTCTTCCAAGCAGCTGCAGGAAGTGACAGACATGCCTGGGATTCAGTCCTGAGCCCATCTGTTTGGTTGGAAGGCAATCCACCATATGTGCCACCACGGAACTTGAGTACGTTAGCTTTCGTTTTGGAGATTTTAAACATTCTTTTAAATCTAAACCCCCAAAAATGTTGTTGTTTGGTCACAAAGAAAAGCTGGAAAACTCTTGTACAGCAGGAGTCTTTTCCACACGAAGTTTAATTGAGGTTTAAAAAAAAAGATGATCTCCAAACAAAATGTTGATTCATCCATTATCCTTTGTTGTGATGTTAACTTGCCTTGCTAAGCTTTTCAGCTAAATCATTGAGTTTGAGCTAGACAACACATTAGAAAGTCCCAGGTGCGAATCGTCCTTTGTGCTGCGCTAGCTTTTCCACACCAAACGAAGAGTGAGTTAGAGCATCAAGCCTGAGCTTGGGTGCGATACTTGGAGGCGGCACAGTAGCACAGTGGTTAGCACTGTTACTTCACAGCACCAGTGTCCCAGGTTTGATTGCCGCTTGGGTCATTGTCTGTGTGGAGTCTGCACGTTCTCCCCGTGTCTGCGTGAGTTTCCTCCGAGTGCTCCGGTTTCCTCCCACAGTCCAAAGATGTGCAGATTAGGTGGATTGGCCATGCTAAATTGCCCTTAGTGTCCAGAAAAATATTCAGGTGGGGTTGTGTAGTTACGGGGAAAGGTTGGAGGTGTGGGCTGAAATAAGGTGCTCTTTCTAACAGCCGGTACATTCAATGGGCTGAATGGCCTCCTTCTGCACTGTAAATTCTATGCTTCTATGATTCTACAGCTGACTAACACTCACTAACAGGACCCATGCAAAAATAATAAGCACATTACCGACTGGAGGAGTAATTGTTCTTTGTGTAATACCTCCGCCAATGTCAGGCTTTATACAAACTCTAGTTTATTTGGATAATGAAAAGAGCCTTAGCCTTGGCGTACAATGTTTGCGTCCCAGCACAGGGATCATTGGGAATGCTGGTCCAGGCATGGGCTGCAGGGTTTAAACTCCCACCAAATAGTTCCTATTGGACAAGCCTCCGCCCGCTCAAAAGGGGAACTCATATTCCCCCGTGGTCATCACAGTCGGCATAACCATTTGGAACTGTATTCTAACAAGAAAACATGCAATCAGGAGGGGAGAAGAGGATTTAAAAAGCTTAGCCTGCCAATTTTAAATGTGTTTTGGTACTAATCATAAGAAGCATAGAAGCATACATGGGGCAACTGTCTCTAAAGTGCTCCAATGAAAGAAATATGCAATCTCTCAGTGATACCGTACTTATAAATAATTGAATGCTAATAAATTCTAATTCTAAACAATACTGTTTTATCAGGTATCATGTACTCACAACGTTCACTGATTTCAATACTCCTGGGAGTTTTGTAAGTTAATTCATCTCTTGGGAAAATTAACAAATCTATTTGCGGAAAAATGCCTCTGTGCTGACCTCTTAAAGCGGAACTTCATTGAAGTTGTATTATTAATGATGCATTCTTATTCCCTTTTTAAAATGTCTTTCTATATTCATTTTTAATAAATTCATGAATGCGAGACATTGCAGGGGAAGCATTTTTTTTCATTTTCCCCATTCAGTGGTTGCAATGTTGTGTGGATGCCAATACTAATGAACAATAACATTTCTTATAAAATATTTGGCGACAGGATATTGTTAAACAAATAAATACATTGGTACAAAAAGACAAAATAACAAAGGCACTTTACTGACATCGAAGTAATACAGAGATTGATTTTACTGTACAATATACATACAACATCACTGCCTCAGAGAAGAACACATTTCTGGGAGTGATTACAATGCAATAATTTAATAAAGGTGTTTGGATGACATCATCAACCATAAAAACTAAGCTCATGTTACTTAAATCTGTCATCTGAACATCAGAATTAGATGATTGCCTTGAAGTCACTCCAAGGAGGATTTTTCCAACTTTTTTTGAAAGCCCATTTTATGTGGCCATCACAATGGACTACAACAGCTGGTGTATTTTTTGATGTTGATATGCAATGAATTACGAGGCTATTTTTCCCTTATTCTTTCATGGGATGTGGGCTCCTCTGGCAAAGTCAGCATTTGTTAGCCTTGCCTGCTTGCCCTTCGACTGAAGGCAGTTAAGAGACAACTGTATTACTGTGGCTCTGGAGTCAAATGCAGGCCAGATCTGGTGAGGACGTCAGATTACATCCCCTAAAGGACATTTGTGAATGAGGTGGGTCTTTACAACAATCAATGGCAGTTTCACGGTCGCCATTACTGAAACTAGCTTTATATTCCAATTAATTAATTGAACTGACCTTCCACAAACGGCCATGGTGGAATTTGAACCCATGTACTGCAGGGTCCCTGTTTTCTTGATTTGTCCCTTATTTTGGTTAATTCTTTCAACCTACAATATTATTGAACCCATGTACCCAGAGTTTTAGTCTGCTCTGGATTACTAGTTCAGTGACATTAGATACCCCACTATCTTTCCCCATTTCAGGGATGGTTTTATTTTATTTTTAAATAATATTAGTCGAGCATGTTGATGTACTAATGAAGTAATCCAATGTTGATCTGCACTCACAATACTTGATACCTTAAACATCCATTCCCTCCGCCATCAATGCACAGTGGCAGGAGTGTGCACCATCTACGAGATGCACTGTAGCAACTCATCAAGGCTCGTTTGACAGCACCTTCCAAACCGGTGACCTCAACCACCTAGATGGACAATAGAAGCAGTTACATGGCAACACCACCATGTCCAAGGTCCCCTCCAAACGACACACCATCCTGACTTGGAACTATATTTTCCAGGTCAAATTTTCCAGGTCTGGATAGTCCTTCAACACATGGACTGAAGTGGTTCAAGAAGGCAGCTCATCACGACTTCCTCAAGGGCAATTAGGGATGGCAAGACATGTTGATCTAGTCAATGAGACCCAAAACCCAGTGAATAGAATTTTAGGAAAATGCTAACTTCCCAATCACATCCACATCATTATGTTGATGCAATGGGTGGATGCCAGTTTTTCCCTCACAAAGTAAAAGGGAAAACATCAGGAAGAAGAGAACCATTCTTCAAACATTTGCATGCATCTCCTCAAAGCTGGCTTCAGACCAGCATTGGCAAAGGCTTCGGAACAAAGACCAAGGAACTAATCACCTACCCTTCACAATCAGGGATGATAAACACAGGCAAACAAGAAAATAATGTTTCATTTGATTGAAACTTATGGCTCACAAAAAAACAAAGTCTACTTTGTCAAGCCTGAGGGCCAAGAAGAAATGTAAATGTTTCTGTCGCAGAATAGAGGATCTCAAAAGTTTGCACGTTCTGTTCTTACCTTATTTCGTGAAAAATCAATTTAAAAATAGCCTAGTTTTAACTGAGAAAACAATCAGAGCAACATTAGCGCATAACCATTTAAACAAATCACCCCAGGCCACGAACAAATGTATGCACACCAGGAGAAATCACAGTTTCCTCTTGCAGTGATTCGAAGGAAACACAGCTATGGGTGGAATGCTGGCATTGAGTAACTTGAGTTTGCCACAGCACAGTTAAAGTCGACCAATAAAACAATATTTCCCCAAAAGCTATAACCACTCCCCCGCTTTCACAACATGCTTCTTATGGTGCTACTCAAAAGTGGCCTTTACGCTTTCCTGCATGCCTTCCATCAACCAATATTAAAAGGGTCATTGACAGGCTCCTTAATGGAGCAGGAAGCAATCTAAGGGAAGAATCTTCTTTCAAAATGGTGATGGGTCACGCTGTAGCTCCACTTAATCCATTATTCCCTCTGTGAATATAACACAGCTAATTGAACACACTCACTCACATAACAGTTTACTGGCATAAAGCTCTGGCTGAAAGGATGAAGTTTCAGTTCTTTATTTTGGTGCTTCATTGCTGTTTGGTTTCCAAATCTAACTCGCAAAGTTCGAATTAACATTGAGAAAAATTGGGGAGTAAAAATTAAATGAGCCGTTTCAACACGTGAACTGTTTGCTCCAATTTCTTTAGAAATAAGTCTGAATTTTTTTTTAAAGTAAAGGTTTTCACTGAAAGATTGCAAAATGTGGCTTATCCTCCATTTGCTTCAATGGATATTGCTTCATTAGGTACTCAGCTCTGTCCCAACATTCCAAAACTAAGGAGAAGCATTGTCGGTAAAAGTAAATAAAATTAAATAAATCATAGAGTTGTGCGTGGTGGAAATCAAGTAGAAAAATGCTCGTGATTTTCTTTGTGTATCTTTGAAAAATTGCAGGCAGTCATGTTTGACCGCAGCATTCTACAGAGCAATCTTCAATTGATTTTGGCAATTTCTGTAAGTCAGTCAACCGTAGGGATGCACACAACAAGCAAGATTGGAAGATCAGGGTGTTAGTAATTGTTTAGTGCATACATCGGTCTTTGCTGTTGAGATTTTCAAGTTACAGTACTTAATTACATGACATTTTTTTCAGTAACCAAGAAACAAAGACACTGTTAATGGGGAGCTTCAAATAGGAGATGAACTAGAAAATAGCTAATTCTGGTAATACTCATGTGTTGAAAAATGAATACACATCCTGTTTTTACACTCCCTTTAAACAAAATACTTGCTGTTTGACTGTGGAGGCACTGCAACCAAGCAGGTTTCAATCAGTATTTGATATCTCGTTGTCGACAAGGTCAGGTTCGGTAGTGATAAAACAGCTTAGTAACACTCAAATACCAGTTGTGATGTACTGATTAGAATGCCACATAGTTAAATACCTTGATGACACTTGATCTATAGTATAATTCATACATCAAAGAGGAATCGTTCTGTCAAAGCTACAAATTTAGCTAGGAACAAAGAACAAAGAAAAGTACAGCACAGGAACAGTCCCTTCGGCCCTCCAAGCCCGTGCCGACCCCATGCTGCCCATCTGAACTAAAATCTTCCACACTTCCTGGGTCCGTATCCCTCTATTCCCATCCTATTCATGTATTTGTCAAGATGCCCCTTAAATGTCACTATCATTCCTGCTTCCATCACCTCCTCCGGCAGCGAGTTCCAGGCACCCACTACACTCTGTGGAAAAAACTTGCCTCGTACATCTCATCTAAACCTTGCCCCTCGTACATTAAACCTATGCCCCCTAGTAATTGACCGCTCTACCCTGGGAAAAGGCCTCTGACTATCCACTCTCGCTATGCCCCTCATAATTTTGTAGACCTCTATCAGGTCGCCCCTCAACCTCTGTCGTTCCAGTGAGAATAAACCGAGTTTATTCAACCGCTCCTCATAGCTAATGCCCTCCATACCAGGCAACATCCTGGTAAATCTCTTCTGTACCCTCTCTAAAGCCTCCACATCCTTCTGGTAGTGTGGCAACCAGAATTGAACACTATACTCCAAGTGTGGCCAAACTAAGGCTCTATACAGCTACAACATGACTTGCCAATTCTTATACTCAATGCCCTAGCCAATGAAGGCAAGCATGCCGTATGCCTTCTTGACTACCTTCTCCACCTGTGTTGCCCCTTTCAGTGACCTGTGGACCTGTACATGTAGATCTCTCTGACTTTCAATACTCTTGAGGGTTCTACCATTCACTGCATATTCCCTACCTGCATTAGACCTTCCACAATGCATTACCTCACATTTGGCCGGATTAAACTCCATCTGCCATCTCTCCGCCCAAGTCTCCAAACGATCTAAATCCTGCTGTATCCTCTGACAGTCCTCATCGCTATCCGCAATTCCACCAACTTTTGTGTCGTCTGCAAACTTACTAATCAGACCAGTTAATTTTCCTCCAAATCAGTTATATATACTACGAACAGCAAAGGTTCCAGCACTGATCCCTGCAGAACACCACTAGTCACAGCCCTCCAATTAGAAAAGCACCCTTCCATTGCTACTCTCTGCCTTCTATGACGTAGCCAATTCTGTATCCATCTTGCCAGCTCACCCCTGATCCCGTGTGACTTCACCTTTTGTACCAGTCTACCATGAGGGACCTTGTCAAAGGCCTTACTGAAGTCCATATAGACAACATCCACTGCCCTACCTGCATCAATCATCTTTGTGACCTCTTCGAAAAACTCTATCAAGTTAGTGAGACACGACCTCCCCTTCACAAAATCATGCTGCCTCTCGCTAATATGTCCATTTGCTTCCAAATGGAAATAGGTGCTGTCTCGAAGAATTCTCTCCAGTAATTTGCCTACCACTGACGTAAGGCTCACCGGCCTGTAGTTTCTGGATTATCCTTGCTACGCTTCTTAAACAAAGGAAAAACATTGGCTATTCTCCAGTCCTCCTGGACATCACCTGAAGACAGTGAGGATCCAAAGGTTTCCGTCAAGGCCTCAACAATTTCCTCTCTAGCCTCTTTCAGTATTCTGGGGTAGATCCCATCAGGCCCTGGCGACCTATCTACCTTAATATTTTTCAAGACGCCCAACACCTTGTCTTTTTGGATCTCAATATGACCCAAGCGATCTAAACACCTTCTCTGGACTCAACATCCACCAATTCCTTCTCTTTTGTGAATTCCGATGCAAAGTATTCATTTAGTACCACGCCCATTTCCTCTGGCTCCACACATAGATTCCCTTGCCTATCCTTCAGTGGGCCAACCCTTTCCCTGGCTACCCTCTTGCTTTTTATGTACGTGTAGAAAGCCTTGGGATTTTCCTTAACCCTATTTGCCAATTGCTTTTCGTGACCCCTTCTAGCCCTCCTGACTCCTTGCTTAAGTTCCTTCCTACGTTCCTTATATTCCACACAGTCTTCGTCTGTTCCCAGCCTTCTAGCCCTGACAAATGCCGCCTTTTGCTTTTTGACGAGGCCAACAATATCTCTCGTTATCCAAGGTTCCCGGAATTTGATGTATTTATCCTTCATCCTCACAGGAACATGCTGGTCCTGAATTCCTTTCAACTGACATTTGAAAGCTTCCCACATGTCAGATGTTGATTCACCCTCAAACATCCGCCCCCAATCTAGGTTCTTCAGTTCCCGTCCAATATTGTTATAATTAGCCTTCCCCCAATTTAGCACATTCAACCTAGGACCACTCTTATCCTTGTCCACCAGCACTGTAAAACTTACCGAATTGTGGTCACTGTTCCCGAAATGCTCCCCTACTGAAACTTCTACCACCTGGCCGGGCTCATTCACCAATCCCAGGTCCAGTACAGCTCCTTCCCTCGTTGGACTAGCCACATGTTGTTTGAAGAAGCCTTCCTGGACGCTCCTTACAAACTCTGCCCCATCTAAGCCCCTAGCACGAAGTGAGTCCCAGTCAATATTGGGGAAGTTGAAGTCTCCCATCACAACAATCCTGTTGTTTTTACTCGTTTCCAAAATCTGTCTACCTATCTGCTCCTCTATCTCCCGCTGGCTGTTGGGAGGCCTGTAGTAAACCCCCAACATTGTGACGGCACCCTTCTTATTCCTGATCTCTACCCATATAGCCTCGCTGCCCTCTGAGGTGTTCTCCCGTCGTACAGCGATGATATTCTCCCTAACCAGTAGCGCAACTCCGCCACCCCTTTTACATCCATGTAAAGCCGTGAGGTGATGATGTAGCTGTACAAAACCTTGGTAAGGCCACATTTGGAGTACTGTGTGCAGTTCTGGTCACCTCATTTTAGGAAGGATGTGGAAGCTGTGGAAAAGGTGCAAAGGAGATTTACCAGGATGTTGCCTGGAATGGAGAGTAGGTCTTACGGGGAAAGGTTGAGGGTGCTCGGCCTTTTCTCATTAGAACGGAGAAGGATGAAGGGCGACTTGATAGAGGTTTATAAGATGATCAGGGGAATCGATAGAGTAGACAGTCAGAGACTTTTTCCCCGTGTGGAACAAACCATTACAAGGGGACATAAATTTAAGATGAATGGTGGAAGATATAGGAGGATGTCAGAGGTAGGTTCTTTACCCAGAGAGTATTGGGGGCATGGAATGCACTGCCTGTGGAAGTAGTTGTGTCGGAAACATTAGGGACCTTCAAGCAGCTATTGGATAGGTACATGGATTACGGTAGAATGATGGGGTGTAGATTAATTTGTTCTTAATCCAGGACAAAAGTTCGGCACAACATCGTGGGCCGAAGGGCCTGTTCAGTCCTGTATTTTTCTATGTTCTATCCCCCTCGATCCCGCCTGAAACATCTAAATCCTGAACGTTTAGCTGCCAATCCTGTCCTCCCCTCAACCAGGTCTCTGTAATGGTAACAACATCATAGTTCCAAGTACTAATCCAAGCTCTAAATTCATCTGCCTTACCCGTAATACTTCTTGCATTAAAACATATGCACTTCAGGCCACCAGACCCGTTGTTTTCAGCAACATCTCCCTGTCTGCTCTTCCCCAGAGCCACACTGGCTCTATTCCCTAGTTCTCCCTCAATGCTTTCACCTTCTGACCTATTGCTCCGGTACCCACCCCCCTGCCATACTAGTTTAAACCCTCCCGTGTGACACGAACAAACCTCGTGGCCAAGATATTTATGCCTCTCCAGTTTTGATGCAACCCGTCCTTCTTATACAGGTCACACCTGCCCCAGAAGAGCTCCCAGTGGTCCAGATAACGGAAACCCTCCCTCCTACACCAGCTGTTTAGCCACGTGTTTAGTTGCTCTATCTTCCTATTTCTAGCCTCACTGGCACGTGGCACAGGGAGTAATCCCGTGATTACAACCCTAGAGGTCCTGTCTTTTAACTTTCTGCCTAGCTCCCTGAACTCCTGCTGCAGGACCTCATGCCCCTTCCTGCCTATGTCGTTAGTACCAATAGGTACAATGACCTCTGCCTGTTTGCCCTCCCCCTTCAGGATGCCTGCGACCCGTTCAAAGACATCCTGGACCCTGGCACCAGGGAGGCAACATACCATCCTGGAGTCTCTTTCACGTCCACAGAAGCGCCTATCTGTGCCCCTGACTATAGAGTCCCCAGTGACTATTGCTCTTCTGCGCTTTGATCTTCCCTGATGAACATCAGAGCCAGCCGTGGTGCCACTGCTCTGGCTGCTGCTGTTTTCCCCTGATAGGCTATCCCCCCTGACAGTATCCAAAGGGGTATACCTGTTCGAAAGGGGGACAGCCACAGGAGAATCCTGCACTAACTCTCTGCCCCTTCTGGTGGTCACCCATTTCTCTGCCTGTACCTTGGGTGTGACCACATTTATATAACTGCTATCTATGATGCTTTCTGCCACCTGCATGCTCCTAAGTGCATCCAACTGCTGCTCCAACTGAACCATGCGGTCTGTGAGGAGCTGCAGTTGGGTGCACTTTCTGCAGATGAAGCCATCCGGGATGCTGGAAGCCTCCGGGACCTACCACATCTCACAGTCAGAGCACTGCACCCCTCTAATTGACACTGCGTCAATTAATTAGTAAATTAAATTTTTAAATTTGTTTTTTAAAAAGTTACTGTTAACTATATGTTTCCTAGCACTAGATTTCTACTATAAATGTGAAAGCTAAATACAGTACTCTCCGATCTCTGGCTTAGATATCCCTCTAAATTATAATTAAGTAATTATGTTTAATTAGTTTAACAATGCTCAATAGGCTCATAGAGTTACAGAAATTATAAAATCTGTTCCCACAATTAGGTTTGGTTACTAAGTACACAATGTCAACTCCTATAATACACATCATACAGGTCCAGAAACTTCCCAAGTTTTCCAAGACTCCACATTTCAGGCAGGAGGTGAGATTGGGGTCATGGTTCCCATTCTGGATCACTACCCAGCGAGCCTTGATATTTGGTTTTGCATCATCATCTTCACCTGACAGGTGCACGGGATGTCAGAGGCCAGAACTAAGCTTAGCTGCTATTCATCCCTGGGCAAGAAAGCTTGAATTCTTTGCTCGTGCTTGGGATTGGACTTCAGTGGAGTCGGGAAGAAAAGCGGCAGTTAGCACCCAAATGTGGAATTCCCACTCCCATTTCTGACAGATTCAATCTTTCCTGATAGGGGAATGGGAAAAGGGCGTGATACACACATGCAGGGAAAACCCAAACACAGCAGGGGCTGAGATCAATCACACTCCATTTTAGTTGTTGCAAGGACCTTAACCCACAGTGTTAGAGTCACCAATTGATGGAATAGACATACACGGTCTTAAAGGGTGGATACAGTCTGTATCACTGTCATCTTTTAAAATAAATTTAGAGTACCCAATTCATTTTTTCCAAGTAAGGGGCAATTTATCGTGGCCAGTTGACCTACCCTGCACATCTTTGGGTTGTGGGGGTGAAACCCACGCAAACACGGGGAGAATATGTAAACTCCACACGGACAGTGACCCAGAGCCGGGATCGAACCTGGGAACCTGGCGCCGTGGGGCTGCAATTCTAACCACTGTGCCTCCGTGCTGCCCATGTTATAACTGTCATGATTTGAAGTTTCTTTTTAAATACCTGCTCTTTAAACTTTAAAAGAAATCAGATTGCAACCTCTGGACTGCCTGTGTAGGTCAGAAATAAATTGATATCTCAGCAGAGGTTCCTGAGTTTCCAGTTTGATTGGCAGTTTAAAGAGGCTATTAAAGGATTAGATGGCTTTAATGTGTGATCTGAATAGAAGTTTCTTCATTTTCACAAGAGATGGACCACTTGAGAAGATTTAAAAGCTTTAATCAGTTCTCTCTCTGGGAGTATTGTTTCACAATGCATGTAGAAGTGAGAGTTGCATGAAATTGTTAGATGTTTTATCTGATGTCTGTCTTTGGTGGACACTGGGTAATACCAGTTGTGATGTACTAGCTATGGAAGTGTCATGGAGGGTATGAGGGACCGTGGTGGGAAGGGGGGAGAACATGAGTTTGCATAGTGGGTATGAGAGGCCATGGGATGGGTGGGGAGTGTGAGTTGGCATGGATGTAGGGGGTATGGGAGGCAGAGGGGCATGAGTTGCAATTGAGTTGGCACAGAGGGTATGAGGGGCTATGGATGAGTGGGTCAGAGTAGGTGAAGGTCAGAGGGCCAACGAGTTCTAAAACAACTTGTCTGAAGTCCCAGAGAACCAAGAGGGGTTTTCTAACTGAGCCAAGCCTTCTAATCAGCCCACCACAACATATGCCCGCCACGGCACATGTCTGCCATTTTGGCCAGCCACGGTAGTTCCCAGGTCACTGGGCCAACCGAGTGCTGCACCTGACCCCCATGGAGCAAAAATCACGCACTCCGGGGTACTTTTTATCAACGCTAATCTAGCAATTTGAGAAATTCTCCAACTTGAACTGCTTGTCTCAGTCGTCAAAATCCAAACCTTGAAAGACCAAATTGTGCCACAGTCCAATGAACCATAACCTAGAATGAATCGTTGCCTACATCAGAAGTGACAAAACGTCAGAGAAAAACAATTAAAAACTCGTAAAGCCCACATGCCATGAAGCACTAATGTTTTTTTACCCAAGATAGCAAATTGAAAGTGATCATGTTTGAACAAGGTTTTGGAGTACACTTGGTATAAACATCCTGTTTACTAATTATACTAAGTGTGCAGGTTTGTGGGACATGAAAGTTCAACATATTCATGTTTTTTTTTCAGTAGATACAACTGTGCAGCAGCAAGGACTTGGACTCGTTAATCAGGAGGGCATCTTTAGTCATAGCCAAGTTCACAAACGGCAAGCACATTCACTGCCCCAATCCACTTAGTTCCGAATTCTGTCCAAAGTGAAGTCAACTCCAGATGAATGAGAAAGTGAATGCTCCCAATAAAATCTATATTATCAAAGAAACCACTCCTACCACCAAATGTTACCATAGGTAGCTGAACTAGTAATAGCAAGCTCAATAAATTCAAGGTCCAATGCATTGTTACAGATGCTCGAGCAGTTGAAACTGAACTTTTCTGTTCTCACCCCCTAATGGACTGTACTAATGAAGGAATTTTGGAAGTCTCACACACCACTATGGGGTCACTGAGGGGGTCCTCCTTTCAGGTCCCAACTCCCCTTTTTGTGACCTCATCTTTCAGGACCCCCCTGGTTTAGCGCACAAGGCTAAATCGCTGGCTTTTAAAAAAGCAGACCAAGCAGGCCAGCAGCACGGTTCGATTCCCGTACCAGCCTCCCCGGACAGGCGCCGGAATGTGGCGACTAGGGGCTTTTCACAGTAACTTCATTGAAGCCTACTCGTGACAATAAGCGATTTTCATTTCATTTTCAAGTGATATGAGCAACCCTTGACAATGGTCATTGAAAGAAAATCATGGAGGGAGAATGGAGCACAATGATGGCAACAAGGTGCAGGACAAGGTGCAAATTAAGGATTTAGATCTTTAAGCTCTGGATTTTAAGAATGATCCTGTAGATTTTGGAATGCAATAGAAGTGGAACTTATAGAATCATAGCATCCCTACAGTGCAAAGGAAGGGCATTTGGCCAATTGAGTCTGCACCAACACATTGAAAGAGCACCCTACCTAGGCCCATGCCCCCAACCTATCCCCGTAACCCCACCTAACCTTTTGGACACTAAGGGGTAATTTAGCATGGCCAATCCACCTAAGCTGCACATCTTTGGGCTGTGGGAGGAAACCGGAGCACCAGAGGAAACCCACACAGACACAGGGAGAACGTGCAAACTCCACACAGACCATCAGCCAAGGCCAGAATCGCACCTGGAACCCTGACACTGTGAGGCAGCAGTGCTAACCACTGTGCCACCTCTTCTGCACCCTTATTTTGTAGTTTTCTTTCATTCGACTATATATGTTCTCACCAAACGCTTTGTCTTACTCATAGAATTTACAGTGCAGAAGGAGGCCATTCGGCCCATCGAGTCTGCACTGGCTCTTGGAAAGAGCACCCTACCCAAGGTCAGCACCTCCACCCTATCCCCATAACCCAGTAACCCCACCCAACACTAAGAGCAATTTTGAACACTAAGGGCAATTTATCATGGCCAATCCACCTAACCTGCACATCTTTGGACTGTGGGAGGAAACCGGAGCACCCGGAGGAAACCCACGCACACACGGGGAGGATGTGCAGACTCCGCACAGACAGTGACCCAAGCCAAAATCGAACCTGGGACCCTGGAGCTGTGAAGCGTTTGTGCTATCCACAATGCTACCGTGCTGCCCCAAGATAAGCAAGGTATTCAACTTGTTTGAGAATTCCTCAGGTTTATAGAAGCTTCCTATAGGTGGGGCTGCTGTACACTTTGGAAACACTTTGCGAACCCGAGTGAGTGTGAACATTAGCAGACCAAGGACTGTTCCTCGCTTCTCCCAAATTGCACTTTCCCATATTGACACGCAACATGCAGCAATTAAGATTGAAACAAGCACAGAAGCAAATAATATACATGTTGTTTCTGAGTGGATAAAATTGAGAGGTAGCATGATTTTCGCTCAGTAGAGTATCTTTGGTGGAGTGGCAATGTGCTCACTCGTCATTTCTCATGCTGCAATTTAAAGGACAGAAACCGTTTTGCTGCAACCCGCCAATTCATTTGAAAATAAAACAGGCAGTATATTGAGAAATCCATGATTTGAAGACAAGTGCAAATTGTGATATTCATGTGTCTCAGCCCATTTAATCGAAAGAATAAAAGAGAAAGGCATTTGAATACCGTTGCTTAGTTTAATCTCGGGGCAGCGCAACATGCGCTGCTGAGCATAGTAACACAATATTTCAAAATTACATATTACCATACACATTCTCTGTATGTTTAAATTCCATTCCCAGGGCTATTTCCAACAGCTATTACTGTCAAAAACTCAGCGCTCTGGCACAAGAGAATCTATGCTAACACAATATGTGATGAAATGAAAATTTCTCCATCATTCCAAAGGTTAAATATTTATGGATGATGGGTGGCTGTAGATAGCATTTTAAGTTCTATTTAGTTTGTTGGGAAAGTCCTTAGGTAGAAAATGTCAAGAAATTGGCAATCTGTTTGATTTACCTACTGTAGGATGGCAAACGTGTTAGTCTCACCTTGGGTTTAAGGTGTCTGGATGCTGCTCTCATTTTAACTGTTCAATCTCAATTTACCGATGGTCTGTCTGCCTGCCATCGACTATGGGTTTGTCTACAAAGGCCATAGGTCAACTCTCATCTTCAAGGGTCATGAATGGTTTTATTCAAGGGCAAAGTCCTTTTTGCAAGATCAGAGGTAATCGCAAACAAAAGTTGCACTTCCTTTAATTGATAAACTTACATTATTTTGCAACCCAATGCAGGCAAGGAGGACTGGCGTCAAATAGAAATTGTGTGTCACGTTTATCGAAACTTTGAGCCGATTAAACCAATACGTTAGAATTTTAGATGTTACAGTACTTGTTTCTCTATCCATCAGGGTTGATGCTCAGTTCTTTGTAGAATATTCTTCACCGGGGCAAGGTGGCTATTAGAATTCTGACCGTACATTTCTGGGAGCAGAACCTGAAATTCAGCAGAGATGAGATAAAAGTGCCCTTTCTCTTTGATGGCTGGTCATTTTTCCTAAGTGAAATGATTTTGGGCAGTGTTAATTCAGCTCCCAATGGGCACAGCAGAATATTTCCTTTCACAATTGGCATTAATTGATTACAATCTGGAGCACAGCCAGGCTGTAGCGAGCACTAACCTGCACCAAGTGATTCCATCTGTCTGGTTACCTGTACTTGTCATCTCTATGCTCCAGTGTATCCCGATCAGGATTATTTATTTCCTTTGCTGAGGATGACACCTATATTCTGAAATATCTCCCCCCTCCTTTTCACCGAATATGTAGGTTATATTCTCTGGTGCTGGCTGCTGATGTGCAGATAGTGTATCGCTTCACTGAGAAGCATCTGCTCCCTCCAATCAATATGTAGACTTCCAGGCATTTAACATTTTTCAAAGGTTTGCCAACCAACCCTCATTTCCATTTGCACCCATCTGCAACATTCAGAGCCAAACTGGAAACTGCTGTTGTGAATGTGTAAGTTTCCAAAATGACAAAGTAAGATTTTGAGTTTCACTGCACAATGCCCCTAACACAGCAAAACATCCCAAAGTTCTTCACAGAAATCACCACCTTCTTAAGGACAATCAGGGCTGGGAATGAAATGCTGACATTGCCCGCAATGCCTACAGCCCATGAATGAATTTGAAAAAAGCCAAACTCACGTACGGTGATATTAGGGCAGTTTGGCAAAAGAAATGTGGAGTTTCTTAAAGCAAGAGAGAAAGGTAAATAGACAGAACGATTTAAGCAGGGAATTCCAGAGCAAATCAACTTGAAAAATAATCCAGAAAAATATTAACAAAACTTCCTTGCTGTGTCTCAAAGTCAAAATCTCTTTTCCTGTCTCAAGCTGTTATAGTCCCAATAAATCGAAATCAGTGACCCAAAGGTAACCTCACCCTTTCACATAGCATAAATAAACCTACTGTTATAAAACAGCAGAGCCTCTGACTAACACCGGATAGTGCCACCAGAGATCTACAAGCACATATATATTTATAAGATACTAGTGGATTTCCCAATAGATCATAGAATTTACAGTGCAGAAGGAGGCCATTCGGCCCATCAAGTCTGCACCAGCTCTTGGAAAGAGCACCCTACCCAAGGTCAACACCTCCACCCTATCTCCATAACCCAGTAACCCCACCCAACACTAAGGGCAATTTTGCACACTAAGGGCAATTTATCATGGCCAATCCACCTAACCTGCACATCTTAGGACTGTGGGAGGAAACCGGAGCACCCGGAGGAAACCCACGCACACACGGGGAGGATGTGCAGACTCCGCACAGACAGTGACCCAAGCCGGAATCGAACCTGGGGCCCTGGAGCTGTGAAGCGTTTGTGCTATCCACAATGCTACCGTGCTGCCCCTAGTAGTAGCCATTGTATGGCATGATGTGAGTTGGAAGATTTGCGGATTCCTTCCCTGATATATTCCATTTGTATCTCATTCTTTTTAATACATACAACAGGTAGGTTAAGCATTTGGTGGTTAGCAGCATTGAGTTTATAGGGCTTAGTATGACTGTGAAGCCTGAGGTAGTCATGTAATTTTGCAGAACAGTAGCCATCCTGGCGCTAAACATGGACATGAACAGTTCTGGACAGCATGAGATGGGGTAGGTCTGGCAGCAGAGAGTAAGGGACCAGATTATGCCAGTTTTGGGTGTCCATGTTAGTGCAGCCATGGGAAAACGTTTTCATTTTTGGAGGGGTAAAGAATGGACTTCTAGACTTGGCATCAGTAAGATCATTTCTGGGGTCTGGTAGACAGACAGACTTGCAATAATGTTACACCATTTGAAACCTCGGGATCTCCCAATGCACTTTACAGATAATGATACAGTATAAGGTAAAGTCACCATAGTCCCAGATGACCATAGGCTGCTTTCCCCTTTGAGAGGAAGAACCAACTGGTGGAGATTTAACCTGAGGATCACCACACCTCAAGCGAGGAGCAAAGTCGAGAAGGCGGGGCCATCATGAATAACCTCAGTTGCTACGGGAATTGAACCTGTGTTGCTGGCTTTGCTCTGCATCACAAACCAGCTGTCTAGCGAACTGAGCGAAAAGAAATGATACAGTTTTGGTGCATAGTGTCACGACACTATGAGCTCGTGCACAGTCAATTCCAGCCCCACTTGGCCCGGAGTCACAACACAAGTTAAATTAGAGGTTATTTTAAAATACTCAACGTCCTTGGCTGAGCCCAATAAACTACAGTCACCAAGTTTGTAAATTTACACAAGTAACCTTTTATATATTTTTAAAACATATTTTTATTGAAATTTAAACAATTTTTATACAAAATTTACAAAACCAAACAATAACACATAATAGTAATAACCTCTCCCGCACACAACATTATAGTCATATTTTATTATGTATAGTATTATAATTAAACTGACAAAAATGTAACTGACTAGCTAATAGCCCTTTCCCAACACCCGCCCCCTTCCTAATTATCCCTCCTCTCCATACACACACACAGACAAACAACAGAGGGGAAAGTGTGATTGAGAGGTGAAGAAAATAGTAATAAAAATAAAAGGATAAAGGATCTTTGATGCATTGGGTTAACTTCTAGTTAGTGTCTTCCTGAATGTTAGGCCTTCAGGTACTTTCATTTCCTTCAGCTTGCAATCACCTTCACTGCACGCATGAAGACAGCAGGCAACTAGCAGCAGAGAGAGGGAGAAAACACAGCTCCTCTTCCTTCGAGGATCTAGAGGCTTCTGATGGTTTTCTCTGGCAAGGGTGCCTACATTCTCTGTAGATTCAGGATCCTTTCAAGTTTACAGAAAAGATGTGCCAGGCACTCACTGGTTTTAGAACAGTAAAGCCAGTTCTTTCAGCAAGAGAGAGAGAGAGAGAGATTGTTCCTTCTCCATCCAAGGTCTAAACACTTCTGCCCTCCACTCTCAGAATTAACCATGCAGGAACCAATCACTAACTACTGTAAGGCAGAACACTGTCCCTGACCAATCCACATGTTGCCAGCCAGCCAATCGAACTGACTTCCTGCAGAGCTGGGCCGGGATTCTTCCTTACCCGGCGGGGTGGGGGGTCCCGGCGTAGTGGAGTGGCGCCAACCAGTCCGGCGTCGGGCCTCCCCAAAAGTGCGTAATTCTCCGCACCTTTAGGGGCTCGGCCCGCGCCGGAGTGGTTTCTGCCACGCCGACTGGCGGCAAAACCGGCGGCAACGGCCTTTGGCGCCCGCCGCCCGGGCTGGCCGAAAGGCCTTCACCAGTCCGTGCATGCGCCGGTGCGTAAGCGGCCGCTGACGTCACCACCGGCGCATGCGCGGTAGGGGGGGTCTCTTCCGCATCTGCCATGGTGGAGGCCATGGTGGTGGTGGAAGAAAAAGAGTGCCCCCATGGCACTGGCCCGCCTGCCGATCGGTGGGCCACGATCGCGGGCCAGGCCACCATGGGGGCACCCCCGGGGTCCGATCGCTCCGCGCTCCCCTGGGGGCCCGCTTGTGACGCCAATCCCGCCGGCACCAGAGGTGCTCCAATTCCCGCCGGTGGGAAAGGCCTGTCAGCGGCGAGACTTCGGCCCATCGCGGGCTGGAGAATCGCCACGGGTGGCACGCCGATCGGCGGGACGTGATTCCCGCTCCCACCAATTCCCGGGTGACGGAGAATTCCGGCCACGGCGGGGGGTGGGATTTACGCCGGCCCCGGGCAATTCCCCGACCCTGCAGGGGGTCGGAGAATTCCGCCCCTGGTTCTTAAGATCCATTTGGTGCCAATTAGTCTGTTTCTCCTCTCCAAAATACAAAACCTAAAAACACAATGTGGGCTGCTTCAGCTCGAGTCTTCTGCTTAAAGGCACATTTCGATTATGAGTCCACGGACCAAAAATAATAAAAATAAAAGAAATGGGAACAAAAGAAAAAAGGAAATAACAGGTAGGATAGTCACTGTTAATAGTCACTGTTATAATATAGGAAACATGGCAGTCAATTTGTGCACAGCAAGCTCCCACAGACAGCGCCGTGCTAATGACCAGTTAATCAGCTTTAGTAATGTTAATTGAGGGATATTGGCCAGGAAACTGGAGACAAATCGCTGGCTCCGCTTTGATATAGTGCGATGAGATCTTTCACATCCACCTGAGAGGGCAGACAGAGCTTCAATTTAAACATCGTATTTGGAAGACAGCGTCCCTGACAGTGCAATTCCTCATGGAGTCTGCCTGTCATCTCATGAGGAAGGTTGCTGAGACTATGGAAGGCAAAGGGCGCATCGTCTTATTTGGTGAACATGAAGCGATTTGTACATTTAGGATCAGACCAAAGGTATCACGTACAAAGGAATCTAGGATAGTTACAAATATATAACTTTTACCACCACAAGCATAAATAGCTCACATTTGAAAATTAGCCTTGATAAATGATGGTGGTAGTGAGAATATAGGTGAACTAGAGAATAAAATAAAGAACAATTGATAGAGCTGGTTATAGAATAGGAATTGTTTCCGAAAAGAAACTTAAAAAATGAACAACTCTAGTAAATAGGGTACATATTGGCCTGCACACGCATTTGCTGAGAAAGTCAGGGAGACCCGAGAAACAACTTGTTAAAAATGAACTTAATTATTCAATTGTGTTAGGGGATGAAAGAAGCCAATGTAATATCCTTATCCAACAAAGAGAAGGATAAAACGATAAACTGCAGACCAATCAATATGTTAGTGCATACTCTATAAAGCCATAATTTGAGATCAAATTAGTAAGAAAATAGAATTTCTGGTAGAATTTTGAGCTCAATAAGCTAGTTATAGAGTCGTACAATTTTACCGCACTAAAAGAGGCACTTTGGCCCATTGGATCTGTACCAGCCATCATGGGCTGCAGTGTTTCAGCTATAAAGATAAGCTGGGGTTTCTTTCCTTAAGGCAGGGAAGGCTGAGGGGGGAACATGACTGAGGTGTACAAAATTATCAGGATAGGGTAGATGGGAAGGAATTGTGCCCCTGGGTAGAGGGGTCAAAAACCAACTAGTTTTTCAGTTCAGTTCTGGGAAACAGACCCAAGTGGAGGCAGGGAAAACTCTTGCGTGTTAGAGCTGCAGGAATGGAAGAGGGGCTGAACAATTGTGGTGGCGAAACCAGCCGGCAACAAGAATAGTGGGTGGTCAGAAAGAT
The DNA here is from genome assembly GCF_902713615.1 of Scyliorhinus canicula. Classification (NCBI taxonomy): domain Eukaryota; kingdom Metazoa; phylum Chordata; class Chondrichthyes; order Carcharhiniformes; family Scyliorhinidae; genus Scyliorhinus; species Scyliorhinus canicula. Next base: position 29,905,094 of record NC_052146.1, on the reverse strand, counting down.
TAGGTAGGAGACCAATTCAAAAATTGAAGCTGAGCTTTTCAATGCTGAAAATTTGAAACAAAGGCAAACAAAACCTCCAGAAATTATGAAAACGTCAGGCAGGTGCCGACACTGTTTACTCAGACCTTGGGGATGGTCAACTGTGCCACCTATCTTGGAGACCAAGCAGGGAAGACTCAGTTGAGGTGAGTAAAGTGAAAAGGATTATGTTAGCATGCTGGAACTAACATGACAAGAATGGTTTTACTGGAAGTATCACCACTTCAGGAAGTGCATGAATACTAAAGACTTCTAATTCATATATTATATTTCATGGCTTAAATTTGAGAAATGTTCTGTCCAATACTCTCTGGTATTGTCAATTCTTAGCAGCAGGATAAAAAGCTCCCTCGCAAGATGCCTCGCACTCAAAATTTCCTAACTAAAGCTCCAACTGCATCGCCCTTTTTGGGTAATGTCAAGGGATGTGGGTTACCTTTCAGCATCCTGGGTAAAGCAATTCACAGGTTTGGAGAAAGTCTCCCATAATAATTCCATATTTACAAACTTAAGCACTGATCTTCATGAAACTGCTTTTACTTTAAAGGATAAATATTTTGCATTCAAGAAATTTGCCTGGCGCCATGCATATCGGAGAGGCATGGGAAATGGGCCCATAGTTTCCTGATATGTGCTGGCACTAGATGCTGCCAATTGCCACACATACTTGGAAAATTAGCCCTTTATTGAATTTTTGTGTATGCTTCTATGAAGACCTCAAAGGATGAAAACCCAAAGATGTGCCCTGTTTAAATGTTCTTTACCAAATGGGATGAAACAGCGCTGCACAATATTCATAACAAATACATTAGTGCCATTTAAAATTAATGGGTTTATACCTTTTTAAATAGTGGCCAGAGAATTTCATTAAAATGTCCTTTACTAACATTGCACAACGGAGTTTCAACCCAAAGCTTCCGCTACACTCGGCTAACATTTTAATTTGTTGGTAAACGCTTGTGGCAACTCTAAGCCAGGTTACATTGAAAGACAGCAATGATTTGCTCTAACATCCACTTAGGCAAGTATCAGATACAGTTATCACAGCTTGCATTTCAGTTATGAATTCTGTTTATAAAAATACACTGTTGGGAATGAGGAATAAGCTCCTGAGCTCCAACCTAAATGGATCGCCCCCATTTTATTGATATTTCAATATGAGCTCATGTCAGCTGAATGAAGTGCGTTTCTTTCACTTTAACAGCAATCATGTGTATTAGCTATCGTCAAGATGCATGCAACCAAAAGTCTCAGACAGCTAATACTATTATCTCTTTCATTGACCATCTGAAACTGTAAGCATTCAAGTGTGCAGAATCTCCAGATTATTCCACTGATTACTCTTGACTTTAAATGAAGGACGTTCCACAGTTGTGCACATCTTTGCTTTCAGTGAATAAGAAGAGTGGGTATTAACATATCAGCATAATAATATGCCCATTCCAATACAGCATGGTTTGCACAGCAGTCTGCTAGTCTATAACCACATTAACATATCCTTTATGAATGCAGTCAATGTCATATACTGATCCAGTCTTACACAATGTTTCCCAGTTTTTCACATACTTCATTTAGCCTTTTCCAATCATAGTTTTAACACCTACAAATTAGATTTGGTGGTTTCAAATTCTCATTATGTGGGATAGTCATAACTGAGAAAATTAAATAGGGTCAGCTTCAGCAGTTAACAAAATAAGTAGCAACACAATCTGTCCGGGATTCCCACCCCATGCCACCCACCCCAACCCCCCACTTCGGGCTGGGTTTTCCGGCAGCAGACCAGTGGGATCATCCTGTCCCGCCAAAGGCAATGGCTACTTCCATTGCTCACCAGCCATGTCGCTAGGGATGCTGCCGCCGAGGGTCACCTTCTGCAGGACTGGGAGATCCGGTCGGCGGTATAAAGTTCTTTGATTGGGTTGATGTTGAATCTTGATATTGTAGTGTGAACAAAGAACATTAGACTTTGTTTTATAAACAAAGTTATTTATTATTAACACTACACTAACAAAACACCACAATGTCTATATTAATATAGTTGGAAATAATAGTCTAACACTAGGATACTACAGAGCTACTCTAATATGCGACCGCCACAAAATCCTTACTAATGCCTTCTCCTGGGACGGGATTCTCCGACTCTCCGCCGGGTCGGAGAATCGCCGGGGAGCAGGGTGAATCCCGCCCCCGCCGGCTGCCGATTTCTCTGGCGCCGCAGATTTGGCGGGGGCATTCGGCGGGCTCCCCCCCGGCAATTCTCCAACCCGCAATGGGCCGAAGTTGCGCTCGTTCTATGCAGGTCTCATCGGCGTAAATTGGACTCGGTCCCTTACCGGCGGGACCTGCCGGCGCAGGTGGGACCCGGGGTCCTTGGGGGGGGGGGGGGGGGGGGGGCGATCAGGCCCCGGGGGGTGCCCCCACAGTGGTCTGGCCCGCGATCGGGGCCCACCGATCCGTGGGCGGGCCTGCGACGTGGGGGCACTCTTTTCCTACGCACCAGCCCTGTAGGCCTCCGTGATGGCCGGCGTGAAGGTGAACACCCCTATGCATGCGCGGGGATGACATCAGCAGCCGCTGACGCTCCCATGCATTGGCGGACCCGTGCCGGCCGGCGGAGTCCCTTCGGCCCGGCTGGTGTGGCGCCAAAGGCGAACGGGGCGCAAACCACTCTGGCGCCGGCCTAGCCCCTGAAGGTGCGGAAGATTCCGCACCTTTGGGGCGGCCGACGCCAGAGTGGTTCACGCCACTCCGTCCCACCGGGACCCCTCGCCGTGCCGGTTACGGGAGAATCCCACCAATGGTGTGTCCGAGTCTCGTGTCTGCATACTCACACCACCTAGTGGTCGGATGCTGGAACTAGAACAGTTATACATATATTATTATTTACATACAGATGATAATACAGATGACAATCTACTAATCATCACAGGCGGGAAGGGCTGGAAAATCCTGGCTAGAGTTTAAAATAAGAGAGCACTGTAAAGATCCCCCCAAATAATGTATTTTTAATGATCCCCAAACTAGAAAAAAAAGAACCAACTAGAAATCAATAAAGCTGGTATTTATTTCAAGAATGGGTAGTGTGAGTCCTGTACTCAGGAATCTGAAATTACAGTCGAACAAGAAACAATTTTACCAGATATTCATATTTTAAAACTCAATAAATTCTCTGGGGTTAATAGAAATCCTCTAAGAAAAGACACTAATACAATGATTCAGGCAAGTTAGAACATAGAACATACAGTGCAGAAGGAGGCTATTCAGCCCATTGAGTCTGCACTGACCCATTTAAGCCCTCACTTCCACTCTACCCCTGTAACCCAATAACCCCTCCTAACCTTTTTGGTCACAAAGAGCAATTTATCATGGCCAAATCACCTAACCTGCACGTCTTTGGGCTGTGGGAGGAAACCGGAGCACCCGGAGGAACCCCACGCAGACACGGGGAGAACGTGAGAATTAGGACAGTGGCCCAGTGGGGAATCGAACCTGGGACCCTGGTGCTGTGAAGCTACAGTGCTATCCACTTATGCTACCGAGCTGCCCACGGTTTGTTAACAAAAGAAAGAAAGATGATTATCAAGTTCTTAAAGAAAATAAAAAACAGTTCTAAAAAAAAAGCATGCATACTGCAAGTACGAAAATAAAATTCCAATGTCATCCTGTAATTTTAAAGAGTAACAGCTACGGAAATAGTTTCGGATATAAGAAACCCTGGAACAAGAAGAAACACTTCAGCCGATCAGAATTGCTTTCAGGACTTTAATCATAATTTTGCATGACTTAACCTCAAGAAAAGAGTTTTTACAGTGTTCTTTCAAACTCCCATGTGAATGATTGTGAATCCTGTAACAATCCTGTGCAGTTGCCACAAGAGGAGCAAGGAAAAACATTGGATTAATATCAGAACAACAGACAGTCCAGGACAGTTCCAACTGATTCAATAACCAAACTACAAGAAATTGCTTTTTTACAAATAAAATGTCAGATGTTGGAAACAGAACATGTCTTGGACAGTCAGGTTATGTCAATGCTCCGCGAATGAGAATGTATGCACATTCAATTGAGAGTGTTGTGGCCACATTGTTCATAGTAATCTTCATTATCTCTTCTTGCTGGCTACCATAAATCCTTCAAGCAGGAGGGAACCTTTACTTCTATTGTAAATTTAAGTTTGGCTGAAAAGTAATCAAATCGAGGAGCAGAAATGACATTGCACACAACAAGAGTGAATCTCGCGCGGTTTGTATACTTTCGGAACCAGAAATAAATTCCTTTTTTTTGTAAAAAGCATGAACTTTTATTCGGATCTTTGCTTCTGTACGGAATTTGACTATCTGTGCTAATGTAGGTAGATAGGCATTGCTCTGCTTACAGCAAACCACTGAATGGCCATAAATACAACATCATCACTGGAGAGAGAGAATGATTGGGAATGTGATGAGAATGTTGGGTAGTTGCATCCATTACATAATGCGTTTGTGGTAGTATGACTAGAGGTACTACGGTACCTGGGAGTGTGAGCTACCATTGGTGGAGAAGGCTCGCTGCTCATTGGCCCAAGTGTTTGCATTTCATTGGTCGGAACGTAAGGTAGCTCCGCCCAGTGAAGCGGGATAAGAACCCGTGTTCCACAGCAGCCGGCCTCTTTCTGTACTCGAGCTGCTGGGGAAACATCTTGTTGATTAAAGCCTTCAATTCGGACTACATCCTCGTTTCAGTAGTTATTGATTGCGCATCAGCGTTCACTACCAACAATGCACATCCGATAAGAAAATCCTATGGTCGGTGCATGATTATATTCTTATAAGCCTTTATGTGTCCCTATTGTGTCTTTTAATGTTAAAGTGCAAACTATTTCCTGTAATTTTGCACCCCCAACATCAAATACTCATTGTGATGCCCCAGATCACATGCCAATTGCTTTCAATTGGCCTCTTCAGCTTTCCATGGTATCATTCAATTTTCACGAAAGGCAAGAAGAAAATAAAAGATACACCGGGGAACTTTTCCTCAGTTTAGGTGACCCCAGCTATGCTCGGAATCTGGACCGCTCCACGGAGAAGTTCAACAAACCTATTTTTTTTAAAAAGAAACTCTACACGGGATTCAACCAGGGTTAAACATGCAATATTGGGCGTCATGTTTGCAATTCAAGTGGTCTGATCTAAATCTAATTGTTACACATTCAAATTATGTGCAGGCATGGAATGCGCACTAGCTGCTGGCACACTGAATTTCCTGAATGGAGAATAAATCAGTTTCGCAATGATGTTAATAATAGTTAATTTTTCAGTTTCATATATGAAGCCATTGTTGGGGGCTCTCATGAAGAGCAATGATAGCAATGGTATCTGTACATTATGCATCACACACAAGGTAAGAGCAGGCAATAAATTCTGCTTCTGTATATTTGATGTGGCATCTCTGTGAAAGCTGCTATATCCATATGGTGTAAATTGGGTGAAGTGAATTTCTCCTAAAGCAAACCAGCTGAGTATTTGAGAGCAGACAAGCTGTGCTGCTGGCGAGTCAGTATGAATTTGTTCAGCATCCCAGATAGGTATTCAGCAGTCAAGTCCACAGCACATCTTTCCTGTAGGAAGGATGCCATGATTATTGTACAAATTGAATTATGTAGAACCTACAACACAGAAATAGGCCATTTGGCCTGCATTAAATATGCAAGAGGAAGACATACTCGAGTCAAATGTCGATGCTTAATATGCTATACGAGGGTGTTTACAGAAGGATGTCGGTCTTACTGTGCAGTATGATCGAAACACCTTCATGATCACACACACTGCCTCTGGTTTCAAAAGTAAGAAATTAATTTTACGGAAGATCACTCATGCAGAGAAAAGCCAGTTCCCTGGGCTTTGAACTGAAAGCAGGAGGGGAAGAAACGCTGATAGCCTTATCTAGAAAATTCTACGGCTGACAGCATTGGGCAGAGAATAACTGATCTCTTAACACTAATTAGGGAGTTGTATTGCCGTTGGCTCTGAAGAATGACAGAGCGACCCAGATCAGAGATAACGCAGATACCTAATACATTTGTCATTTACAAAGATCTAAGAATGTGTGGAAGCCAGTCATACACAGAGGATTATCCAAGGACTGCAGGTGCTTAGCCCTAATTACAGAGACTTCCTTTATACTCTACTTTGATCAACTAGGTTAATACAGGATTAGGGTTAATACATTTTTGTACAAAATAGCCCGTTTACTTGCAATTGTGTTTTACACAGAGTGCAGATTAGAAATGGGAAATATAGGCTGGAATTCTCCAGCCGTTTACTGGCGATGGGATTCTCTGGTCCCGTTGGTAGCGTATTCCCGCCCACGGGTTTCCCGGCGGTGTGCGCTGGCTTCAATGGGAAACCCCATTGACAAGCAGAGGGCGTAGAGAGCCCCGCCATCAGTGAACAGTGTGTCAAATTCTCCATCCTCGCTAGCAGCGGTAGGTGGGGCAGCTCGCAACTGAGAATCCAGATCATGTTCAATTAAAGAGGAATAATACAAGGGCGATTAAAGTTAAAGTTCAGTTTTGGGCGTTTTTGGGCAGGGGTTTCGCAACGGCTGCATTGGGCAAAATCTGGTGAGCACCACACAGTTGCAGACGCACATCAGGTGGAGGCAGCAATGTCCAAGGGAGACAGCAGTGGGAGATATGCTGGATCCCAGGGCACAGCTGGGTCCCAACCAGGTGCTGAGCCTCGGGACAAGGTTCTCCGAGAGCTGATGCAGATGATAGGCTCGAGCCGTGACAAGGAGGGGGTGTCAACGACAATCTAGCGACTGCATGGCGGATTGGAGAAGTCCCAAAGGCTTCAGGCACAGGAGATGGTGCCAACAATATCTGGCACCGAGGTCAACACTGCTAGGGTGGCGATCACAGTGGAAAACCTGAAACACGACGTCTGCAGCTTAAGTGGTGGTGTCCAAGGCATGGCTTAGTCTGTGATGACCATTGCTGAGGGCTGCATTATGTCCCAGTCGCTGAGGGAGGTGACCCAGACACAAGTAGGCATTGCCAAGTCATTGCAGAACATCTAGTCACTAAGGAGCATCGCTGAGGGCGTTGACACCATGGCGCAGACAATGGGGAACTTCCACGACTGGCAGCGCCAGATGACTCATTCCAGCTGCCCCTCCATCCCATGGAATCCCCCAGGGCACTATGGGCACCATCAGGGAGGCGAAAGCACTGGAGGCCTATCCGGGACCTGTCACCAAGGAGACTACTGCAGTCTCCCTTTCTTCCAAATCCCTCCCTCCTGACAACGGTGAATCTCAAGGGCAGCGGATAGAACAGGGTGGCTCGGTGATGCCAGTGACCCCGATATGTTGCCCTGGGCTCCCCCAGCTCCGAGCCCTCCAGAGGACGTCCACCAGGGACATCTTAGCCCACAGGGCAGGGAAAGCAGCAGGAGGCCTCTATCGCTGATGTACATCCGGGGGGGACACACCTAGATGTAGCATTAGACCACAGAAGATTATGAAGAGTGAGGAGCACTGTGTAGCTATCTGTAGCCAGGGGGAATGAAAATCTGTCACAGTAAAATGTTCACTGTTAAAACATGTACCATCTCATATGTGTGAAGCCTCTATCACGTTAATTTTCACAGCGGGCCTGCCCGCACTCCCACACCCTGTTGCACTCTGCTCCCACCCTGGGCACAGAGGTACAAGATCAAAAGCTCCCGATGGGGGGAGAGGGGGAAATGGGCAGAGGGAAATAGGGGGAGTGGGCGTTTGAGCTAGAGCATAGAACATAGAACATACAATGCTGAAGGAGGCCATTCGACCCATCGAGTCTGCACCAACTCACTTAAGCCCTCACTTTCACCCTATCCCCATAACCCAATAACCTCTCCTGACCTTTTTAGTCACTAAGGGCAACTTATCATGGCCAATCCACCTAACCTGCACGTCTTTGGACTGTGGGAGGAAACCGGAGCACCCGGAGGAAACCCACACAGACACGGGAGAACGTGCAGACTCCGCACAGAGAGTGACCCAAGCCGGGAATCGAACCTAGACCCTGGCACTGTGAAGCAACAGTGCTATCCATTTGTGCTACTGTGCTGCCCTGACACAACCTTGTCCTCGGAGAATCTGGACAGGATGAGGGCCTCCCTGCTCCTCCTGGCATGTTAAACTGTTGTCGCTACTTTTCCTCCTCTGGCTCCTCCTCCGGCTTATCCTCCATCCCCTCCTGGATCGTCCCATCCTCCTCAGAAGAAGAAGCCGCATGTGCCTCCGTCTTCTCCTCCTCCTCCCATGTCGCCCTGCTGCTGTGCCAGGTTGTGAAGGGCACAGCAGGCCACCACAAAGTGGGAGACACTATTGGGCGTGTACTGCAGGGCACCACCAGAGCAGTCACGACATGGGAACTGCATCTTGAGCAGCCCGGTGCGCCACTCAACGACAGCATGGGTGGCAGAGTGGGTCTCATTATAACTGGTCCCCACCTCGGTCTCAGGCCTCTGCACCAGAATTATCAGACATGATCTCAACGGATATCCCTTGTCCCCCACGAGCCATCCTGGGGTGGTCCTCAAAGACACTGGATCTCCGAATGCAAATCCTTCAGCCTGGGCATCTTAGTGGGCCGGGTCCAGCTGGGAGGTGATATAGTCTCTTGCCCGGGCATACAGAGCATCCGTCACCTAATAATACTAATAATCACTTATTGTCACAGGTAGGCTTCAATAAAGTTACTGTCTAAAGCCCCTAGTCGCCACATTCCGGCACCTGTTCGGGGAATTGAACCTGCGCTGCTGGCCTTCTTCTGTATTACAAGCCAGCTTTTTAGCCTACTGTGCTAAAGCAGCTATTTATCCCACTGTGCTAAACCAGCACAGATGAACCTCCCGGATACATCTGTAGACAGGTGTCTGTGATATGCTACACAGGTCCCCACCCGAGTCCTGGAATGACCCAGTGGCATAAATGTTTAGGGCTGCAGTGACCTTTACGGCCATCACGAGCAGGTGTCCTCCTCCTCCACCACGGGGTGCCATGTCCGTGAGGATGTGGCCCACGTGCCGCACTGTCTCTCCACTGAGACAGAATCTTCTGCAGTCTATGCAGTCATCAGCTCATGGCATGACGAACTACACCTGTACATGTTGGGCCGTCGCTAGCCCCTTCTTCTGCGACCCTCCTCAGCCTGATGGGCAGCCGGGTCTTCAGGATGTGTGGCAGCCCCCGCACATGGGTTGCCACCTCCAGCCTGAGTTGATATTTCTGCCTTCAATGGCGTCTGCCCGCCTCGGCTGCCACAAGCAATTCATGGGCAGCCTCCGCGGGATCAACACCAGCAAACATTGTTTTACCTGGAAAGAATTGGAGAGGAAGACTTCCATCCCCGGACCCACAAATTCCCCAAGCCTCTCCCGCCCTTACCATGTCTGTCCCACCTTCTCTAAGGGTGCCATCCTGCGAGCCAGTTGTGATGGCAAACTGTGAACTCCACAGCCACCCCCAGCCACATCAGGAGCCCGTAAATCTCAGACCTTTGCCGGGAACATGAGGAAGGCTGTGCTCAGCTGCCCATTGCCCGCGAGAGGATCCTCAATGGTGAAGCCCTGCTCTTCAGTGCTTGATTGTTGGCAACTGCCTCGAAGGTGCTGATGCTCCTAGAGTTCAGGCATCAAGGATTACTGAACATGCAGTGTTCTAATCATCCTCTCAGACATGGTACCTGTGCCCTCAAGGAGGCACTTGAGAGTTCAGGTGGGTGATGTGCTATCACAATCATCAAGGCCAATCCCTCATTTGAAATAACTTTCAGCTATGAAGCTAGAAGCTGCTCACAGCCAAAGGTGCTGAAATTGACTTTCAGGAGAGGGACTACAGCAGGGCTCTGTCCTGGAAGTCTTTGGTAGGATAGTCAGTCTGCAGTTGTGGCTGCCCCTGCTATGGGTCTGCACAATATTTACAGATGGCCTGAAGGCCTTACAGATGAAAAGCCCCTCCACCCCCCCCCCCCCCCCCAACCCAGGGGCGACCCTGACCTAGGAATGCTTCAGCCCTCCGACAAAGCAAGCCCCTGAAGGGCACCCCCCCCCCCCACCCCCCACCCCCGCTCACTCAAGCAGTGGGGCAGCCGCTCTGGTGCCCTTGAGCTGCATGCCGGTAAATGGAAAGGGCTACTCACCTCCTCACTTCCCCTCGGTAGCCATTAATCAAGATTCATGTTTTTGAAAAGAAATCCTAAACGACACCCACGTGACTTCCTGCTGGGGAGAGGGTTAATTCCCAGGAGACCGCTGCATTCGACTTCAATCCCGTTAATGAGATTGAAACTAATGCTGCAGCGGAGGGTTAATTATATTCTCGCCATTTTTGGGTGAGATCCGGAACTCGACATTGTGAGCAGGCCAGGTGAATCTCAAAATGAATCCCGCCTGGCACGGAGTTTGATTTTGCCCTCTCCCTCTATTCATCCGGCATGCCCGGATCCTCGTTGGGCGCAACGCAGTCGCTGAATCGCGTCCATAGTTAATTCCATTTGATAGATTTGGACATTATTCTATTTTTTAAATATCCATCTGGGCTGTTAGATGCTGGGCAGTGGATGGCAACTTTTAAACTGGCGCAGTGTGGCCATCTAAAATGCCCGCCCGCAAAGAATGATGGGAATTGTGGCCAGGTTTGGGACACAGACAAACTGCAGCTTGTATCTTTGCAAACGGTAGCCCAGAAGTATGCAGGAATTCACACCTGCAAATGGGCCATTCAAGGTGATTAAAGTAACAATGGAACCATCAGGTCCATCGCATCATCTTCCAGATTAGGCGGCACCGAGCTCCTGCTCGGAACCCCCACAGGATTGGCCACTGAGTGCCCACCCCAAAGGTGATGTGGCAGCCCCTGATTGGATGTGACCAATCAGAGGGTGGAGCCCTGAGGAATTGATTGACAGTGACCCAGAAACTGCCGACAAAGGGGGCGGGGAAAGCTCAAGCCCGTTAAAAGACAATGCAGCCATGATTTCTGTCTCTTTTGGGACCGGCCTGTGCGCGACCAAGTTCAAGAACCCGCGACAATTCCTGAAGGACGAGCCCAGCTGAGACGAACCCAACAACTTCCATCCGACCACGTAGACCAGGATAAAGGCCTTATCTCGCACAGTGCCAGTCACTCGAAGTTAAGTAAAGGTCATCTTAGTCGTTAGGGGTAGTTTAGTACGGAGCCGCGTGTGTTATTGCATAGAGATACAAGTCCTGTGTTATTAAAAAACTGTGTTTTTTGAGCAAACATATTGGTTGTGTGGTCATTTGGTCGATATAGGAAACAGCTTGTGATCCACCCCAAAGTAAAGAAGGCAACAACGGTACGGTATCGTTGCCTCTAGAACATAGAACAGTACAGCACAGAACAGGCCCTTCGGCCCTCGATGTTGTGCCGAGCAATGATCACCCTACTCAACCCTCTGTTGGGTATCCATGCTATTCAGTGGACCAGTTTGTGTGCCCAAACCATCCTGCCCTCCAAGCAGTCTACGTAGGAAAATGAAAAGAGAGGGTGAGTGGGGTAGGGAAGGAGGATTGGCTGTGTGAGGGGAGGGGGTGGAATAAAAAAAAAATTAAAATAATTGTGATGGGGCAGGTAATACATTTCAATGACTTGCAACTCTATAAATCCAATTGAGGGGTTGTGGTGCATCGTAAATCCCATGGTGAATTCGTCTTGAGATTAGATTACTGTCGTCAATTCACTGGAGAGACCCTGTTATAAATTGTACTGATACCAATGGGAGTTATCTTTACAATTCTTATTCTTACCATTGCGATGCTGTGTTCTGTGGGTATTCAAGGACACAGATAGTGAAATAATATTTAAAGAGCGGGAGCTGAAAGAATATTGAAGTTCTTTCCATGTGGGACTTTCAGTATCACCAATTCACAGGAAATGCTTGATAAATATTACTACCTTACGAATCAATATATCTCCTTTATTCATTTTTCCATACATAAACAGATCAAATTGTTTTCTGTGAAATGAACATATGAATACTTAACTTATCGTCTACAATTTCTTTATCATTTTAACAGAATTATAAAGCCGTTTAAAATATCTCAGCACTGTTTCTCCGGGTAAGTTTTCCTTTCACAAAGATTCTGGGACATAACTCTGCGTGGTAAATTTATTTGATCTTTTCCCACGATTATCTCCCTGCTCATGCCCGCTCCTCTCCTTCTGTGTTGACTTCACAACCTGCTGCCGGGATAACTCGGCATTCCAAGCAATGGAACATCTTCCACCCGATTCGGAATTGTTGGATAGGAGAACAGCTCGTGGTTAAAGCCATTCTAAAATCTACCTTTCCATTTCTGAAATGTATTGAAGTGTTTCCAATGCACCGCGGCATCTTCAAGCCTCATATCTGGGCTGGAAAACGACCCTTCCTGCAAAAAGAAACTCACCCCATTCAAACAGAATGGGCAGAATTTACGTTTCACACAATTCAACATTCTGAATTTAAATAATACGGCCTTTGAGAGGACATAGACACAACATTCACAAATTAGTCTGTCACTTCATATTTACAATAGTATGGCAGTTTTCATCAACTTAAAGCAACAAGTATGAAATATAAACTGGCAACTTTCTAATGCTTAATGACAAAGCATTCGAAAGCCAGCGGGTCACAATTTGTTGACTGCATTCCAGTTGAATGTCGTCAACAAGTAAGAAGCAAGAAGCAGATTACACCATCTATTTCTTACTGACACTTCCCAAATCTAGCTTGACACGTACTTGGGGAAGACGGAATAAGGCCAGCCCAGTGCATTTTAGTTTCCTCTTTCACTCATGCCCAAACAACCCGAAATTCTTTAACTCCCTTTTCAACAGACATACTTTTTATCTTTGTAATCTGAAGTCTTGTTCAGATTGTGTTAAACCAAACCATTCGTGTTGATTCTGAACAGGTTTGTATCTGCGCCAGGACGTGAGGAATTGGAGTCGGGGGTAGGGCGAGGGTGGTGGAACTGGACATCCGCGGCAGGATTCTCCGGATCCTCCCAGCCGCGTGTTTCCCATGGGGTGCGTTCGCTGGCGGAGGGATTCTCTCTTCCCGTCGCTAGTCAATGGGATTCCCCATTGAAGCCCACGCCACAGGAAAACCTGCAGATGGCAGGGCACTTCCAGCGGGAAAGGATATTCCCAAAGGCCGGAGATTCCGGCCCTGATCCCATTAAAATTCACTTCAAAATTTAGATTTGTCGAAGAATGAATTGACTAGGCAAATGGTGAAGATAAGGGGCAAAATTCTCCGACCCCCATCAGGGTCGGAGAATCGTCTGGGGCCGCCGAAAATCCCGCCCCCGCTGTGGCAGAGATTCTCCGCCACCCGGGAATTGGCGGGTGCGGGAATCACGCCACTCCGATCGGCGAGGCCCCTGCGGCGATTCTCCGGCCCGGATGGGCCGAAGTCCCGCTGCTAGGAGGCCTCTCCCGCCGCCGAGGTTTGAACCACCTCTGGTGGCGGCGGGATCGGCACCGCGACCGGGCCCCCGGGGTCCTGGGGGGGGGAGGGGGGGGCGCAGGGCGCTCGGATCCCGGGGGGTGCCCCCACGGTGGCCAGGCCCGCGATCAGGGCCCCCCGCTCAGACTCCGGGCCAGTGCCCTGGGTACATTCTTTCTCCTCCGCCGCCACCACGGCCTCCGCCATGGCGGAAGCGGAAGAACATAGAACATAGAACAGTACAGCACAGAACAGGCCCTTCGACCCTCGATGTTGTGCCGAGCAATGATCACCCTACTTAAACCCACGTAACCTGTATACCCGTAACCCAACAATCCCCCCATTAACCTTACACTACGGGCAATTTAGCGTGGCCAATCCACCTAACCCGCACATCTTTGGACTGTGGGAGGAAACCGGAGCACCCGGAGGAAACCCACGCACACACAGGGAGGACGTGCAGACTCCACACAGACAGTGACCCAGCCGGGAATCGAACCTGGGACCCTGGAGCTGTGAAGCATTGATGCTAACCACCATGCTACCGTGAGGCCCCGAGAAACCCACATTGCGCATGCGCCGACCGGCGAAAGCCTTTCGGCCAGCCCCGCTGCCGGGCGGCGGGCCTGAAAGGCCACTGCCGCCGGTTTTTTGCGCCAGTCTTCTGGTGCCAACCACTCCGGCGCGGGGCTAGCCCCCAAAGGTGCGGAGAATTCCCCACCTTCCGGGACCCCCCGTCACGCCGGGTAGGGGAGAATCCCGCCCCATGTTTCTGGGCACATTGCAGAATACACACTTAACTGGACTGGGCTCTTCAAGCCAATTAATTGCACCAGCCCAATAAAAATAAAGAATTACTTTGTCTTGACAAATAACTGATCTAGTTTGCAAGTACTGACTGGATCAGAGTTCTGTGAATTGTAGATAAAATAGACAACACTCTTTGGAATACAGCTTATTAATTATGCCTTCAGCAACTCCATCTATACAAAACCTATACAAAACAATTCACAGAAACATGGATTTTATTATGTAATAATTAATAGGGCTTTGAAAATGTGCTTGGTGACATTTGGCAGCAGCTGGCTACATTTACTGTGCTCAGCATTAAAACTCATAATTGGGCCACATGTTATGCTTGCATCAGGAATTTTATACTAGTGCTTTGGGTCCATATTTATATTCTTGTACAATTAAAATAGTTTGGTTCAATAGAGTTCTATACAATGGAAAATGAATGAGCCAACATTTTTTTGTGCTCTATGTTGACAAAACCAACATTTTTCTTTTTGGCTCCTGCCAGAACCCACATATCTGGCGCAGCTTTCCATGCTGCCTGACTGAACCAAACATTGTGGAACTTTCAGTGCCTTCTTGACCCCAAGATGCCTTTCTCACCCCGCCCTTCCCCCACCCCAAACCCAGCCACCCCATCCCAAACCAGTCACTTGCCTGAAGGACATCTTTCCACTGCAAGGCACATTGCCTTCTTAAACCCATGACCCTCTCATTCTGCTGACACCCCTAATCCAAGAGTCCATCACGTTAGGATTGAGGTCTCAGACTCCCTCCTGACTTTCACAATCTCCAGTTCAACCAGAACTCTGTTGCTTAAACCCTCTTGCACAACAACCCCTGTCCTTGCCAATCTCCACAACACATCTCCACTACGCAGCTTCAAGATCCTACTTTACGAACGCCACACACTCTCAACCTATTCTACTTCAACAATGTTCCCGTACCAGCCACCCCGGACAGGCGCCGGAATGTGGTGACTAGGGGCTTTTCACAGTAACCTCATTGAAGCCTACTCGTGACAATAAGCGATTTTCATTTCATTTCATTTCTATTTTTACACATCCTCTGCTCTTCTTCCAATTCCAATCCACTGATGCCCCTGCCACCACTACCTACCAACTCTATTCTCTATCAGAATTTAATGTTTCAGTCACTATATATTTCTACAAATATATAAAACAAAAAAAAGTAGCTACGGTAAACATTGGTCCGTTAGAGGAAATGAAGGGGGATTTAATAATGGGAAATGAGGAAATGGTGAGGCATTGAACAGATATTTTGTGTTGGTCTTCACAGTGGAAGATATAAATAACATGTCAATAATTGTTGGTAAGGAGGCTATGGCAGGTGAGGACCTAGAAACAATCATTATCACTAAGGAGGTAGGGCTGAGCAAGCTAATGGGGCTAAAGATAGGCAAGTCTCCTGACCCTGATGGAATGCATCTCAGGGTACTGAAAGAAGTGGTGGGGGAAATAGCAAATGCACTTGTAATTTACCAAAATTCACTGGACTCTGAGCGGTTCCGGCAGATTGGAAAACAGCAAATGTGACGCACTGTTTAAAAAAGGAGGTAGACAAAATGTGGGTAACTATAGGCCGGTTAGTTTAACCTCTGTAGGGGGAAAATGCTTGAATCTGTCGTTAAGGAAGAAATAGCTAGACATCTGGATAGAAATTGTCCCATTGGGCAGACGTTCATGAAAGTCAAGTCATGTTTGACTAATTTAATGGAATTCTTTGAGGAGATTACGAGTGCGGAGGACAACAGGAACCGGTGGATGTGGTGTATCTGGATTTCCAGAAGGCATTCAACAAGATGCTGCACAAAAGGCTGCTGCATAAGATAAAGGTGCATGGTGTTACGAATAGTGTATTAGCATGGACAGAGGATTGGTTAACTGACAGGAAGCAAAGTGTGGTGATAAATAGATGTTTTCTGATTGGCGATCAGTGGCTAGTGGTGTGCCTCAGGGATCAGTGTTGGGGCTGCAATTGTTTACAATTTACATCGATGAATTGAGGACCAAGTGTAATGTGTCAAAGGTCGCAGGTGACACTAAAATGAGTGGTAGAGCCAAGTGTGCAGAGGATACTGAAGGTCTGCAGAGGAATATAGATCGTTTAAGTCAGTGGGCACAGCTCTGGTAGATGGAGTTCAATGTTGAGGTCATCCATTTTGGTAGAAATAACAGCAAAATGGACTGTTATTTAAAAGGTACAAAATTGCAGCATTTTGCTGTGCAGAGGGATCTGGGTGTCCTTGTGCATGAATCGCGAAAATTTGGTTTGCAGGTGCAGCAAGGTAATGGAATGCCTTTTCAGGGTGGGAATCTCATTATGTCACGGGGTCAGGGGCGTGGAAAATCTAGGTAACGGGATCTCGCTGGCAAGAATCTCGCTTTTTGACTCTCGCGGGATTTTGGGCCCACGTTGGCATTTACGCGGACGGTTACTTGTTTTATTTTCGTCTGAGAAAGAAATTTTAAATGGCTTTCACTTTCATTTCAATGGATCTGATGGCACAAAAAGTCTTTTAATATATCCCGCGACACAGCCCTCACTTCTCTTCAGAGGCTATGTTCCATTTTATTGGAAATCCTCTAGACCAGCACTTTGGGTAAAAGAAAACCTTCAGCTTTTACACACACCCAGTATAACTTTTTAAACCGGTTACAGATTTAAAAATAAATAGCTCCACAAGTCAATAACTGTACTAATAACAGAACTTGAAAAATCACATTTCTCTGGGTGATGTTCATGTTGTGAATTGTGCCTTTGTTTTTTGCATGCACTTTGTACAATATTGAAATCACTGAAAAGATTGTTTTGTCACAATCTTTGAAATGACATCATACATAATTCACTCATATAGAATTCCTTTGCTATTTCTACAGTGTAAAATGAGTTCAACGCAAGGACAGAAATTGAGACCGATTCATTAAGCACTCTTCAGATGCATATCGATGATTAATTTAGGCCTTAAACTGTTTTATAAATATATTTTTTAAGACCTTCTTGATCAGCTCCAAAAATACTTCAGATTTCAGTTTTGTTTTTATTGTTACTTTAACCCTCCTCACACATGGGTTGATTTTAGCTGACCCAATAAACGTGTTCGTTGAAATTAAAGAACTCATGTACGCAAATTTAATCCTCTCGGTATTTCGCAATAGTCGGTCGCAAACTCAGGAATCGACAAAATCGCTTAATAATTCGGGGGTTTGTATTTCAACTGGGCTCCAAAAGGGACCCTCAACAAACAGCAAGGATGAACAGGAAGAATGGAAGTGTGCAATTTATATCCCTCAGTTCAATCTCCAGTATTGGTAACGCATGAGCAATAGAACTCAGTGAGTTATGGTCAGCCACATGATAAATTGGGCACGCTTCTTAATGACTTTTAGAGAAATAATTAGAGCTAAAAGGGTTGAAAAATATACATTTCAAGCAAAAGCTGATTTGGTTTGCGAGCGTGGCTCAGTTGGAATCACTCTTGGCCCTGAATCAGAAGGTTGAGAGTTCAAAACTGACTCCAGCCAGGACTCAAGTATATAATATAAGATAGCACTTCAGTGTAGCAATGAGGGATTGCAGAATTAATGGAGGTGTCATCCCTTGGATAAGATGCTAACCCAAGAGATGATTTTAAACTCCACTTTATCAGTAAAAAACTGACTGGAACAAGTTCCTGGGATTCATCAGCGAAAACCACAAAATCAAAAGGATATTTATGGTAAAGATTTAATATTATTTCACAGGAGTTTAATTTAAAACCTAGGCCTGCTTTCCATGATCTGAACAAATACTGTTGTGAAAATGAGATACAGGCCCTTCAGTGATTTTCTAACACATGCAGCACCACAATAAACAACTACACAGTGATAAATGTCAGGCGTGTATCATCCTAATCTTCCGGACGTGATGTTTAATTAGATATTAAGCTTCAAGCCCCTCCTGACGCCTGGCCACAAGAGCTTTTAAGTAAAGATGAATCTCCGATGCCATGTTCAATGAATATTTCATGTCAAGAATGAAATGTCACTTTTATTAAGTTTAAAAGAGTCCAACATATAACTTTAACCTAGAATGAGACAAAAGATTATCAGATTGGACTGAATGACAATTCATTGCCATGTTATCTGAACAAGAAATAGAAAATAAAAAGACATAATTGCTTCTAAGATTGTAAGAAATGCTTGCCATTATTTACTTGGCTATCATGGAAGACGAGCATTCTCTTTGTTAGTCTTACTCAGTGACAGAAAAGATGACGAGAACAGGGTGGGGTTTTTTATGACACCTTAATTTGAGGAATTGAGGACTGAAGAAGATCATGCCCACGCTCTTTGGAACGTCTGAGGTAGATTTTGTAGAGTTTTTTTGAGCTAATTGATAGATTGCTGCCTGTGCAGCTGATGTTCGTGGTCAAGATTTTCCAGCCCCCCCCCCCCCTCCAAGGCGGGTTCCCTGTGACAGAGGGTGCCACCATGGAAAAAGCCATTGACACCGGCGTGGCAGGAAAATCCCGCTGCCGGCCAATGGTAGGCCGTATCTGCTGCCGCAAACCACACCATGGTGTGTGTGTGTGTGTGGGACGGGGGGACGGAAAATCCCACCCAGAGCGTCAACACGGAATGTAAGAAAGATATACTTGGGGACAATGCAGAAATTCAACCCTAACAATGAAGACTTGTGTAATTATGAACAAACGTTACGCATTTGGCTTAAAATAAGAGGAGGAGGAGAAAGTAAATGTTTTCCTCACCATCATGGGGGTCACATGCTTTTACGGTGGTATCTAACCACGGTTGCCCGTCAGACCACAATACAATGTGGATTATTCTGAAATGAATCTGAGTGCATATTATGACATAACTAAGAATGA
This sequence comes from Scyliorhinus canicula, assembly GCF_902713615.1. Classification (NCBI taxonomy): domain Eukaryota; kingdom Metazoa; phylum Chordata; class Chondrichthyes; order Carcharhiniformes; family Scyliorhinidae; genus Scyliorhinus; species Scyliorhinus canicula. The sequence goes on along the minus strand of NC_052146.1, from coordinate 29,885,886 downwards.
GGTTGCCCCGGGCGATGCGATCCATGGAAGGAAGCAATTACCTCATGAGACCATCGCGGATTAAGTTCTCGAACATTGTGGGTATAGCAAGAACTGAGAGGCATGTTTGTAGGAGGGCTAAAGAACAATTAAACACTGGGCCAAACCTCTGAGTAAAGGCAATGAGATGACATGGAAGGAGGCCTGCAATGGAAATGGCCGAAAGAAATAGTTGCAAATTGCAAGGGATTCTTCTCCTCAGTCAGCAGGAGAGCTCCACCGAGTTGCAGAGCGGTCCAGGTCGCGGCAGCCAAGTTCACAATCTCTGATATTTAGATGCTACCGTTGCTATGGTAACCAGCAACCATTCAAATACCCCCATTTCCAGTCAAAGTGCTATATCTGGTCTCCATGGACAGCATAGTGCTGCTGGACTCACAAACCATCTTGGTTCAGTATTATGCACAAGGCTGGGGAGCACAAGGGCCTCCTTCCTCCCTGGTGTCACACACCAGTCTATCTGGACAGCACTGTGCTGCACCACTCATGCAGTCACGACGACAAAGGTTCGAAGTTCAACCCATCCAGAGCTGGGGTGTGGGGTAAGGTCGAGGGGCTGGGGCAGCCTAATGAAGAGAAGATGGCCTATGTGGAAGGAGGACTATGCAAGGAGTGGAGGAGGCAAGGCCTCGGGTAGAGGGGGGCGGTAAGGAGGTGGATGAAGAAGACAAAAGATGGGAGGCAGAGGGAATCCAAGGGGAGGGAAGCTGGACTCCGAAAAGGCAGCAAAGAAATCTCACAAACAAGTGGGCCAAAGGGAAATCATATCACTCATTGGAACGGGATGCACAAAGACTCCATGTGCAGTGGGTAAATGTCCAAGTGGGGCATGGGCGCCTCGCAGGTGCTGGATTCGGGGTCAGGATAGTTGAATCAATAAACAGACTTCTTCTAGATGCTGCTAGCCTTCCTCCTCTGAGTTTCTGATATCTTACACAGTCTAATGAAGACAGCTGGGCTGGAGAGGGTGATATGAGTGTGCTGGACTAGCATTTAAATATGGCACCGGGACCTTTAAAGCTGCCAACTGGCAGCAGGTGAATGAATCACGAATGGCCCACGAGGTGATTCAGAAGGAACTCACCTGGGAATAATTAATAAGGTTCTAAAGGCAGAATCGGGTGTGGGATTCCACCATTCTAGTCAGCGGGACAGGCACTGCCGGAATTCTGGGGTAAATCTCATCAGGCCCAGGAGATCTACCTTAATGTCTTTTAAAACACCAGAATTATCTTCCACAAAGTCCTTTTTTTGGTGAACACTGATGCAAAGTACTCATTTAGTACCGTACCCATTTCCTCTGACTCAACAAATAGATTCCTCATGCTGTCCTTAAGTGGGTCAACCCTTTCCCTGACCACCCTCTTGCTTTTCACATATGCATTAAAAGCTTTGGGATTCCCCAAATCTTACTTGCCAAGGACTTTTCATGATCCCTCTTACACCTCCTAATTTCCTGCTTAAGTGCCTTCCTACTTTCTTTACACACCTCAAGTTTTTCGACTGTCCCCACCCTTCTAAACCGTACAAAAGCCTCCTTTTTCTTTTTGATGAGGTTCACAATATCCCTCGTTATCTAAGGCTCCCTAAACTTCCCATACTTATCCTTCATTCTCTCAGGAATGACTCACATCTCAGGTCCCCTTCCATCTCCATTGCCTGCCCAGCCCGGGTCAATGCCTTTGCCCCATCAGAGTCGCCTTGGCTTCCCATCTGCTAGGTGGAGACAGTGGCACTCACCTCCTTCCTCCTTTTCGGAGGTCATGACGTCTGAGTCCCATTTTTAAAAAGTAGCAGTAATTCGCGCCCACGTGACATCATTCATGGTGGTTGGGAAAATTCAATGAGGCCTGAATATTCAACTTTAATCTCATGAAGTACATTATAATGCATTCAAATTGATGTAAATCAGGTTCATGCCTTTCCTGAGCGTTAACCTGATTAAATCATAGGCGAAAGCACAAGAAGATAGCATTCTGAAATCTCGGCGGTGCAAATTCCATTTTTGGTCTCTCATGAGTGTAGCCACCTGGGGTGGCCACGTCCCAATTCCAAAATGGATACTCGCAAAGAGCGCAGGGAAAAACGGACACTAGGGAAAACAAGCAGGTGCAAGGTTTCCTGTGTATTAAGATTTGCAGAACCCAGACAGAACTGAAACCAATAGCCATTAACATATTAATGAGCTGTCTCCGGAGACAAAAAGGAAACATTGAAACAATCGAGACCAGGACAGACTCCCCGGCGCCAGTGGGAGCTAAAACAAAGGCAGACCAACGGTCACATAGGGCCCGCCCAACGATCAGGGAACAACTCCGGTATTGGAGAAAATCAATACAAACGATTGGGACATGGTCCAATTAATTGGGACCAAGTCCGGGGCCCGCCCAGAAGGGCGCGAAACCCCTGGGGGTATAAAGCAGAGTCCCCAAGGTCAGTTCGCTCTCTTCTCTCACCCTGACTCCTCTCCATCTTCAACTTGGCATTTGGCTCTCAGCGACGAGAGGCCGCCAAGCACCAACCAAGTAGGTCTAAGGTCAACGCACGCTACGAGATAGGCGCTCCTAGCTACTATTCGGTACTAGTTCGAAGCCAGCAGTATCAGAACCGGACAACGGCCATTGTTCCTCTGACTGAGTGGACACCCGAAGCTGAGTATAGGCTTTTAGTAGTAGTGGTAGTTTAGTGAGTAGAGTTTATGCATGAGTAATAATTGACTGTGTGTAAATAAATGTGCATTGATTTCAAACTTACTAACTGGTGTATCGAGTCATTGATCAGTAGTCGGCTTTGAACGCTGTGGTGGTATCAGAAAGATACCTGGCGACTCTTGAGCAAAGGTAATTAAAACAGAGCAAATTAAGGGAAGCATAACGAGCAACATGATATTTTGCGAGCATTACAAAATTAGCGCTTGTGACTAACTCACTTGCTAAATCCCGCCCCTAGGTGTATTTCCATCCCAAGAGTTGTACTCAGCCAGAGAGCAAGGAAATAGCACCAGTGTTAGGGTCCTGGACGTGAAGCAACAATTTGTAATTTGGAAAACTGAGGAAAGGATACCTTACTCTAGGAGTGATGACTCGGACCAATATTTTATGCCAAAACTACCTTTCATTTAAAAACAGAATCAATCACATTAGCAACAAAGTAACAGCTTTACAGTAATAGTTCTTAAATAAAAGGTAAAAAACTTTAACTTGCAACTTATATCTGCAACTATATATTCCAATTAAGCAAACCACCGGTGTTCCAAAGAGCACTTATGTGGTGAATGTATTCACCTAATACATGAGCTGTCTGTATAATGATGTGACCCATGACCTGGAAGTGATGATACGGGCTACTTCCAGGTACTGTACTGGAACCCCGGTGGGCTCCCCATATATAGGCCGGCCACCTGTGGGTGGCACTGCTTTGTACAGCCAACTCTGGCAGGCGAGTTCATGGATAATAAAGCCCAATATTCACTCATTCCCACGGTCTCACATTGACGGTATTGAATTGACAGTATAACAACTTAAAAATAAAGTTAGCAGGCAGGCTTATTTGTTTTCTCCATGAAGAATCCTTAGGACAAAGAACAAAGAACATTACAGCAAAGGAACAGACCCCATGGCCCATCAATTCCCGTACCAGCCTCCCCGGACAGGCGCCGGAATGTGGCGACTAGGGGCTTTTCACAGTAACTTCATTGAAGCCTACTCGTGACAATGAGCGATTTTCATTTTTCATTCATTTTCAATCCTGCGCCGATCCAGATTCTTTATTTAGACCTCCTACCCATCGATCTGTATCTCTTCATTCTCCATCCATTCATGTGTCTATCAAGGTACATCTTAAATCTTGCTATCATGCCTGTCTCCACCATTTCCACTGGCAATATGTTCCAGGCATCCGCCACCCTCTGCCAAAGGAACTTTCCCCGCACATCTCTCCTAAACTTTCCCCCTCTCACCTTGAACACGTGCCCTCTTGTAATTGAATCTTCCACTCTGCGAAAAAGCTTCTGACTATTCACCCAATCTACACGTCTCATAATTTTGTAGACACAGTCAGGTCTCCCCTTTAAATCTGTCTTTCCAATGAAAACAATCTGAGTTTATTCAACATCTCCTTATAGCTAACACCCTCCATAGCAGGCAACATCCTGGTAAACCTTCTTTGCACTCTCTCCAAAGCATCCACGTCCTCCTTAGTGTGCACTCAGTATCCCAAATGTGAACTAACTAAAGTGTTATACAACTGTAACATGACCTGCCAACTCTTGTACTCAATGCCCAGGCCAATAAAGACAAGCATGCCCTGTATCTTCTTGACTATCTTATCCACCTGAATTGCCACTTTTATGGAACTATGGCCCTGAATGCCCAGATCCCTCTGTATGGTCAATATTCCTAAGGATTCTGCCATTTACTGTATAATTCACACCTGAATTTAATCTTCCAAAATGCATCATCTCACATTTGTCCGGATTGAACTCTATCTGCCATTTCTCTGCCCAACTCTCCAATCTATCTACATTCTGCTGTATTCTCTGACAGTCCCCTTCACTATCAGCAACTCCACCTATCTCAGTGTCATCTTCAAACTTGCTAATCAGACCATCTGCATTTCCCTCCAGATCATTTATATATATTACAAACAGGGGTCCCAGCATTGATCCCTGTGGAACACCATCAGTTATAGATCTCCATTCTGAAAAACTCTCTTCCACTGTTATTCTCTGTCTCCTGTTGCTAAGCCAGTTCTTTATCCATCTGGCGAGCACACCCCAAAATCAATGCAACTTTACCTTTTGTACCAGTTTGCCATGAGGGACCTTGTCAAATGCCTTACTAAAGTCCATGTAGACAACATCCATAGTCTTTCCCTCATCAATTGATTTTGTCACTTCAAAAAACTCTATCAAGTTGGTAAGAAATTACCTTCACCACACAAAACCATGTTGCCTATCATAAACAAGTCCATTTGCTTCCAAATGTGAATAAATCCTGTCCCTCAGTATCTTCTCCAACAGCTTCCCCACCACTGACGTCAGACTCACCGGCCTATATTTACCTGGATTATCCCTGCATCCCTTCTTAAACAAAGGGACAACATTAGCTATTCTCCAGTCCTCTGGAACCTCGTCTGTGGTCAAAGATGATGCAAAGATCTGTTAAGGCACAGCTATTTCCTCTCTTGCCTCCCACAATGACCTGGGATATATCCCATCCGGCCTAGAGGACTTGTCTATCTTAATGCATTTTAAGATATCCAACACTTCCTCCTTCATTATGCTAGCATATCCTAGAGTATTCACACACCTATCACTAACTTGATCATGCATCATGTCCCTCTGCTTCGTGAATGCCGATGCAAAGTACTCATAAAGGATCTCACCCACTTCCTCTGACATCCCTCCTTTGTCTGTGAGTGTGCCTACTCTTTCCTGAGCTACCCTATTGTCCCTTATATATGTATAAAAGGCATTGCGATTTTCCTTGACACTGCTTTCCAATGACATTTCATGGCCTCTTTTAGCCCTCTTAATTCCCTGTTTGAGTTTGCTCCTATTTTCCTGATATTCTTCAAAGGCTTCATCTGTTTTTAGTTACCTAGATCTTGGGAGGGATTCTCCGTTGCCCGACGGCAAAATTGTTACTGGCGATCAGGCGGAGAATCGATTCTGATGCCGGAATTGGGGCCGGCGCCAGTTTGACGGCAGTTTGCAATTCTCCGCCCCCTCCAAAGCGGTGTCATCGTGACGTGCGCCACGCGCAGTCGCAATGCCGTTGACGCCTCATCGGCAGGCCCACTCGGGGTGCTCCGTCCCCGATGAGCCAAGTTCCTGGCGGCACGGGACATGAATGCTCACACAAATCATGAACCCAGCTTGGCAGCTGCAGATTGTGTCCAGCGTTGCCACACTCGGCCGGGATCCATGCCGCTGGCCCGGGGAGGGGGGGGGGGCTTCTGCGAGGGCTGGGGGGACTGGTGGGGTGTGGCCAGGGGGTGGGCTATGGGGTCATGGATGGCGGGTTGGGTCCATGCACAGCCGACGCCATGTTTATGGTACAACCGCTGCAGGTCGTCACTTATGTCTCCTACATATGAAATGTGGATTTACCCTCAAACAGCCGCTCCCAATCCGCATTCTCCAGCTCTTACCGAATTCCATTGTAGTTAGCTTTTCCCCAATTTTGCACTGTCACTCGAGGGCCACTCTTGTCTTTATCCATGAGTATTCGAAAACTTACGGAATTATGATCACTACTCCCAAAATGTTTCCCTACTGAAACTTTGATCACCTGGACGAACTCATTCCCCAATACTAGGCCCAGTACGACCCCCTGACGGGTAAGTTAAACATACTGTTTCTAAAAACCTTAGAGAGAACGGGTGGAATTCTCCGCAGGGGGCTGAATTTGTGAAGGCCGTCGTGAACTCGGCCAAGGTTCACGACGGCCTCGGAGCCTGCTCCCCGCACCTAATTCACCCCCACCCGGGGGGCTAGGAGCGGGCCTCCGTCTTTCTCGGCAGCGACCTCGTCACACCGAGAATGTGAAGTCATCCGCGCATGCGCAGGTTACCGGTTCCAACCCGCGCATGCGCGGATGACTTCATCGCGCAGACGGCACGAACCCGCACATGCGCGGTGGCCGTCTTTCTCCTCAGCCACCCGGCAAGACGTGGCGGCTTGATCTTGCCGGGCGGCGGAGGGAAAGAGTGCGTCCGTTTTGGACGCTGGCCCGATGATCAGTGGGCACCGATCGCGGGCCTGTCGCGGGCCTGTCCCCTCCCGAGCACAGTCGTGGTGCTCCCGTCCCAATCCGGCCCCTAAATGCCCCAAACGGGCATCTAGCGCCCGTTTCATGAATGCAGCGAACAGGTGTGTTTGCCGCCGTTGTGAAACGGGCATGAAGGGCCGGCCGCTCGGCCCATCGGGCTCGGAGAATCGCCGCTCGCCGTTTTGATTTTTCAGAGTTGGGGGGGGGGGTAGAAACGCGGGGGGGCGCCAGGTGGGGCGTAAAAAATGTCGGGGGGCTCTCCCGCAATTCTCCCAGGCCGCGTGGGGAGCGGAGAATCGCACCCAATATTTCCAGATACAGCAGAAGAGCTGACTTGTCAAACATCTCTGTTCACCTTAAGATCCTAAGGAATACTTCGGTCTCCTCCCACTAAGATGCCCCATGACCTGCTTAGCTAGGACTAAACACAATCCATCATAAATTATCTACACCCCAGGGTTCATCCAAAATCAAAACAATGTTCCATTAACCACCTCTCTTTGAATTAGTTAAGATCAATCACCTTTATGACCCCTCAATCACAACTTTGGCAGACATACGATCTGTGTGTATTTGAACCCAGGATCTTTAATAGCATTACTGCAACAAATGTAAAATGTAATATATAGCAATTTCCTACATTCATCACACAAGCATGATGAGAGTAAATCAACAGTAATAAGATATAATTAATTGTTGATTCAGCTGCAGCAGTATCTGCAATCTCTTTCAAATTACACTGAAAACCAATTTAAGATTATCAGTGGGGCTCACAGTGTCTCTCACCTATGCATGCTATATTTATATTAAAATGTATTAAAATGTACTGAAATCACAGAATAATAGTGTAGAAGTGGCCCTTTGGTCCATCGAGTCTGCATCGACACATGAAAGACACCTGACCTGTCTATCTAATCCCATTTACCAGCACTTGGCCCAGAACCTTGAATGTTATGACTTGCCAAGTTCTCATCCAGGTACTTTTTAAAGGATGTGAGGCAACCCACGTCTACCACACTCCCAGGCAGTGTATTCCAGAGCATCACTACCCTTTGGGTAAAAACATTCTTCTTCAAATCCCCCGTAAACCTCTGCCCCTCACCTTGAACTTGCGTCCCTTCATAACTGACCCTTCAACTAAGGGGAACAGCTTCTCCCCAACTACCCTGTCCATTCCCCTCATAATCTTGTACACCTCGATCAGGTCACCCCTCAGTCTTCTCTGCTCCAGCAAAAACAATCCAAGCCTATCCAACCTCTCTTCATAACTTAAATGTTCCATCCCAGGCAACATCCTGGTGAATCACCTCTGCACCCACTCCAGCGCAATCACACCCTTTCTACAATGTGCCAGCCAGAATTGCACATAGACTCTAATTGTGTTGACCTCATTATGTGGACCTCATTACATCACCAACGAGGGGCGGGAAAAATCTGAAAATGAGATTCTCACCGTTGTGAATGTTGTTTTTTGATTTTGAACCCATGTCACTGTTTGCGTTCATGGCTAACACCAGTGCAAAATTGCCCCATTACAAATGGGGCAATTACCAAATACTTGGTCAAAGACGGGGGTTTTAAGTAGCATCTTACAGAAAGAGAAGGACATAGATAGGCCGAGAGGTTCAGGGAGGAACTTACTGATCCTGGGGTCTGGACAATTAAAAGCCAATGGTGATGAGTAAATAATATAGGCATGTTCGAGAAACCAGAACTAGAGGATTGCAGAGTTCTCTGACAATTGTAGGTTACAGAGGTGGGTACAGATATAGGGAGGGATGGGACTATGGAGAGATCTGAAAATATTAGAGAATATAAAAACCAATGCATCGGTGGACCCAGAGCCAATCCAAGTCAGCAAGCACAGGGATGGTGAGCAAAGCAGAGATTAGTGGCATCCCAGAACAAGGGAATTGCAACTGAAGGACTCCTTTCTTCCTTCATATTCCGTGAACTTGGCTTTCCAGTTATTATGCCCCCATCGGTGTTCCATCTTATAGCTCCAGTTCTCAAAATATGGACCACATGATCACTTTCCTTTCTAGCGGCTACTCATCAACTCTGACTTTCTAGAGGGCAAGACATTACATAATGGGAGATAGAGAGAGCGAGACAGAGAGGGAAAGAGAGAGGGAGAGAGAGAGGGAGAGAGAGGCAGAGAGAGAGAGAGAGAGTTAGGATAGAACCAGACCCTAATTTATGGTAGGAACCAGATGAGAAAGCCCAACAATTTGCAATTTGTAAAATTAGCAATTTGGGAAAAGACTATTTCACCCCAGGAGCGATTCCATAGACAAATAGGAAGCCTTTGGGTTAAATCAAACTTTATTTTTCAACACAGTAATAAGCACATCGCTATCACAGAAATAATAATAATCTTCTATTGTCACAAGTATGAAGTCACTGTGAAAAGCCTCTAGTTGTCACATTCCGGCGCCTGTTTGGGTAAGCCAGTACGGGAATTGAACCCGCACTGCTGGCCTTGTTCTGCATTACAAACCATCTGTCTAGCCCACCGAGCTAAACCGGCCCAATAAACTTTATTGTCACAAGTAGGCTTACATTAACACTGCAATGCAGTTACTGTGAAAAGTCCCTAGTCGACACATTCCGGCGCCTGTTCAGATACACAAGGAGAATTCAGAATTCTCAGCTGGTACTGGGAATTGAACCTGCGCTGCTGGCCTGGTTCTGCATAACAAACCCGCTGTCTAGCCCACTGAGCTAAACCAGCCCTGTTAAATAGCTCTACAATTAATAGTGCAACAATTCTTAAATAAAAGGAAAAACTTTAATTTATGCCCGACATGCGCACTACAAGTATTCCAACCAAGCAACCCCAATACAGTTCAGATGCCACTTATAAATAAAGTTAACAAAACTGGTCTACATGCGGTCCTTTGTGTAGAGACTTTCTGAGAGACCCTTTCAAGAGCAGATCCAGTACACTTCTGTCTTGTCACACCCTTCTGCTGAACCTAACAGGATTTGGAAAAAACTGCAAACTACAGACTGACCTGGTTCCTCCCATTAATTACATCATCTGCATCCCACTAAGATGTCCCATGACCTGCTTAGCTAGGACTAAACGCAATGCCTTAAATTATCTGTACCCCAGGGAACCATCAAAATATAAACACTATTCCATTCGCCCTTTGTCTGCAACCAAGTGGTTAGAATGAATGATTACCTCACTCTTACAACACCTTAATTACAGCTTTACTGGACACACAGACTGGGTAACTTAATCTAGGTTCCTTAATATAATTACTGTAACAGATATAAAACTCAATATATATCACAATTTCTTACATTCAGCGCAAGAGGGAGCTGAATTTGACCTCAGGAAAACGTAACCAACATTGTGGCCCTTACTCAGTGTTGGAGCATTAAGTCCCTTGGCAGAGAATCCATAGAATCCCTACAGTGCAGAAGGAGGCCATTTGGCCCATCGAGACTGCAACAACCCTCTGAAAGAGCACCCTACCTAGGACCAGTCCCCCGCCCTGTCCCCATAACCCCACCTAACCTGCACATCTTTGGACTGTGGGAGCGAACCAGAACACCCAGAGAAAACCCACACAGACAGGGGGAGAATGTGCAAACTACACACAATCACCCAAGACTGGAATTGAATCCGGGTCTCTGGCGCTGTGAGGCAGCAGTGCTAACCACCATGCCATGACATTAAACGTTCAGGTTCAGCCACAAGACTCAGAGGAGGTTGGTAGTTGATTCAAGCAGAGCATCTACATATTGCTTGTAATCCTTCATTGACCTGAAGAAATAGTTAGCAAGCTTCCCAACTTCAATTGAAACTCTTAACCATGTCATCTGCAAATGTCCAGTCTTTCAGTGGCACCCTAATTCCTGTGACCTTTCTCCTTTCTGTAGATCCTTCTCATAACCCCGGTTCTGCTGAAGAAGACACCTTTGACTCAGAAACTTGCCAAGAATACGGCATTATGCACTCCGCAGCCCTCTGAAGCACCTGGACAGACACTGTCTAGCCCTTGCAGATTGCCAATTAGTTTGAGGAGGCCTCACTGGTGGAACAGCAGGCATCACCAAGCAGCAGTTGACATTGGGAGAAGAACAGCCCAGGGGACAATTCAACTGGTCAGAAGACTCCCAGTTCTGCAGAACCGTACAGAGGTAAGGACTTCAGCTGTATAACATTCTGATGTGCGCAAAAAATCCATGGAGGAAATTAGAAGGTTAGAAGGTTCTGCCAGAATAATAATAATATTAATAACAATCTTTATTGTCACAAGCAGGCTTACAATAACACTGCAATGAAGTTACTTTGAAAAGCCCCAAGTTGCTGCATTCCGGCGCCTGTTCGGGTAACTGAGGGAGAATTTAGAATGTCCAAAGTACCGAACAGCACGACTTGTGGGAGGAAGCCGGAGCACCTGGAGGAAACCCACGCAGACACGGAGAGAACGTGCAGACTTCGAACAGACAGTGACCCAAGCTGGGAATCGAACCAGGGACCCTGGCGCTGTGAAGCAACATTGCAAACCACTGTGCTACCGTGCTGAATAATAGTGAGCTCACTGGTGCTCACCATGATCATGTAAATCTGACAGCAGCTGGTGGTGAGGAGGAGCAACTGTGTGAATTGCCAATCAGCACCAGCTGCTAGGTGACGTGCACTGTCCTGCCGTACGCCTCAGGAAAATGCAAGCTCGCCTTCAACCTTCTGTGTTTTTTGAGACATTTCTGCGTTTACATATTAACAGTCCATTAAATGTACCACAGAAATATAGTACTTGCACATAACAAAGTACCATTTTTTTTACCGAGGAGGTTTTTGTTCCGATAATGGCACTCAACCATTCCAGCCAAGAAAGGAAGCAATTGAAAATGTGCAGTCTCATCCCGATCGGTTATTGGTTGTCATTACAGATTTTGAAAATTTAAATTCTACATTTTAAAATTATTTTCTTAATTTTCTGTCTCAGTTTTTCTCTCACTCCTAATTTAATCTTTTTTTCCCTCTCTTTATTTCAGTTTCCCTATCCAAGTTATCTCACATTCAACCCATTTTGTATTAATTGTATATTAATAATATCCAATTAACCTGGGTTCAGTTGTGTTTATTTGTACGCAGACGATGGGCATTAACTGGGGATTCACTTGTGCTCCTATAAATAGGAACAGACTAAAACGGTGGTGAATAGGTTAGGGGATACATGTTTTTAATGTGTATCTCTGTTAATAAAGCTGATGGTGTAACTGTTGGCTCCTGTTTTATCCTTTAGCATCCGGCTTTCTAGAACTGAATGCTTTCTTCTTCAGTTTTCTCAGTCCTCAAATCTCACTGGTCCCATTGTTCACTAAGGCCTAAGATGAGAGGAAAAAACTAGCCAATGGGGCATGCTCCAGCAAAATTGCCTCAATGTCCTTTGGTACTAATGTCAGGTGGATGTACCTTTGAGAAATGGGTGTTTAACAAATAGCTGCAGTGATGTCAAAGTGTGGGTGGATTTGGGCTGTCTGTCTTTCCCTTTTGTTTTCAGCTGGCAGCTGCAGTGTGTTCTTGATTTCGTTTTCAGAGGTGATAGTTGCATTCAAAGAAAGCAGCTGTATAATGATCTCTCTCTACAAGCTAAAGAATGTCTCCAGATCATTAATGATTTCAAAGTAATACCTGTTTCTGTAGTACATTTAAACCAGCTATCTTTATTTCAAAAAGGATTTAACTTATGGATGTTGTCTGGGAAGTCATTAAGGGTTACCAATACAATATTATATTTGGGAAAGTTTCAGTGTTTGTAGTTGATAAACTGTTTAATGTTTGTTTATAAAATGTTAACTGGATTCATAGAATAAATATTGTTTTGTTTTAAACATACTTTAGCTCTCTGTTGCACCACACCTGTAAAGTGGTCCCTTGTGCTCCCCATAACCAAAACAGGGGTCAGGTGAACTCCATGATATACTTTGGTGTTCTCTAAACCCTGGGCCATAACACTAAGAGCATCTTAAAATATTGTAGTGGCCCCTTTAAGATGATGATCTTTCCTGACTACAATAAATGGGTTGTTACATTATTATGTCATAGCTAGAACCTCAGTCAACCTCACATTATCGCCAATTCATTACATCACTTGAAGGAAAGTCTCGTATGTACATCTCACTTTTTCCACGCTTCGTGAACAAGACTTTTAACTCTGAATGAGTTGGAAGGAGATGAAATGCAAAAACAAAAATAAAAACAGTTGGCACTATAAGCAAATGAAATCTGCTTTTCAACTATGCAGTCATAACTTGGAAACAAAGATTAAAACCAGTGTCACCCAACCACTGACAACCTCAATCGGCAGTGTCTCCAAGCAGCTTGTACTAACTAACCTCAGCTCTGCCTTGCCATTCATTTACCCTTTCATGAAATAGATCATTATTTAAACCAGAGTTGCACATTAGACCAACATTAGCACTTTGGAGACAACAAGAGAATTACATTTCTCTCTGTTAACACCTAATGAAAACTGACGCGGTGAATTCTGCCCTTTTGTCCTTTCTCATTTCAGAATTAGAGTTGTACAGAGTACAGGGAATGATTAGCACAGATGATATTCTGTAGAAAACATGATTATATTTAAAAGCTACAAGCGTCCGGGGGTTAGGAGAATTCTAATGGCTTCAAAAGCACTTCATGTAAGCTCAGCTTGAATTACTTCACCGTGCATTAGCTTCTATTCCACTGTGCTGTTTGAATCTTGATAGTGTGAGTAACATCCATGACCTGAATACACGATCCTTTCATCAGCCTATTGTCCATAGAGCGATTCTGTTATTTCTACTTTGTAGCCCTTCACAAAATGCAAAATAACAACTCACCAATGTTTATTTTCAAAATATTGTTGCATTATTTATCCCTGCTGTACGCATCCCATTTGATTTTAAATCAGACTTGATGAATGGATTGAAATATATGCCAGTCACACTCCCTCTCCTGCATTTTTATTATATTTTTGTAATACAGGAGCTATAAAAACATTTTGCTATTTTCCCTCATTAATTGTGGATCCGTCAGTGCTGCACAGTCTACCCTACCCCGGAGGGTTGACTGCCACCTTTACTTCTGTCAATTCTGCTCTGCACTAAAAGGTGGCATGACCCCTGTGATAAATTGTACCTCTCCCCACAGGCAGCAAACGAGTCTCTCAAGTACACCTAACCACGCTTAGGGGTGCAGCGCATCAGAATTATTTTTGCGCTAACAAACCATGTTGATGCGCGGTAGTCAACAGACCTCTTTGTGTATATTGGGCGGCACGGTAGCACAGTGTTACTTCACAGCTCCAGGTTCGATTCCCAGCTTGGGTCACCATCTGTCTGGAGTCTGCACGCACGTTATCCATGTGTCTGCGTGGGTTTCTTCCGGGTGCTCCGCTTTCCTCCAAAAAGACGTGCTGTAAGGTAATTTGGACATTCTGAATTCTCCCTCAGTGTACTGGAACAGGCGCTGGAATGTGGCGACTAGGGGCTTTTCACAGTAACTTCATTGCAGTGTTAATGTAAGTCTACTTGTGACAATAATAAAGATTATTATTATTTTAAAATAGTTATTTATTTACTGGATTATTCAAAATGGATCACAGTGTGGTACAGAGGGAATCAAGTCAACGTTTTCTGTTACACGAGGTGTTGCACAAACAAATGGAAGGGGCTGCACAGTGGGATCCCATTAAGGCCTTACTTATTATTGCAAACATAATGAGCGGAGATAGAAACTCAAAAGGAAGTTCGGGGTTGGGATGCTTTTCAAGTCTCGCAAACAAAAGGGAAAGAAAAATTCACTTCAGCTCCTCGCAGTCTGCCAACTTGGACTAAGAGTAAGAATAAATCTCACATCCAACTATCCTGCTAGCTGTACTGAAATAATCTAAAAAGTGAAATGCAAACCATGCATAACCACAGAAATATTTTGGCCTTCAAACTGCAAGATTTTTCTGCTTTTTGCACAAGATGATATCAAGGAACAAACAAGCCTCACAAAATGATGTAACTGTTTATAACAGGCCAGTGTGCAAACAAAAAAAACTTAAACCCATTGAAATCCACCCCATATAGACTGCTTGTAATTAACATGTCAATGTCAAGATGCTGGAGGTTCCAGTCCTACTGTAGAACTGGAACACATAATTTAATAGGACATCCCAAGTACAGTACTGAAGGAGTGAAATGAAAGTCGCCAGAAGCCCTGAGGCCTATAGGCTGCTCTCCGATTTTGGGAGAGAGCTGACTGGTAGTGATGTGACCTGAGGGGCACCACACCTCAGGCGAGGTTGAAAAGGCCTTCATGGATAACCTCAACCAAAATGGGAATTTAACCCGCGTTGTTGGCATCCCTCCTCATCACGAACCAGCCATCTAGCCAATTAAGCGAGCCGACTGTCTGTACTGAACTGATGGTGGCGTCAGCCTTTAGCGAAGAAATTAAACAGAGATACAAATTACCTGTTGTGTTGGTTCAGGTAATTATTTAAAAAGCCGTATGAAGCTATCCCACCTCACAAGTCAATATTCTCGCCCAACCAACACTCCGCAAACTGATTATCTAGTGATTCAACTCATCAGGATTGGTGGAACCACGCTGTGCACAAAATGGCTGCTGTTTGTGTACATAACTGTCATTGGATTTTCAAGTTATTCGTTGGATGTGAAGCACCTTAGGGTTTTATGGAGAGATGTGATAAGACGCTATATTAATACGAGCCTCCTTTTATTTTCGTACTCACTAAAATATCTTGTAGCCTCCAGAGGATGCCTCAGCGTGTTAAACCCAGGCTTCCCAACATCTACAACAATTAACGCAAGAATCACAGCAGGAAACAACATATATAAAACCCAAAATGTGTTCACAACCAATGGATCAAACTGCTTTGCTTATACATCGGTATCATGTATTTTAGTACGTAATTAACATATTACTGGGAGGATTTACGAGAAGGAGGATTATAAACGTGATTTTTATAATGCGAAGAATATGTAGAATACTCACTCATGTTACAGAAACAAATGGCAGTTCTGAGGCAGTGTCAAATCAATAAAAGCAATTGAAAGAAGACTTGCAGTTTAAAATGCACATTTCATCTCGACAAGCTGAAAGTTATTTGCCTTATTTCCGACTCAGATGAAGTCAGTCTGTTTATCATACATTTCTGGTCATGCGAGTTGACAGATTGAGCATTTTTCCATAGAAAAGAAAAGCCCAACTGGAATTACATTTTTCCATGACTGAACAACTCGGTTTGCCTACTGAAGCTGAGTTCTTTTTTCCAAGTGACTCCATTTTTTTTTTAAACAGTGGACCATTAATCATTTTTTTACCTGAAGGTTTATGAAGGGGGAGTTTAATAAGATTTCTCAACGTAGCTGCTAAAAGCTGCATTCGATCTGCGAGGTCAGAGGCAGCTTAAAATTTGAATCCTCATTCTTTTTAATTTTGAGATCAAAAAGCAAACATTCCACACATGTTATGCGTGTCTCTCTCATTTTCCTTTACGGATCTAATGGATAAACTATATACATAAATACATCTCCTGGGGCAGCACGGTGGCACCGTGGTTAGCATTGCTGCCTACGGCGCTGAGGACCTGGGTTCGAATCCCGGCCCTGGGTCACTGTCCGTGTGGAGTTTGCACATTCTCCCCGTGTCTGCGTGGGTTTCACCCCCACAACCCAAAGATGTGCAGGGTAGACGGATTGGCCACGCTAAATTGCCCCTTAATTGGAAAAAATAATTGGGTACTCTAAATTTATAAAAAATAAAAAAATAAAAAATAAATACATCTCCTACTTAAATAAAATGGGGTCGTTCCCTTTTACATCTCCGTTATTTAACCATATTACCCTGATTTATTTGGCTATTTTAAACAATTTAGAAAGTGATTGTAGTTAAGCCAGTCAAGGGTACACGCATCTGGCAGATAATAAGCCAGCACATCCGTTTTATATGTTATTGTTAACTACCCTAATAACAAATATTCCAGCCCACTTACGCAAGTGTACAGAACTAAGATGCTGCCTGATATAAAATATGATGCAATGGTACATAGCAACCATATTAGAAAAACATGCTTCCATTGAATCATAGCAGTGCAGATGGAGGCAATTTGACCCGCTCTTTGTAGTCCGTCACACATTTAATCAATATTCTGGTATTAAGTCCCATCAATGACCTTACCTTGAGCATTCTAACAATAAATAAACTCTAGATTTTTTTTTTTAAAAAGGGAGGTTAAAACATACTAATATTTTGGAAATAAGGTTCCTCTGATAATTTTAAGGACTGAAATCTCCAGCCTTTTGATGGGTGGCACGGTTCAATTCCTGCCTCGGGTGACCATCTGCATGAAGTTTGCACTTTCTCCCTGTGTCTGCGTGGGTTTTCTCTGGATGCGCTTCCTCCATCACTGGAAAACCTGCCGTGGGGGGGGGGGGGGGGAGAATCCGGACCTTAAATTTTCAGCTCCATGTCCCAAAATCCATTACTCGCCTTAATGTTAGACATATTTTATCAAATACATGTTCGATATAAAAGTGACTGGTTTGTTTTTCATTCTTCTGTCAGCAATTCTAGTAATAATTTAATAAAATTTGTTTTAAAGGTTAATGGAAAGTTGCATTATTTATTATAGCAAATAATGCATTTGCCAATTGGATGTGTGAAACTTCTAGAGAAGAAAGAAGAAAGGGAGCGAAATCGCAGGTCTGTGGAAATGCAAACACTATAATTTCTCACAGTGTGGTGGAGGCGGATAAAAGTGAGAAAGTTGTGGGCGGGATTCTCCGCCCCGCCACATTTCTGCCCCGACCGGCCGGCGGGATTCTCCGTTACGCCAGCCGGTCAATGGGGTTTCCCACTGTGGGGCAGGCCCACACCATTGGGAAACCCCCGGGCGCTGGCATAACGGAGCATCCCGCCGGCGGAGAATCCCAGCTTGATCTTTGGGTTTACAATGTACGCTTGTTAGTCTTTCTGTTTTGTAGGACACAGTAACAGCTTTATAGACGCAAAGACAGGTCCATTTTCCTTGCCCTCAACAGACCTGAGGCCAGGAGCAAGCTGATTCCGTCCCCAATAGGTGTGTACTTTCGTCCCCCAGGATGACATGCCTATTTATCGGCACCATCCTGCCCCAAGCCACTTGCGGGAAGGCCAGATTGGGGGAGGACTTGCTTTACATAATTAAAAGTTGAATTTAGGTCATTGGTCAAAGGTTGACTGGAATTTTCCAGAAGGCCCGTGATTTCCACCTGATGTTAGAAGCCCGGAAGCTGCGCTGAGGCGGCCTTCCAGTGACGGGCTGCAGGAAGGACCACAGCTCCGGATAGTCTTTTAAGACCCCTCCGGTTTCTTCTACCTCCACATAAACCTAGCCGCTGCCATGGCTGAAAGAGGGAGCTTACTCTCCTCAATGCTGCAGTGGCCACCATGTTCCAAGATGTGTGTAGTTCAGTAGGTCTCATGAAGAAGTCTTCTATGGCTTAATACTAACTACTCCACTATCTACATATATAGTCTATGGTCTAAGCTAGGAGCCGTTTCCATGCTTGCCTCTCCACACGTCTCTGTCCAGTATATGACTGCCCTCTAGACTTGGGTAAGTTTTCTATTATTTACTTATGGAATGTAGGCATTGCTGGCTAGGCAGTATTTACTACCTTTGCTTGCTTGCTCATCAGATAATGGTGGTGAGCTGCCTTCTTGAACCGCTGCAATCCATGTGGTGTGGGTACCCACAGCGATGTTAGGGAGGTAATTCCAGGATTTTGTCCCAGTGACTGTGCAAGAACATAGAACATAGAACAGTACAGCACAGAACAGGCCCTTCGGCCCTCAATGTTGTGCCGAGCCATGATCACCCCACTCAAACCCACGTATCCACCCCATACCCGTAACCCAACAACCCCCCCCCTTAACCTTACTTTTATTAGGACACTACGGGCAATTTAGCATGGCCAATCCACCTGACCCGCACATCTTTGGACTGTGGGAGGAAACCGGAGCACCCGGAGGAAACCCACGCACACAGGGGGAGGACGTGCAGACTCCACACAGACAGTGACCCAGCCGGGAATCGAACCTGGGACCCTGGAGCTGTGAAGCATTTATGCTAACCACCATGCTACCCTGCTGCCTTGGAAACAGCGATATATTTCCAAGCCAGGGGGGCAGAATTTACTTCCTGGAAGGAAACTGTTCTTGCAAGTCTCCAGGAAGCCCAGATGATTTTCATGTCTAGGCCTTATGACTTGCCACTGGCTGACTTACCAATCAAACAGTGGTGAGATTATCCGGAGAACATTCTTCTTCCAACTGGGCAGCACGGTAGCATGGTGGTTAGCATAAATGCTTCACAGCTCCAGGGTCCCAGGTTCGGTTCCCGGCTGGGTCACTGTCTGTGCGGAGTCTGCACGTCCTCCCCGTATGTGCGTGGGTTTCCTCCGGGTGCTCCGGTTTCCTCCCACAGTCCAAAGATGTGCGGGTTAGGTGGATTGGCCATGCTAAATTGCCTGTAGTGTCCTTAAATGTAAGGTTAAGGGGGAGGGGGGGGGGGGGGTTGTTGGGTTACGGGTATAGGGTGGATACGTGGGGTTGAGTAGGGTGATCATTGTTCGGCACAACATCGAGGGCCGAAGGGCCTGTTCTGTGCTGTACTGTTCTATGTAAAATATAATTTGTCTTAATGGGCCTCCTCGGTTGGTGAACAGCTTCCAGTCTGCTTCAGCCTCCGGGTCACCGCCAGTTCCCAGTCAGGTCAACATTAAAATGGCAGTGGGATACTGATGACATCACTGCAATCAAGTCTGCATATTTAAATTGGGACTACACCAGCGACGAGATGCCTACAATTTAAAATTGCACTTGCTGGGTTTGAGTTACAAAGCTTCCAGCAAGTCCCCCACTCCAGTTTCACAGTCCGCCCACCCCAAATCCAATTTCCACTGGGAATGGAAATTTAAATTCTCCTCTCTATGTTAGCATTCTACTGCGCATTGTTAGGCTACTCATTTCAACACACACATTATTTAGGTTAAAACATTCTAGAAAAATCCTATTTACACTGGTCAAGATGGAGTCCTGATTTTGGGGCTCCCTGCGTCCTGTTTAGCAACAAAGATCTGCTTCACAGATGGGGCAGCACTTTCACTGTGCAATGGATATTACCAAAAGAAAACCCAAATCTTATCCAAGAGCTATCATAGAAATCTCTGGGACACAACATCACTTCCCCATAAGCTTCCTGAGTGAAATGTAGTAGTGCTGCCCTTATAGCAGCATCTAGATGTCACTATAACGTCACTATAACAGAACAGCCACAAACCCAATTTAGGAGATTTGCTTACCTCATATTTCACATCATTCGATGGGGTTTTGTTTGGAGCATTTCCCACTGGCCATAATTATTTTTTTCCAATATAACACTAAGTTAGGAAACTGATTCTCTTTCTCCTTACAAAATTCCTCTGAAGACAACGATTACCTAAGTATGTTAAAGATTTTTTTTATTAGTTCATGGGACGTGGGCATCGCAGGCTGTGCCAGCATTCCTAATTGACCTTGAGGGGGCAGTTAAGAGTCAACCACGTTGCTGTGGACCTGGAGTCACATGTAGGCCAGACCGGGTAAGGACGGCAGATTTCCTTCCCTGAAGGATGTTAGTGAACCAGATGGGTTTTTACGACAATCGACAACGTTTTCATGGTCATCATTAGACTTTTAATTCCAGATTTTTTTTAAATTGAAATTTCACCATCTGCAGTGATGGGATTTGAACATGGGTCCCCAGAGCAATACTGTGGGTCTCTGATTTACTAGTCCAGTGACAATACCACTGTGGTCCCCTTAAGTAGCCTGGTAACTTCATTTAACCCTTTACCAATTAATTGTAGCAGGGCACCTGCCTCCTCTGGAGGTTAACAAGGACAGGGCAGTGAGCCAGCACATTAAAGGCTGCCAAACTACATAGTGAGTAAACAATATATTGAACAATAACATACAAGAGTTGCACGAGAGCCCTATTATCAAAGTTCGACAGGTGCAAAGAAGCAGCACAAAAACTGCAAAGTGACAAGCTCACTCATTAGAGGTCTACAAACACTCTACATTATGCATGGCAATGCATGGACTTAATAAACATCCTACAGAAGAATGCCACTTGTACCGATGGGCGACTATGGATTTGTTTTTTTAAAGACACCTGCTATACATATTGCTTAAGCTAATTGTTCATGGTCAATACAGCTTGTAATTCTCAGAGAAGTTTGCTCCACTACAAAAAAGGGCATATAGTTTACATAGACTAAAGTGTACGTATACAAATGTTACAGTGAGGCAGACACACAAGCCACTTATTACCCCAGGGGAGAGAACTGTCATCTTTTACAGACTGGAATTTCCAAGGATTCCCATTGAAGGGGGTGGACCCCACCGCCAGCCAATGGTGGGCCACCTCCTGCCACCGGGAAACATGCCACAGGGAGGCCAGGGAATCTCGCTCAATGCTCGGTAACCAGTGGCAGGAGATTAAGTTAATTTATTTGGATTAAGGGTTCTAATTATTCATCCGCTCCAACTGTAGATTTCACCCATGTGAAAAGGCACACAGCCACAATCTTCATTACAGTGTTGCTGCCTCATCTTCTTCAGGCAGCTTCCTCAAATTATTCGAGGGTTGGCAAACACCAGCTAATGCTGTGAGTTAATGCGGGACACGGAGGGAGGCAGCCCCCCAGGCAGGGTGGGGAGGCACGCCCCAGGTAGGAAGGGGAGGCAGGCCACGGGCAGGGTGGCAAGGCAGGCCTCGGGTAGGTTGGGGAGGCAGGCCCCCAGGCATGGTGGCAAGGGAGGCCCAGGGTAGGGTGGGAGGCAGGCCCCGGGCAGGATGGGGAGGCAGGCCACGGGCAGGGTGGCAAGGCAGGCCCCCAGGCAGGGTGGGGAGGCAAGCCCCCAGGCAGGGTGAAGAGGCAGGCACCGGGCAGGGTGGGGAGGCAGGCCCCGGGTAGGGTGGGGAGGCAGGCCCCAGGCAGGATGGAGAGGCAAGCCCCCAGGCAGGGTGGGGAGGCAGGCCCCGGGCAGGGTGGGGAGGAAGGCCCCGGGCAGAGTGGGGAGGCAGGCTGCAGGCAGGGTGGGGAGGCAAGCTCCGGGCAGGGTGGAGAGGCAGGCCCCCAGGCAGAGTGGGGAGGCAGGCCCCCAGGCAGAGTGGGGAGGCAGGCCCCCAGGCAGGGTGGAGAGGCAGGCCCCCAGGCAGAGTGGGGAGGCAGGCCCCCAGGCAGGGTGGGGAGGCAAGCCCCGGGCAGGGTGGAGAGGCAGGCCCCCAGGCAGAGTGGGGAGGCAGGCCCCCAGGCAGAGTGGGGAGGCAGGCCCCCAGGCAGGGTGGGGAGGCAGGCCCCGGGCAGGGTGGAGAGGCAGACCCCGGGTAGGGTGGCGAGGCAGGCCCCGGGCAGGGTGGAGAGGTAGGCCCCGGGCAGGGTGGAGAGGCAGGCACCA
This sequence comes from Scyliorhinus canicula, assembly GCF_902713615.1. Classification (NCBI taxonomy): domain Eukaryota; kingdom Metazoa; phylum Chordata; class Chondrichthyes; order Carcharhiniformes; family Scyliorhinidae; genus Scyliorhinus; species Scyliorhinus canicula. Next base: position 29,863,563 of record NC_052146.1, on the reverse strand, counting down.
GGCAGGGTGGGGAGGCAGGCCTCCAGGCAGGGTGGGGAGGCAGGCCCCGGGCAGGGTGGAGAGGCAGGCCCCAGGCAGGGTGGGGAGGCAGGCTGCAGGCAGAGTGGGGAGGCAGGCCCCGGGCAGGGTGGAGAGGCAGGCCTCCAGGCAGGGTGGGGAGGCAGGCCCCCAGGCAGGGTGGGGAGGCAAGCCCCCAGGCAGGGTGAGGAGGCAGGCACCGGGCAGGGTGGGGAGGCAGGCACCGGGCAGGGTGGAGAGGCAAGCCCCCAGGCAGGGTGAGGAGGCAGGCACCAGGCAGGGTGGGGAGGCAGGCCCCAGGCAGGGTGGGGAGGCAGGCTGCAGGCAGAGTGGGGAGGCAGGCCCCGGGCAGGGTGGAGAGGCAGGCCTCCAGGCAGGGTGGGGAGGCAGGCCCCCAGGCAGGGTGGGGAGGCAGGCCCCCAGGCAGGGTGGGGAGGCAAGCCCCGGGCAGGGTGGAGAGGCAAGCCCCCAGGCAGGGTGGAGAGGCAGGCCCCAGGCAGGGTGGAGAGGCAGGCCCCGGGCAGGGTGGGGAGGCTAGACCTGGGCAGAGTGGTAAGGCATGCCCCCAGGTAGGGTGGGGAGGCAGATCCCAAGCCTAAATCAGCCACAACAGGGATCAAATCCCATGCTGACAGTGTGATTCTAAACCACACACTAGCTGTCTACCAACTGAGCTACCCCGCCCCCTCCACCCAGCCACACCATAATTTTTCCTCAAACGGCACATTATCCAGTTGATCCACATTGTTATAGACTAAGGAGAATCTGACACATTGGACCTGAACCTCTGAGGAATGACAATCACAGTCAAATTACCAATCTGCTCCTTTTTACCTGCTTTAGTCAGGAGCTGCACATTTCAGGTCTGGCCTTCCCACTCCAGCCACCTCAGAAATGTGCAGCTCAGCAGATTTTCGATGTTGGGTGGGGGTGAGTGGGACATATTTGTTGGGGGGGGGGACACAGGATGTGTCAGAGGGTGGGGAGTTCAATGGTGAGTTGGGAATGAGTGATTACTCAGGATGTCTAGATGATAGTTGGGGTGCAAAGGTGGGTAAGGTAGTCGGGGTGGGGGGGGGGGGGGGGGGGGGGGGGGGGGTGGTGTAATCAAAATTGTCCATGGGAAATTTGCATTTCCTGGGCATTTGTCTTGCAGTCCTGCACGGAGAGGCTTCTGGTGTGTTCCACCAGTGTATCTTCTGGGTACCACTCCCCTGGGGAATCAGACATTCTGGCCAAGTTTAGTTTCATTGAGGATCTTATTGAACTACTTAGCGAAATTTCATTCGGCCTATCTGGCTGTATATAGTATAAACACCTGAGTGTACACAGAGGGAGGGATTCCCTGGGGCTTCCTGCCAGCGGTGGGAATCCCGATTACTCAGTGAATCAGGTGTCGGGCAAAAAAAAAACTGGTTTCACGCTGGACATGCAACCCATTGCGAGTCATCCAGCCCGGCCCGTTGGCCCCGACAACGTCCCCAATGGCGCCGGCGAGGCTCCCGTCCAGACATGCAAATAGGTCACTATCCCTAATTTGAATCTCATTTACGAACTGGACATCCGATTCACCTGCCTCCTGGGATGCTCCAGCTGCCCCAGCCAGGAATCCCGGTGGCATGAATTACTGCAAATCCCAACAAACGGGGACCTGGCGGCTCGCACTATGACGGGTGTCAAAGGGGTGAGTATCATCTCTACAATTGCATCCAGGGTGCTGGCTTCATTTCAGCTTCCATTTATATGAAACACTTTGTGAAGCCCTCGAACGTAAAATATACTACTGTATATGATTCCAAGTTGTCACTAAAATGAAAATTAATGTCACTGACATTAAAACGTTATCAGTGTCTGTGTGTCATGTGGGCATACACTAGTGTATGCTGTGAGCAAGTGCTCTGGGCCACAGCACAACTGCTATGAATTTCGTAATAAGATACTTGAGAGATACAATCCCACAGGTTGCTTCTGCGATGTCCATTCCTTAGGCGTATTACCATGTAACCATATAACATGAGTCCAATTAGGCATTTATTTTGAGCTGAAGCATAAATAACTGAGAACCAAATTCCTAGTCCTGTCCTTTCCATTAGAATAACTTGTGATATTGAAAAATGAAGGGGGAAATGCTGTGAAATAAAATGGATTACTTTGAAAACTCTGCAACACCCAATGTTATTTTCTTTGCGATTCTCAATGGTCTTTTCTCAAGATGTCCCTGTGGGTTAAATCAAAACAGTGTTCTATCCATCTCTTCATCATTCTGCGATATATTTTGTGAGACTTTGGATGAACATCAACTTCTGGTATCTGTATCTCTGGACAAAGCATACTGTTTCTATAGCCACAGTGACTGGCTGCCTAATCAGCTTGTGACAGCTAGATGGCTGACCTGGATGGATTGTGTTTATTTGTGTCAAACACCACTGTTCAGAAATTCATTCAAAGTTACTTGTTGGCGAAGACTGAGGGTCTAAAAGGTCAACCTATGGAGCTTAATTGACCATGAAACAGACAAATTCAATTACTGATTACATAACCAGTGAAATAAGCTGCTGTCAATAAATAGGCCAACATTAACACACTTGAGAGCTGATTCCAAAGGCTCGGTTGTAACTTAAATGATTTACACTTATAAATCATAAATCTGATAGTTCAGCCGTTGTTCTGTCTGAAGACTCAAGCTGTAAAAAGTGTCATCCAGGTGCAACATTGCATCACAAAGACCTTACCTGGCATACTTTCACCCCAAAGTCTTGCCAATTATCAATCTATGTGCAAAATTCACTTACAATTTATTTTCTCTTCTGTGTACAACCAAACACATAAATAGATATTGCTGTTAGTTCAAACTTGAATACTTTTGACTTGACAGCATGGCATTTACCTCCTTGTGGAAATCAGGGGCTGGATTCTCCGGAATTGAGACAATTTCCCCACGCCGGCGGAAAAACGGTGGAGTTTTACTCCTGAAATTCGGGCAAAGAAGTTAGACAAATTCATAGTTCTGCATGGGGGCTAGCAGAGACGCGAAAGGAATATTGCAGCATTTGCTGCAGAAACGGGCCCCCGCACTTCCGTGCTCCAAGGCGAACTCGGACCGCGGAGCCAGACCGAAGAAAGGGACCCCCCCCCCCCGATCGGCCGCGTGCCAGAGCCTCAACCCCCACACATTAAATCGCAGCCACCTCTAAGGTCCCTCCTGGTCTCCGATCCGCCTGCCCCCGACCAGAGCGGCCATGGACTGAGTCCGTAGCTGCCACGTGAGCATGCCGAACCGCAATAGATGGTTAGTTCCACGTCATCGGGAACTCGGCCGGTCAGGAGCGGAGGATTGATGAGCGGGCTTCTGGCAATGGCCCCCCGGCGGTGCGGCGTAATCCACGGTGACGCCGATTTTCGGTGCCCCGAGAATTGGTGGACCGGCGCCGGGCCCGATTATGGCATCAAACTGGATTCTCCACCCTGGCACCGCCCACTATTTCGGCATCGGGCTGCGGAGAACCCAGCCCTGGAGTACACTTTGATTCAGTTTGATTTCTCGTGCACTGTACCTCATAATTAGGAGCTACATTTTAATGATATGGCACTCACTCCCACTTCACATAAATTTTGGTTCAAAGAAGATTCAGTCTGCTTATCGAAATACATTTTTGACATGAGCACAAAAATAACTCTCACGCTGAAAATATTAGAACTAAAATTACAATTTTTAGCTTTAGAATGCTAAATTTTAATGAAGGCTTTGTCAGATGTCAGAACTTATTAAGTTTGCTGTTAGATCAGGAACCTGCTTTCATCCTGCTGAAAAGATACAGGCTGATTTTAACTTACCAAAATTCACAAGAATTGTCGGGAACAGGCTCAAAATGGGGTTGGCAGACTTACTTGATGCCAACAGTCTTGCTGCCACCATTTAAGCAGGAGTCTAGGTCTGGGTAGCTGGTGACTGCACAGTGTTCAATCCAATTCATAACTTCTCCCATACTGATGCAGTCATACTTAATGCAGCAAGACAACATTCAGGCTTGGGCTGATACGTGGCAAGTAACATTCACACCATACAAGTCCCAGGGAATGACCGTCTTCAAGAGAGAATCTTATTATCCTCTCATAACATTGAAGAGGATTGCCATCACGGAATTTCACACCATCAATATTCAGGGATAGTCACCATTGACCAGAAACTTAACTGGACCAGCCAGATAAAATACTGTGGCTAAACGAGTAGGTCAGAGACGGGGAATTCTGTGAAGAGTAACTCATCCACTGACTCCCCGGAGCTGTCCACCACCTACAAGGCACAAGTCGGGTTTGTGAGGGAATGCTCTCCACTTACCTGGATGACTGCAGCTCCAACAGCGCTAAGAAGCTCAGCACCATCCATGACAATATGACAACGCGACCTGCTTGATTAGTACGCTATCCTTTACCTGAAACTTTCACTCCCTCCACCATTGGCGCACAGTGGCAGCCATGTGTACCAACTACAAGCAGCAATTCACCAAGGCTGCTTCGACAGCACCTTCGAAATCTGCCACCCTGGGCCTTTGTCTTCAGTCCCCACTGTGTTGTTGAGTAACATAATCCGCTACTTGTTGCTGAAAGGTACTCCAGACCTTGAGGTAAGTTGAACGTATTTATTGAGCGATTAACAAAGCTCCTAAATGAGTTCTACACTCTACTAATCTGACTCTAGTAACACAGTATACTCTACTAACTATATGAACTTGCTCTAGACCACACGCTATGATGTAACAGTGCTGCTAACCTCACACGTCTTGCTCGCTAGGTTTCTGCGGGTGGGAGAGGCAGGGCCTGTGTGCCTTGTCCTTTTTATAGTGGTCGTGTGGTGCCCTCTTGTGGTGATGCCACTGCTGGGTGTTCTAATTACCCATTGGTTGTGTCCTGTTCTGATGACCCATTGGTTACATGTCTGTATATCATTACATCTCCCCCTCTTTTTCTTTTGTTGTGTGTCTGTCTAATGTGGTGATGGTAGCTATGGTTGACAGTAATAAAGAAAACAACCTGATATGCATGACTTAATAAGGCAAATGTTCATAAGTCCAGTCTTTGGGGTCTCCGTCTTATCCTTGAAGACCTCCTGAGAGTTGGCGGAGGGGATGCCGGTTTCTTGATGAAATGAAAATGAAATGAAAATTGCTTATTGTCACGAGTAGGCTTCAATGCAGTTACTGTGAAAAGCCCCTAGTCGCCACATTCCGGCGCCTGTCCGGGGAGGCTGGTACGGGAATCGAACCGTGCTGCTGGCCTGCTTGGTCTGCTTTAAAGACAGCGATTTAGCCTGGTGCGCTAAACCAGAGGATTGCCATCACGGAATTTCACACCATCAATATTCAGGGATAGTCACCATTGACCAGAAACTTAACTAGACCAGCCAGATAAAATACTGTGGCTATACGAGTAGGTGTGTGGGAGTCACGACTGGTGGAATCGTGGTTCGTGGTGTCTTGAGATGGCGCTTCAACAGACGTTAGTGGAGGGGGAATTGGTTGTGGATACGATTTTCCGAAGTGCCCTTCAATTTCGTCGAATGATGGTGCTGTCAGCCGTTTCTATCACAAACGATCTGGGCGCGGCCTGCGTAATGATGACAGTTAGGGCAGACCACCCGCCATCGGGTATTTTGATCCTGACAGTGTCGGCTGGGGATAGCGCGTCCAGATTGGTGACATGTGCGTCATAGTACTGTTTCTGACTGTCACAAAGCTCTTGCATCTTTTGTCGTACCGGTAGGTGACCTGGGTTGGGCAAGTGTAGGGCTGAAAATGTTATCCTCAGGTTCCTGTTCATCAGCAGTTGACATGCCAGTTGATAAGGGAGTCGCCCGGTACGTTAGTAATGTAAGGTCTATGTCGGAGGCGGAGTCCGAGGCTTTGGGATAAGTTGCTTGACGATGTGCACCCCCTTTTCAACTTTGTCGTTGGACTGCGGGTAGTGCAGACTGGAGGTAACATGCTTGAAGTTGTAGCCTTTAGCAAACGTGATCCATTCTCGACTGTGGAAACACGGGCCATTGTCGCTCATGACAGCATTCAAGGATGCCAGGCCACGAGAACATCTCTTTGCACGCTTTGATGACGGTCTTTGAGGTGAGGTCGGACAGCTTCAGCACCTCAGGAGAATTTGAGAAGTAATCAATCAGTAGTATGTAGTCGCGACCATTCGCGTGGAATAGGTCAATGCCAAACTTGGACCATGGAGAGGTTTCCAAGTCGTGTTGTTGGAGCGTCTCCTTGCTCTGTGCTGGTTGGAACTTCTGACAGGTCTCGCAGTCCAGGACCATGTCCGTGATGTCCTGGTTGATGCCGGGCCAGTAGATGGCTTGTCGGACCCTGCGCCTGCATTTTTCTATGTCCAGGTGTCCCTCATGAATTTGCGGCAGTACCATGTGCTGGAGACGCAGTGGGATCACTATTCTGTCCATCAAGCAGGATTCCGTTGACCAGCGTTAGGTCATCTTTGATGTTGTAGAATTGAGGCCATTGCCCTTTCGGGCACCCATTGTTGAGGTTGTAGATGACTCGCTGCAGCAGGGGTCTTTGTCCTTCTCTTCTTTGATGAGAATGAGTTTTTCTTCTGTTGCCGGGAGGTTGCTTGCGCACATTTGTACCTGTGATTCAATGTGCTGGATGATCTCCAGTGGCTCATTCGGTGAGGTGATGGAGTGGGACAATGCATCTGCAATGATGAACCCTTTGCCAGGCATATACACAAGATTGAAATCGTACCTCTGGAGTTTGAGCAGAATTCTCTGCAATCGAGGTGAGGAAGGAACAACACCAGGTTAAAGTCCAACATGTTTGTTTCAAACACTAGCTTTCGGAGCACTGCTCCTTCCTCAGGTGAATCTCATTCACCTGAGGAAGGAGCAGTGCTCCAAAAGCTAGTGTTTGAAACAAACCTGTTGGACTTTAACCTGGTGTTGTAAGACTTCTTACTGTGCTCACCCCAGTCCAACGCCGGCATCTCCATATCATGGAATTTAAGGATGCCTGTGAGAAGACCTAAACACTCCTTTTCAATCTGCGCGAACCTGGTCTCCATCGGTGTCATTGCCGGTGATGCATTTGCTACTGGGACCTATGATGATGTGTTGTTTTTCTGTAGCAGTACTGCTCCAATGCCATCCTGACTCGCATCGGTCAAGATCTTAGTTTCGCGATCTGGGTCAAAAAATGCGAGGACGGGTGCAGTGGTGAGTTTGGCCTTCAGCTCCAACCACTCTGTCTGGTGTTCCGTCTTCCACTCGAAGGCGGTTGATTTCTTGATCAGTTTTCTTAGGGACGTTGTGTGTATACCCAAATTCAGGATGAATTTGCCTTGGACGTTTACCACTCCAAGGAAGCACAGTACTGCTTTTTTGTCCTCGGGGACTTTCATTGCCTCAATGGCTTTTATTTTGTCCGTGTCCGGGTGTACACCGTGTTTCGATATCTGATCACCCAGGAACTTCAGCGTGGACGTCCCAAAGAAGAACTTGGATTTGTTTAGCCTGAGGCCATGCTCATGGATGTGTCGGAACATTCACTTCAGTCGCGCCACATGTTCCTCCGGAGTTCAAGACCAGATTATGACATCGTAAACGTAGACACGAACCCCGTCTATTCCCTCCATCACCTGTTCCATGATGCGGTGGAATGTTTCTGATGCCGAGATGATGCCAAAGGACATTCGGTTGTAGCAGAATCTGCCAAAAGGCGTGTTGAAGGTGCAGAGCTTTCTGCTGGATTCTTCGAATTGGAGTTGCCAGAATCTTTGGGATGCATCCAGTTTTGTGAAGAAGCGCGCGTGAGCCATTTCGCTCGTCATTTCTTCCCTTTTTGGGATTGGGTAAAGTTCCCGCATAATGTTTTTGTTTAGATCCTTGAGGTCGATGCAGATTCGTAGGTCCCCTGAAGGCTTCTTGACGCACACCTTCGAGCTGACCCAGTCAGTTGGTTCAGTGACCTTAAAGATGATGCCTTTCTTCTGTAGGCTTGTGAGTTCTGCTTTCAGTCGATCCCTCAGTGGAGCAGGCACTGTTCTTGGTGGATGGACCACTGGTTTTGCGTCAGGCCGCAGTAGAATCTTGTAAGGAAGTGTGCCCATTCCGCTGAAGACATCTGGGTATTGGTTCAGTATGTCGTCGGTGCTGGCCTGAAGATCCTGATGAGATGGCGTCATGGTGTAGACCCATTGGATGGGGTTCAGTTGCTTGCAGGCTTGCATGCTAGCAGGGACGCCCTGCCTGGTTGGACAATCCCGAATCTCAGGCTTGTCTCTATGTGTCGGTTGGACACTGTCCGATGGCATGACCCCAGTGCCGTGATTGCGTTGTCATTGTCGTCCTTGGGTTTGCAAGCAGCTGGAAGGATTTTGGGAGCCTTCTTGATTTTCCTGAAGTCAAACTTCAAGGTCAGGTTGGCGGAGGCACCTGTGTCCAGTTTGAACTGGATGGGGCATCGGTTGACATCCATCACTGCATTCCATTCATCCTCAGAATCAACGGCAAGGATTGATTTGACTTGCGAGGTGTCCGGTGTGGCATTTTTGCACTTCGTAATGATGCCTACTCGGAATGTTTTATCCAGGTAGTCATCGTCTGGATCTGTTGCACTACCTTGATCAGAGTCATGCGTTTGGTGTTGCACACTTCTGATGCGGTTCTGTTTGAACTGTGGTCAGTGACTCCTGAATTGTTGTTCAGATCTGCACTGGGCAGCATAGTGGTTGAGTTTCCCACATTGGAGACATTGTTTGCCTTTTGCAGGGCATTTTTTTCTAAAGTGGGCGGTTCCACAGTTTGTACACGTCGTCATGACGTTCCATGCATCGTGGCGCATGCGCGTGCAGTTGTCGGCCGTCTGCATATGCGCGGAGCGGTTCTCGGACAATTCGTATTCCTAGTCGTACTGCACACGCGCCGGGCCCCAGGAGGAGTGCGTGAGATGGCTGCCATCGGAGATGTGGAGGCGCTGCATCCAGGAGATGGCCTGAACACTCTCCACCTCGTGGGAGGTTTGTTTTTCACTCTCAGCATTTCTGTATTGTGAGTAGCGATATTTTGAATGTTCATGTACAGTGCACGTTTCAATAGCAATCTTTAAGGTCATATGTTTGATTTTTAGCAACTGCTCTCTCAGAGGAGCAGAGTGGATTCCAAAAACGATTTGGTCTCTGATCATGGAGTCAGTTATGTCACCGAAGTTGCAGGATTGCGCTAGCAGTGTAAGGTTAGTGTGATAACTGTTGAAGGATTCATCTTTACCTTGCATCCTTTGTTTAAAGATGTTGCGCTCAAATATTTTGTTTGTGTCAACCTCGCAGTGGCTGTCGAATTTTTCCAGGATAGTTTGGTATTTTGTTTTGTCCTGTCCTTCTGTGTATTGAAACGAGTTGAAGATCTCTATCGCTTGGTCACCCGCAGTGGTCAGTAGGTGAACTATCTTCCAAGCATCGGTCTCACCGTTCAAGTCAGGTGCTTCTACATATAGTTGGAATTTTTGTTTGAACGAACGCCAGTAGGCACTTAGATTACCGGTGGTCCTGAGTTGGTGAGGAGCCTGTGTCTTGTCCATCGTGCCTGGATTTGGTAGCTGTTTGTGTTGGCTCTGTTGCGTTACTGAGTTGAACTAGATAGATTCAGTAGCCACTCCTGTACCATGTGTTGTTATGTTACTTTGAGTAACATAAGCCGCTACTTGGTGTAGGCGTTGCTGAAGGGTATTCCAGACCTTGAGGTAAGTTGAACGTATTTATTGAGCGATTAACAAAGCTCCTAAATGAGTTCTACACTCTACTAATCTGACTCTAGTAACACAGTATCTTCTACTAACTATATGAACTTGCTCTAGACCACACGCTATGGTGTAATGGTGCTGCTAACCTCACACGTCTTGCTCGCTAGGTTTCTGTCGGAGGAAGAGGCAGGCCCTGTGTGCCTTGTCCTTTTTATAGTGGTCTGGTGGTGCCCTCTTGTGGTGATGCCACCGCTGGGTGTTCTGATTACCCATTGAACATAAGAACATAAGAATGTCTCGAGAGGGGACTTGTGCATCATTTCACAACTCCAGTTTACAAATGAGGCCAAGGATACCCTGTATGCCTGGGCAGCAGAGTACATAAACTTCGAACTAGACCAAACCCATCAGGATACTTAGTCAGCAGGATCCTCCGCCATCGCTGGGATGCCCCAGGACCAGGGGCAATAGATGACATGCATGTTGCCTTGCACGCATCTGGGCAACAGGGAGCACCCTTCACCAACAGGAAGGGATTCCATTCCCTGAATGTTCAAACTGTTTGAGCACCACCTTCAGATCATGCATATGTGTGCACGCTTCCCAGGAAGCGTGCATGACAGCTACATCGTGGACACTCGGAGATCCCTGGCATCTTCAAAGACCACCCCAGGATGATGGGTTGGCTCTTGGGGATAAAGGGTACTTGTTGAGGCCCTGGCTGATGACACCACTGCAGAGGCCGGAGACTGAGGCGCTGACCCAGAATAATGAGGCCCATGTTGCCACCCGTGCTGTCACTAAGCAGTGCATTGGACTGCTGAAAATGTGGTTCGGATGCCTGGATCGCTCTGTAGTACACTGCCCAGAGGGCCTCTTGCTTTGTGGTGGTCTGCTGTGATCTTCACAACCTGACACAGCAGCGGGGCAAGGTGCTGGAGGAGGAGGGTGGACGTTCTGCGTCGTCTGAGGAGGAACCCCGGATAGCCCTGCCCCATCGGATGGTGACCCTGCGAGAGAGAGGACACGTGGTCAGTGGGAGGGAAGGATTTTCTTGTCTTGAGATAAACAACTCACTTGAGGCAGGTCATCTGGGTGGAGGGGCAGTGGATCCTCACCTCTGTGGCAGTGCTCTATCCTCGGTCATCCCCGCGATCTACAAGGCCTGTTTCTCATGAGCAGCCCGTCTAGGCCAGCTTTTCCTGCAGGGACAAAGTGTGAGCTGCACACTTGATGCATCAGGGGGTTCTGTGGAATGTGGCATTTGTGGGCACTGCCCCTGGGCATGGGGGGATTGTGCTGATGAATGCCAGGGTGTGCTGGGGAACAGCAGGATTAAGCTGGGGGGGGGGGGGGGGGGGGGGGGGTCAGGGTGGTGGTAGGCGGGACTGCTGCCGGGGGAGCCGGTGTCAACTTACCCGTGTGGCCTGTTGGATGTTGTTGGTCTTCTTTCTTTCTGCACTGGACAAGCATTCTCCTGGTCACACTGCCCGCACTGACGGCCGCTGCCACCGCCTCCCAGGATGCATTGGTGGCCCTGTGGATGGGTCCTCCGACACCCTCATTGGAACAGGATGTCCCGTTGCGTTTTCACGGCGTCCAGCAACCTGGCCAGTTCAGCATCCCTGAAGCGTGGAGCAGGTCTACGTGGAGGCATGGCTCTGTGTTGACAGGAATGTGTTTATGTGCAGCTCCCTCTTGTCAGAGGGGAGCTGCTAGGCGCGGTCCAGGCGAATGAGCCGTGAAGTTCGTGAGGGGTCATTTCTGGCACTACGTTCTGCTAGATACTGGTCGCTGTCTTGGCGTGTCGGCTGTCAGGGATCTCCCAGGAAATCACACTTGCTAAGGCACTTGGAACTTTTCTTGTTAAATCGCACCCTCAGTGCTTTGACCCACGGCAATCTTTGATTATTTCAGCAGTAGGACTGTATTAGGTTTACCTTCCCTTTACTATATTAGGGTGAGTAACCCTTAGCTGCTGAACAGGAACGCCTTCCACTCACACAGCAACTAATCTTGACTCTACTGAATATGGAACAGCCTTGTTCAAATTAGTTAACGCATAAGTGTTCAAACCCTGAAGAACTCTCGATCTGTCTGAATGCATCACAGTTAAAGCTCCAAAGATTTATTACTTCTAGCTGATTGATCAGACCCTCTTTCAGCAGCTCGCCATTTAATAGCTGCCATTTGGTGTTTATGCCCATGAAGAAACCATAAATAAAAAAACTCCTCAACTATAAATTCCTGTGTGTCAGCAACAGATACAATTGGATTAACTCTTCCCCAGTGGTTGTGAGTTGATAAAATAATTTTAAATTGCCAGAAAAGGCGTGAAGCTTCAAATCCTCCAGATCCACCGACACATAGAGTACTGCCGGGTTGGTAAGAGGCATGATTAGCAGGTCTCGTGTGAACTATTTCATCAGGTGCAAGTGTCACTGTGCCGATGAATGGAATTCTACCAGGGAAGTAACACCCCAGAGTAACAGATTTGTGACTGACACATTGCGCAAGACTTGAAATACACCGGGCTACATACTCCGTCACAAATCCCATCTTGTCTGCACCATCGCAGCTGATGACACCAGGTCCACTGAAACTAATGAAGAGTAAAACTAAAGATGTAAGACTGATAGTTGACCCAGTCCTGTCAGGTTCACGACAGGCGGGTTAGGATAAAATTGTCCCGACTGGCATGTAGTCTATTCTCACTGTCCTCCTTACACTCAGTGCCATTTGATAGTCATAGAAACAGGCCCTTCGGCCCAGCTTGTCCATGCCGCCCAGTTTCTATCACTGAGCTAGTCCCACTGGCCCGCAATTGGCCACTATCCCTCTGTACCCACCCAGCCCATGTAACTGTCTAACTGCTTTTGATTTTGCTCTTCTTCATGTAAACGTCTCAGTTTGGATTAGCTTGGTTTTATTGTCATGTGTACCGAGGTACAGTGTCAATATTGTTCTGCATACAGTTCAGACAGATCAATTCATGCATGAAAAAAAAACATCGGGCATACATAAATCCTGGTCGCTGCTGGCAGGAACTCTGTGGGAACGGTCGGGGGGGGGGGGGGGGGGGGGGGGGGGGGCCTCCGATAGGGTCTGGCCCGCGATCAGGGCCCACCAATTGGTGGGCCGGCTTCTCCCCCCCGGGTCTACTTCCTGGTGCGGCCGGCCCCTGAACACCGACCCCATGTTGGCTCGGGTCCGGCGTGCAGAAGAAGTCCCCCGCGCATGCGCAGGTTGGCGCGGCGTAAAGAGGCTGGAGCGGCATGAACCGCTCCAGCGCCATGCTGGCCCCCTGTGGGGGCCAGAATCGTACGTAACCGTGCCCAGTTTGTGCCATCGTGAAACGCGACGGAGCAATCTCTTGGGTCCAATATTGGAGAATCGCCCCCGTTATGTTTTGCTAATTTTCTCCCACATGCTCCCTAAATTAAATTTTGTAGTTATCTTTTATTACTATTTGTCTTGACTATCATTTTATTATTACCCCATTAAGTATTAAGTAATTTTTACGCTTTCAAATTTGATCTAATTTTCCCTTATGAAAGATCAGGGAAGGCATGAAAGCCCAATGTTAAACACTCCATATCTGCATGCAGTATCATTTACTTGAGTTCTGTCCTTTTAATTTCCTATTCAACAATATAACCTAGCTTCCCTTCCCGCTGGTTGCAATATGCTGCGATGAACCCCTTATATTGTTCAGATTAATGTGTCAAATTACATTCTTTCCCTTCTTCCCTCAAAGGCTTTCACCCCTTGCTGGGGTATGGTCATTAGTAGCTTGTTTCAGTTTGCCATTATTTATGAGGGACCCTTAACAGTGTGTACTAGCAGTCTAGTCAATGACGGATGGCATTGACGGTAACCTGATCTTACTCTCAGCTGATGGCCAATGAGTTTTCCAGCAAGGCTTCTGAGAACGGCTGAGACTGCAACTCAGAATTTCCTGGTTGCCCAGTCAACCGCTCACTGGCTAAACCTGCCAAGTTATTGGTGGGACTTTACGACCAGCTCCTCATCAAAATTAAAAGAACCCAACTCAAACAGGGCAAAAAACAAGTGTTAATCAAGAATCAACTGGAATGCACATCACTCCAATATAGGGGCATACTCTGAATCGGCACTGAATGGGTTAACTGTGGATCGCTTAGAATAGCATTACTGCTGTGACTTGCTATTAAAATGTAAAATGTGAACCCTTCTTTCATTTATTCTGCAATGCTAACTAATGAGAGCTAATTAACTTATACAAACATATGAATATTACAAACACGCACACCAACCCTCTCAAAGGACACTTAAATCCCATCATATTTATAACAACCTCTTTTTGTAATTATTTATTTAAAATTTCTTATTAACATGCAGGGCCATTGCAAAGCAGTTGACTTACAGAGAGCTCAAGATAACAATCTTATGGCAAGTGCAAATTCTGTTCTGTTTTGATGAACACACCAATTAAGAAAATGTTCAGGATAATGGCGATGAAGAGCAGGTCTGCAAAGCACAAGCTGTGTGTGTTTGCATTAAGACTGGGAGAAATGAAGCCAATGACCCCTGAGAGGTTCTGCCGGCAAGGTCTGCTTCTTCAGCTCAGTGGCAGTCAAATCGATCTTCCACTTCTCCATCTCTCTCCTACAGGGGGTAGAAGCAGAGCACAAGACCAATGCTGTTCATTATTAAATGAACACAGTGGGTGATATTTAATGGAGGCAATGGGGGTCTTGCCCGCCGGCTGGAATGCTGGCAAGAGCCCTGCGTGACCTCTTTTAGGGAAGGTCTGCCATAGTAAGTGCCACTCAAATAGTTAGCCGGACAGTGGAGGTACTGTCACCTGCTGGCCAATCAGAGACCAGCAGTTCGACTGAACGGCATCACCAGGGTGGTGGTGGCTGCTGCCAGTATGACGCTTACCCAAGGCCTAAGTTCTTCACTGGGTTCCAGTCCACAGCTGAGCATTGGCAGGACAGCGGGTCGTTGGGGAGGGTGTCGGCAGCAAGGACAAGGGGTGGCTGTCAGTGCACGCCCCCCCACCCCCGCATCCCAATGCAAGGTCCCTCAATCAGGCACTGAGTGCTTTCGAATAAGGGACACCCCCCATAAGCAACCCTTCCCAGGCTTGCTTGTCATGCTCCCCATCGTTGCTGGGTTAATACCAGCAGTCGTGGGAAGGGAGCTGCCAATTTAAGGACCTCAGTGGGGCGGATGGGAAGGCTGTTCCCAGGCCTCTCTGCGACAGACAGGTCCCCAGCCTTCCACCGCTCACCCCCTCCCCCTGCCACGTTGCGCGCCAGCCCTGGATGGCAAAAAGCCTATTTTGATGACTTATCATTTCACTAAATACAAGGCAGGATTGTGATGATTTTAACAAATTAACAGCATTGCTTTCACTGGTGCTTTTGTCAGGCAGGCTGGTTGCCCCCAATGGTTTGCTTAATTTTGTATGGGGTATATTTCATAAGGAGTTCCATGGGATAGTTGCACAGCCTCTCATATTCAGGCCCGAAGGGTCTAGTAGGATGGTTTTGTGCAACAAATATATGAGCCAACTATCAAAACTAGATTATTAACTTCATAATTCTTGGAGATTTAGAGCTTGCATTCCTGCTAATCCTGGTCTACCTTCAACAATCATTGATGCAGAAAACTAGCCACTGGGAAAGATCCTATCCCATTTCTGTATTCTTCAGAGTGCTGTAGAGATCACTATTTTTTTTTTTTTCAAATTGCCGGCCATTTCAAGCTACCCACCTATGAAATATTGTTGCCAAATTTGAAAAATCACCATCGTACTCAGGTTTAGAAAAACTGGCAGCAAGTCCAATGTTTTGCTCTATAATTTAACAATCTTGCCCAGCCAGGGAACAAATAAGTTGCCCAACTAGGCTTTCAATCACACAAGCTGTTGAGGCATGAATCATATATTTGTGGCCCTGGGCTATCAAGCCATTATGAACGTTAACCCCAACCACCATTTCACTGAAAAAGCATATTAATGGCAAGTATTGTTCGTACTAAATATTTTTCAGTAACTAGCTATGCATTTGGATTTCTAACCTCTGCAGTGCTCCAACAACAAGGCCCCAGTAGGGTTTGAGACATAAAAGATTATTATTTTATGCTGCAGTCTCTGATACGATTTAAATTACCCATGCAGTTTTAATGGCAGGAAACGCTGCTGACAGAGAGCTGCTCCGTAAAGCCCATTGCAGCGAGGACGAGCTGCAGGCTGTAGCAGGATTCAGAACTGATCGGATTGAGCTGTATATGCGTACAAATTCCCTCCCCTTAATAACAGCAAGCACTCAACACAACCACATTGGGTACAAGAGACTGATCGTCCATTTTCAGCAGAAAGCAGTCACGTGTTTGTGAAGCTGCAGTTTAATATTCTGACATAAATTCCAACAAGCTGGACACCGCGGTAGCAATCCGTGGTGGCTCCTTCTGGTGGATGTTCACATTTTCTCAGCAGTAAGCAGGTGGGGACCAGGGGCTGGCCCAGCTATTTATGTTGCCTTTGCACAGTTGCATTCCCTCTCTCGCACCGTATATGTGCCTTCCGGTCTCACATTCTGTAATTGTACAATTCTTTCCTTGTACACTTGTCCACTCATTTCTCTTGCTGGTGGAAAGTTCCAGAAATGCAAGGCACTAAAGAAGAATGGCAACCTGTATCCAAAACAGGGTGGGACAAACTCAGCGGTGCTAACATCCGGATGGTGTTGCTGCTCCTAACCCTTCACAGTAGCAGCAGTGGCCGCAGGGCTAGAGATCCAAATGAAATAAGACTTGCTGACATGAACATAGAACTCATCCTAGAGGGGACAGACTATAGCCATTGCATGTAACCAGCAGTAACCAGCAGTTAAGCAGCAATTACTCTCTTCAGGCAGCGGCTGAGCTGTTGTGACTGAACCCATCCAGGGAAAGAGTCTCCTGATGTAAGTCTCATAGATGATGGGGTGGTTTGAAAATTTTGGACGGTAGCCATGAAGTATCCAACCCTATTATTTAAAAAATGCTCTTTTAGCATCATAACAAAAGCAGGAATTTTATTGAGAGTCAAAGAAGCAGCGGGTGGGAATGATCAACACTGGACACTTGCCACGTGCTTGCCGGCCTAAGTGTTCTGCGTGCAAATGTGGCAGTCACATTTCCACAAACAGCAATGAAAAGAATGGCTTGATAATCTATCTCCTTGTGGTGTTGGCTTGGGGAGGAATGCGAGTCACCACACCAAGCGAACTGTCTGCTTTAAAGCATCTTTTGAGGTTTGCAGTCCCAGAACTAAAACCTACGTCTCCAACCATTTGGTTTGTGGGTCGTTGAGACTCCAATTTGTGCGATGGCTCCTTCCCGCCCTTTCCACCAGTTTAATCACAGGCCACTTCGGCAGTTGGCACAGATGTACAAATTGGATTTTTCTCCTGACTATGTGTTTACATAATGATGCACCGCAGGATCCCAGCGCTACTTTAGCTTGTATTTCACTCCTTCCATTCAGACGGGATATACAGCTTCACTGGCACCAGAGTCATGTTTGTACATTTGTGGACATGTTGAAAACGGAGCTTCGCCACAAGCGATTGACTGGTACTAGAGATTTAATTGCCCCTCCGGCTGCAGGAGTCCTAGGTTCAATTGGAGTCTTTTAACCTTTTGCTGAGCAATTTGTACTTAGATTGACAATATCTAACAATGCTCCCCCAGTGATTTATCAACCTCATCCAGTCAGTGACCAAGTCAAACAGGGGTTCCTGTACTGGACGATTAATTCAGACACCAGGAATAATAATAATCCATGGGACACAAGTTCAAACCCTCAAAGCAACTTGGGAATTCAAATGCAGTTTCCAAAACATCTGGAAACAAAAAATGACAATGAAGCTTCTGAATTGTTATGAAATGCAACTCGTTCACTACAACAATAACATGCGCCTTTAGTGTCTTTTCCAACAGTTGTTTTCCAACAATAGTGGCCATACTTCAGAAAAGTATTCATCTGGTTATAATGGGGGTTGTGAAAAGCCCTCTATAAGTGATAGCTTTTTATCTTAAATGGTAAAAGCATTAGAGTGATTGACAGGCGTATCACCAACCAGAATTTAACACTGGTCTATGTAAGAGGATATTAGGGAAGGTAGGAGGAGGCAGAGGTAGAAGGTTTGAGGGATTTAGGACTGGATCTACACCTTCAAGGCATGTAGCATGAGCTAAAGCTATTTTCAAGTGCTTGCAGTTTCTGCTATTGATACCTTAAAAGGATTGGTTGATTGAAGTCAGGGAATTTCCCAGGTTGGCAGGCCTGCCTCAGGAGAAAGTGCCATTAAAGGCAGTATTTTTGTTTGGGCGGGGGGTGGGAGTAGTGTGGGGGGGCAGTGCTGACAAGAGTCAGACCATTGCTCCCAGGTCAAATTCAAAGGTAGCCACAGAGGGTGGGTGGGGAGGGTGGGGTGTTCACGGGAGGTGGGCTGTTTAAAAGGCTCACCTTGGTGGTCTGGGACTTTGTCCCAATTATAATAAAAATAGCAATGCAATTGAGCCCTCACTCCTCAATCCCACTCCCATGCCACCTCTTGCTCCCCCCCCCCCCCCCCCACGGCCCCTAACATTCTCCACCCAAGGCTACGTCCGCCCAAAGAATACATAATAAGGCGTAGCTGTATCCAAGTATTGAAGCTGCTGTGCTGCAGGCAAAACATTGCTTGGTTGACTGCTCTGGCTTTAGGATCACTTCTGTCAAGTGCACAATGTTTACTCACATAAGATAAAGCCCTTTTCAAGTGCTTGCATTTTCTGCTATTGATACTTTAAAAGGATTGGATGATTGAGACTTTTATTACACTGTGAAATTAGATCTTTTTAAGGAATTGTAAAGTTCTGAATTTTTTTTTTAACACATCCTTTTCTCAAGATAGGATTAATTGGTTCTATACCGAAGATTTAATTGTGAATGCATAAGTAAGTGCCATAGCTTGGCATGGAGAGAATGAGTGGCTATAATCCATAGGTGGAGGTGTATAGGTTGGCATGGAGGGTAAGAGGAGATGTGGGAGTGGGGACATATATCGGCATGGGGCAATTGTCAGAACCGTGTGAACTTACTTTTCAAAAGGTTTGCTCATCCCCTGAGGTGCCGTGAACCATAAGTCCTTCAAATGCTGGCCCAACTCGGTGAAAATTGTGGAGGTCTAGGTCATGCCCACCCCCGCTATGGAGCTGGCCAGTCAGGGTGTGGGTTCGCAAGCCGCAGCAACCCCCACTTAACCCCCACTGGCGAAAATTGGAAACCTCGGAAATGAGGTTGGGAATTCCAATACAGCTCCCAGCCGCCATTTTCACAGCACAGGGATTCTCCCCAACTCCACGAAAATCCCACGAAAATAAAAGCAAAAAATGCCGCAGATGCTAGAAATCTGAAATAAAAAACAGAAAATTCTGGGAAACCTCAGCAGGTGTGGAAGCGTTCGTAGAAAGAGAAACAAAGTTGGCATTTCGAGTCTGTATGACTCTGCTACAGAGCTAAAGAGAGGAATAAATGTGATGGATTTTATACTGTGTAAGAGGAAGTGGAGTGAGTGGAGCAAAGTAGAAGGTCACTGATCGGTAGGAGCTAGGAGAGATTGTAACAAAGATGTGTTGAGCACAAGATAGAGGAAGTGTTAGTGGCAGTGTGAAGGACTATGGAAGCTGCTGATAGTGGCATAAAGAGATATTTAGCTGATAGGACGTAAAGGAGACAGGTGTGGAAAGGGGTGACTCCAACTCAGGACTAGTTTCACCACTCGCTTGTTGGCTGGTAATGAAGATTTTCTTCAGAGCGGCATCAGCCACCAGTCTGAAGTTATCTAGAATTTTGATCTTAAGTCCAAGATCTGGGCCTGACAAGGATATGAAGAAAGGCAAATCCGTTTTTAAAGTTTAAAACCCAAAATATAATGTGGTTCTTCTCTTGGAGGCACTGAACCCTTCTTAGGAATCCAGCTTCCCTGGATCTGATCATCGCCGGCTACCTCGGCCTAATAACTATGCTTTTCAAATATTGAAGGGCTATTTGGTTGTAGACAATCTCTCATTTGAACCTACTACCAACATTGTAGAGTACACTTTCCATTTGCCGCTTATTTTATTGGTTGGGGGGGGGGGGGGGGGGTTGCATTGGGACAAAAAGGTTTTTGGATAAAAAATAGGGATCAAGATGGAGCAGAAGGTCATAGAGTTCAACAACTTTAAATTGTGATCTTTCTCTTCCATCTTATCTCTTCCTCAGTATTATTCTTGATCAATAGGTAGAAACTTGAAACTTGTTAAGTTGAGGGTAGCCCAGACATAAACGCCAGTCAGTACATTGTTTTGTTCTTGGTAAATCACACAAACATTGGCCATATTTGGGTCTATTAATGGTTCTACATACGGGACAGATGGAGTGAAAGGGACTGGTATGACAGCACCAATTCTTTCAACTGTGTTCAAATGCAGCTGAGGCAGAGGCAAACAAAGAGAGACTCCTCTCTCCTTGGTGCTGGTTACCGCAACATTTATCCACCAGTGCAGTCACATTTCTGACAGCATATGGGACACTGACATTAAAAATAAATGCATTTAAGATGACACAGTTTAGAATCTGATATTAAATTAGCCCAGAATTTTACTGAGCAAAATCATGAGTTGAGAAATTAACTGGAGAAGGAGAGGATAACCCATGGAATCGCAGTGGAAAAAACAGGGGCATTTTTGTCCCCACGTCTGCTATTAGCAAGAGCGGCAATGCAGGCGCAAAATCTCCTGAGAATGGGGAAACAAAATTCTCACCGGCAGGATCTCAGTTCCTGATTTTCCATGCCCCTTGCTGGTGATGTACTGAGATTCATGCCTACAAAGGGCGAGAACATCATTTTAATAGATTTACATACATTTTAATGCCATTGCCAACCCTCCTGCCCTGGTATGACACCCTGGGCAAGTGTGTGGTCAATTCCAGCCCCATCGGCCTCAGAGTCCCAACACAAATGAATTAACCAATAATTTGTAGAAATGTTTTGAGATCTGTGGCCCTTCACTGCTCCGACAACTTACAGGCACCAAATTTGTAAGTGAAACACAACGGGCGGAATTCTCCATTGCCCGACCCCGGTATCATAATCGGTGATCGGGTGGAGAATCCCAATTTACAATTGAATCGGGAATGGTGCCTGTTTTTGGATGCTCCATCAAGAAGTGCGGCGCACGCCGTTGGGACGGCCTCAGGACGTTACCTGAAGGCTCTCCCCCGATGCTCCGCTCCAGATAGGCCGAGTTCCCGACAGCGCGGGACACACGTGCTCTCAGTTTTCGTGATGGCTGTGGACTGTGTCCAGTGCTGCCACAGTCAGGGAGGAGCCATTCTGCTGGCCATGAGGGCTTTGGCAAGGGCTTGGAGGACTGTTGAGGAGTGGCAAGGGGGTATCCTGGGGAGCACAATCTGGCAGGTTGGGTCCGCGAGCAGCCAGCGCCATGCTGTACGGCGCGACCACTGCGGGTCGCGGCCCTGGACCCGGCAATTCTCCGGGCGTTTATATCGGGAAGGCCGTGCGTTTTACGTGGCGCGGCTGCTAGCCATCACCGGTCAGAGGATCGGTGCTGGGGCCTTGTCAATCTTTTCATTGTAAAACCAGACACTTCCTCCAGACATAGCCTCAAAATCAGAGAATCCAGCCCAACAACTTTATTTATAACAAAAATAGAGATAAGAAAATGAATACTTATAATAGAATGATGGCCAGCTATTCTACTACTCCCTTTTACTGTCCCACCCTCTACCCAAACACACATAAGGCGGACTCATGTAGAGGGAGGGGGTGGGGTAAAAATAATAGAAGGGTTAAATCGAACAGACTGTGAGTATCCTTGCTTCTGATGCTAACATTGTTCCAACAACAGGCTGTCCCCCCAGGATGCAGATTAAAACCACCAGTTGGATTGCTAACGAGGATCTTACGGCGGCAACATTCAGTCAGAACTCCCAGGCTACAGGATTCCCTCAGGGGAGTTACATTAACTTGTATTAACCTGGATCTACACTTGTAAGATCTACCTCCGATCTGTTTAATTCTTACTTGTTTCCAACTCCACCAGAGTGATCAATAGCCTTCCTGGGATAAGAACAGAGTTCCCTACATGAGATTTTTATAAGGGTTTTTAAACAACTGATCCTGCCTTCAGCTGCTACTGGATGGGATTTTCCTGCAGTTCCATCTGGTTGTTCAGAGAGAAAAGACAGAAACCATCAGGTGAGAGAGAGAGCAGGGCTGTGACCCTCGAGCTTCTGATCAAATCATAACTAAATGCAAGGTGAAACCCTCCTTGCTTTGCAGAACATTCTGGAATGGTCATCACCAATCAGCATTGAGTATCAGCTAAGGCCCGGCAATTTTAAAACAGCTCATTGGCCGCCAGCCAAGTCCATCGAGAGGTGTAATCACTGATCAGACCAAACAGCACATTCTGCTGGAGTTTACTGTTTTAAAATTAAAGTTGCAGTTCATCTTAAAGGCATAGGTCCTGTTAATTATCCGGGGGAAAAGGGAGCTACCATTTAGGCTGGTTGGGGAAAGTTTTAGGTATCTAGGGATACAAGTGGCGCGCGACTGGGGTAAGATGCATAAGTTGAACTTGTCCATGCTGGTGGAGCAAATGAGGAGCGAGTTTCGGAGGTGGGATGCACTCCCGCTGTCACTAGTGGGGAGAGTACAGACAGTGAAGATGACGATGCTCCCGAGATTCCTGTTTATTTTTCAGTGTCTCCCTATTTTCATTCCGCGGTCCTTCTTTAAAATAATCAATAAAATCATCCTGGGATTTGTTTGGGCGGGGAAGTCCCCTGGGTAAAGAGGGGGATGCTGGAATGGAACCGTAGCGAGGGGGGGCTGGCGTTGCCGAACCTCAGCAACTACTACTGGGCGGCTAACATAGCCATGATAAGGAAATGGATGGTGCGTACGGGGTCGGTTTGGGAGCGGGTGGAGGCTGCTTCGTGCAGTGGCACCAGCTTGGCAGCCCTGGTCACGGCTCCCCTGCCGCTCCCGCCGGCCAGGTACTCCACCAGCCCTGTAGTGGTGGCGGCTTTGTGGATTTGGGGCCAATGGAGGAAGCATGCGGGGGAAGTGGGAGCGTCGGTCTGGTCCCCAATATGTGACAACCACCGATTTGTCCCGGGGAAGATGGATGGCGGGTTTCGAGCGTGGAGGCAGGTGGGGGTGGGAAGGATGGGCGACTTGTTCCTGGAAAGGAGCTTCACGAACATGAGGGCGCTGGAGGAGGAGTTTGGGCTGGCAAGGGGGAATGACTTTCAGTACTTGCAGGTACGGGATTTCGTACGTAGACAGGTCCCGTCCTTTCCACGCCTTCCACCAAGGGGGATCCAGGACAGGGTAATTTCCAGGGGTGAGGTAGGAGAGGGAAGAGTCTTGGATATTTATAAGGACCTTATGGGAGCAGAGGACACAGGGACCGAGGAACTGAAACTTAAGTGGGAGCTTGGTGGGGAGTTGGAGGGAGGCGTATGGGCAGACACTCTGAGGAGGGTAAATGCAACCACAACATGTGGCAGGCTCAGCCTGATTCAGTTCAAGGTAGTTCACCGGGCCCACATGACGGTGACCCGGATGAGCAAATTCTTTGGGCGGAGGACAAGTGTGCCAGATGTGGTGGAGGACCAGCGAGCCATGTCCACATGTTCTGGGCGTGTCCAAAACGCAGGGGATACTGGCAGGGATTTGCGGACGTCATATCCTGGGTACTGAAAACAAGGGTGGTGATGAGTCCAGAGGTGGCGATTTTTGGGGTGTCGGAAAACCCAGGAGTCCAGGAGGGGATAGAGGCAGACGTTGTGGCCTTTGCTTCCCTGATAGTCCGGCGACGAATACTGTTGGCCTGGAGGGACTCAAAGCCCCCAAAGACCGAAGTATGGCTGTCGGACATGGCAAGCTTTCTCGGCTTGGAAAAAAAATCAAGTTCGCCTTACGCGGATCACTATCGGGGTTCGCAAGGAGGCAACCATTCATCGACTTCTTCGCGGGGAACTAATCGTCAGCGGGGGGGGAGGGGTAGGATAGTGTAGAATAGGGGGGAAGAATAGGCGGGTCTATCTGCGAGAGTGGTTCTGTTATTTGCACTATGTTTGTTGTAATTGGTATCTGCACACTAATGTATATTATTACTGTTTACAATGCCAAAAATACCTCAATAAAATTGTCTGTTAAAAAAAAATTGTCCGGGGGAAAAAATTGAAATAGCAGAATAACCGAAATTAAAAGGAAAAACAAGGGGCAGACAGGGATTAACAGGAGGATCCTAACACCCCTCACTGAATATTCAAACCTCGCCGAGGCGACCTCACATAGGCGAGGTTTACAACAGGTTTAGAAAAATGAGAATCAGTCAAGAGGATCTCCCCGGGGCTCAAACCAAGTATAGCCCCCAGGAGGATGCCTGGGCAGTACCCTGGCACTACCCCTGGCACAGGTTGGCGGGCCTTCTGTGGAGCCCCTTGGGACGGGGAGGGGGTGGGGAGAGGGATGAATCCCCTGATGTTGATGGTGGTGGAGAGTCCCCAATGCAGATGGTGGTGGTGTGGTGAGCCCTGATGCTTGTTGGGGGTGTCTCCTGTGTCTGTTGGTGGGGGGCGCTGGGTGGGTTTATTTTCTGTGCTGATTGGAGAACTCATTTTAAGGATGCTCCAATCTCTGTGGAGCCGGCTTTGCCAGCTCTATCAGGCCCTGCCCCACCGCAGTGACGCCAGAAACCATGCCCACTGAAATTCTTTTCAGGGTAGCTCAAAAGATGGACTAAAAACTGGGTTGTGAGCTGGAGAGCATGACACTGAAAAAAATATGGGAAAATTCTGCCAACATTGAAAATGGGAAATGAGAATATCTGGCAATAAAAATGAATTGCACAGTTGAAGATTTAAAACTCTTTGATAGTTTAATTTGAATAAGCAATCCATTACTTCACCTCGCCAAGATTTAACTGCTTGCCATTAGCAATAAGACTAGGGATTTTTAAGATCTGTTTGAGTCCATTACCTGAAGGACCAGCACCAGCAGGGGAAAATGTCACACAATACCGCCTTACCTTATTTAATGTCAAGAATAGTCTGGAGGAGGGAGAGTGGGGAAAAAGAACGTGAATGTTCTGCTGCTATAGCAGGGGAAATGCTCTGTGCCGGTGTTACTGGGGAGTGGGAGAGGTACAGTAGTAGTGTCTAGCCTGAGGTTGACCCGGGTAAAAAGCTGGAACATTATTTCCTCCCGTGGCGCTGTCATCACTCACCTAGAAGAGCAACAAATTCAAATAAAAGAAAGCCGCTTTAAAATTTCATTACCTGGTAGGGAAAAAAAGCTTAGTGATTTCTGGTCATTTAAAATTCAGCCTGCGTAGCTCTCCAAATATGAGTAATATTTCCTGGAGACAGGTTTGAATGAGAAATGGCGCAGTTAGGATTAATGAACTACACAGTATCGTGGGCGTCACTCCCCTGACAGATGCATGGCTTTTAAAATGTCACACCAACACAGAGAGGCAAACAAAATTTCTTTTTTAAATATCTGTTGTAAAATATATTCCCTTCACATAAAGGCTTTACCTCTGAGACAGGAACAGATTTCGCAGCACTTCACATTTCAGGACAATACGCCCCCGTGAAAATCCATCCTGTTATAAATAATCGGATCATGTACAACCCACATTACACAGACTGTTATCAAACAACTCAGGCCTGAGGCCTTCACTCCTATGTCCAAACAAAAGTTCCTTGCATGTAGAATAACTACTACAACTGGGACACAAGTATTTGATCAAGATGGAGGAAGACCAACCACTGTGTTTTCATTATAAGTGACATGCTGCCAGGAACCTTGAAAGTAAATACAGTAAATAACGCCTTTGGCTGCTCATTGAAATGGCAAAGTTCATTGAACTTTAACCTATGCTTTATGTTCATCGTTTCAGGGTCCAGGTAGGCCGCGACTTATTTGATGGAGCCTGCTAATCCCACTGTTCTTAAAATAACATTCAAAAGGAATTCACAAACCTCATCAATAATCAATCAATTCAATCTAGATTAAGATATATCCACACTTAGATTTCTCCTCACAGTTAAAGTTACTATCCAACCTATTATGGTCCGAGACCAGACCCCAACAGTGGCTAGGATACTGAACCAAAACCTCAATATTTTAGTTTATTTTGTCCGACTGTGAGGGAAGAATGATTCGCTCCAGGAATGATTGCACGTAGAAATAGGGATTTGGTATTTTAAGACAAAACTTCATTATTAACAAAATTAGTGTTAGTTCCATAAATAACTCCGTAGTATCACACCCAAAAGTAGCGTACAATTAGCCCTTAAAAGTCAGTAAAGTCGCGTAGTCCCAGATGACCATATGTTGTTTCCTGCTTTGAGGGGGAGAGCTGACTGTGATTATTTAACCTGAGGATCACCACACCTCAGGCGAGGGGCAAAGGTTGTGAAAGTGGGGCCTTCATGAAACCCTCAGCCGGCCTATCTAAGCACAAAAATAAAGGTTGACATTTAGTGCAGTATTGAGGGAGCACCACACTGCTCGAGTGTTGTTTCCTGATGGGATGTTAAATGGGAGCCCCTTCTGCCTTCTCAGTTGCCCTCCCATGGCACTATGTCAGAGAGGATTGGTGGGGTTATCTCTGGCATCCTGGTCAATATTCATCCCTCAATCAACATCACAAAAAACAGAGTATCTGCTCCTTATTGTGCTAGGTGTAGGATCTTGACTATGGCATTTCTTACATAACAACAGTGACTACTCTTCAAAGGGTGTAAAGTGCTTTGAGATGTCCAGTGGCAGTGGAAGGCACAATATAAGTGAAAGTTTTTCTATCTTTTTATAAATGTTATCAAAGCCCAATTGCTGAGGGCCTATAAAAACAGTTTCCAGTTTCAGCTCTTAAACAGAACACACCCAATCCCTGCGCTCGTGTTCAATCTCCACCAATATACTGAGAATGCCTTGGGTGCTATGGAGAGCATCAAATTCTGGCTTTGAACTTTGAGAGGATAATATTGCAGATTTGTTGAAGCTAATCACTTAATGCTGCTGCTGATCCAATCCGACTGCATGATAGTGACAAGTGAAATGATTTGGAACTAGCTGCGTCTAACCTCTGAATGTTGCAAGGGTGGTAACGCCACTGAATTAGTGATGCCAAGTCCCAGGTTAATGTTCCGGGAACAAAGGATCAAATCCCAACTCGGCAGCTGGGTGGAATTTAAATTCAGTTAATAACCTGGAATTTAAAAAACTGTTCTCAATGACGGCGACCATGAAACTCATCTGGTTCGCTAATGCCCTTGAAGGAAGGGAATCTGCCATCCTTACCTGGTCTGGCCTACATGTGACAATCCACAGCAATGCTGGCGACCCTTAACGGCCCTCTGGAAAGGTGTGGCTCGCCACTCAGTTCAAAGGCAATTAGGGATGGGCAACAAATTCTAACCTTGCCAGCGATGCCCACATCCGATGAAATAATTTTTTAAAAACGCATTCCAGAAAAAGTAGTGTCTTTTTTTTTCAAATCAATTTGGAAAGAAAGTTCAAGAGGATGTTGAAGTCATCGGCACAGATATTGATCACTTTGACTATGGAAGACAGAAAATTAGAAATTGACAGAATACAGGAGAAATGCCAAGAATTGTACCAGTGAACCGAATCAAGATGGTGATCCCTTCCCTTCCACTCATATATCCTTCACTTAATACATGCCGCAGCGCTTGGGCATTTAGAAATTTTAATCTTATTTATTCTTTCATGGGATCGCTGACAACGCCAGCATTTGTTGCCTATCTCTAATTGCCCTTGAACTGACTGCCTTGCCAGAGGGCAGTTAAGAATGAACCATACTGATGTAGGCCAGCAGTCGTATGTTGGCCGGACCAGGTAAAGAACATAAGAACATAAGAACTAGGAGCAGGAGTAGGCCATCTGGCCCCTCGAGCCTGTTCCGCCATTCAATTAGATCATGGCTGATCCTCTGTGGACTCAGCTCCACTTTCCATCCGAACACCATAACCCTTAATCCCTTTATTCTTCAAAAAACTATCTATCTTTATCTTAAAAACATTTAATGAAGGAGCCTCAACTGCTTCACTGGGCAAGGAATTCCATAGATTCACAACCCTTTGGGTGAAGAAGTTCCTCCTAAACTCAGTCCTAAATCTACTTCCCCTTATTTTGAGGCTATGCCCCCTAGTTCTGCTTTCACCCGCCAGTGGAAACAACCTGCCGGCATCTATCCTATCTATTCCCTTCATAATTTTATTTGTTTCTATAAGATCCCCCCTCGTCCTTCTGAATTCCAACGAGTACAGTCCCAGTCTACTCAACCTCTCCTCGTAATCCAACCCCTTCAGCTCTGGGATTAACCTAGTGAATCACCTCTACACATCCTCCAAGTAAAGATGGCAGTTTTCTTCTCTAAAGGATATTAGTGAATCAAATGGGTTTTCATGACAAGCGGCAATCGTTTCATGTTCACTGTGGTAGCGTGGCCCCTTTAAGTGACGATATTCCGCTGGTGACGGGGCAGACCCTGGGCCCATGGGGACAGAGCGGGCAAACATTAGCCTGTCAGGTGTTTGGGCGCACATCTTGCTGTTCAGGCTTGGTCAGAGTTAGCCTGAGAGTCTTGGGAACAAGACTGGTTAGCTGTTGTGCTGTTTTGTGCATATAGTTCTTCTTAGTTAATAAATCACTGTTGTGATTATACAGCACCTCGTTGCTTGCCTCGCAATACAACATTCACCATTACTGAGGCTAGCTTTCAATTCCAGATTTTATTAATTGAATTTAAGCCACCAGCTTGTCCCTAGAGCATTAGCCTGGACCGAGGAATTACCAGGTCCAGTAACATTACTACTAAGCTACTATCTCCCGCAAAATTGCTTTATGATGGTAAGATAAACACATGCTGAGATTTTTAAGATTTCATGTAAACTCCCCGTTCAGTTGCAGTCAATCTATTTAATATGATTAAAAAGGGAAGGTTTTAAAAATAACTGGGAGCATTTTCCTAAGGTCAGCATGTGTGCCATGTCAGTCAGTATGATTCATCTGCAGGCACTCTTTCCTCAAATCAAAAGGATAGGAGTTTGAGATGGTTACAAATTTAGAATCTGCACAAAATATTCTTTTGGTTTTTTTCATACCAATCCTTGTAAACCAGAAATTAACAACACAAACCACACTGTTCCTGTTAGCGAGCTAAATGCAACTTTACAGACACGCATCCTCGCTGAATCTAGCCAACCCTGTACTTATGAAGAGAACGTTCTATCTTTAGGTCTGGCGCTTCTTTACCAGATCTCACAGACTCTCTTCGCTTCAGAACATCTTTATCTTTTCTAAAGACAGGAAGCTGACGGTTTAACCCTTGACCCACCCTAGCTCTCGGTATTAGAATTTGGTCAGTTCAGCTGCCAATCAAACTGGCTGCTGCCCACCTAGGTGACCATTAACAATCATCGTCCCCTTTCTATTTTTTATATAAATCTAGAGTACCCAATTGTTTTTTTTTCCAATTGAGGGGCAATTTTAGTGTGGTCAATCCACCTAACCTGCACATCTTTTGGGTTGTGGGTGCGAAACCCACGCAAACACGGGGAGAATGTGCAAACTCCACACGGACAGTGACCCAGAGCCGGTATCGAACATGGGACTTCGGCGCCGTGAGGCAGCAATGCTAACCACTGCGCCACCGTGCTACCCTCTCGTCCCTTTCTCACATAAATGAATGGACTCTTCCCAATATAATGTGAATATTTACAGGAAAGCCTGAAGAAACTTCTATGAGGTTGAAGCAGTATGGGCGCGATTCTCCACACCCGTGGAAAATCGCGAGGCCGGCCGTGAAAACAGCCGACTTTTGCGACGGCCCGACACGGCCCATTTCCCGACGTATTCACGTCTGGGAAATGGGCTAGGAACGGGGCCGCGTCAATCACGTGCGCGATGACGCCGGATGCGCGACTATACGAACACGCCCATGTGACGCTGCCCGACGCCGAAAAAAAGGCGCGGCGAGCACAGAAACTAGGCCAGGATGTCGGAGCTCAGGAGAGCAGCCCCGCGATTCGTTGAGGCTGACCTGGAGTCGCTGCTCGAATCAATCGAGCAGAGGAGGGGCATCATCTGCCCGCATAGAGGGCATCGCCACCCTGCCAGCGCGGTGCGCCAGGCCTGGCATAAGGTGGCTGCTGCCGTCAGTGCTGTGGGGCAGACCCCTCGCTCTGCAGACCAATGTCGGAAGAAGATGCACGACCTCACCAGGGCTGCCAGGGTAAGTGCCAAGAGGGTGCCCCCGGGTCACAACCATCCCTCCCCCCTTTACTTTATCACCCACCTCACCCCCCCCCCTCCCCCCGGCACGAGGGGAGGAGGGGGATTGGGGCAGAGTGAGTTGAGGGTGGTTCACAAAGTCGTCACAGACCCAGCGCTCTGGCCCCCGTGGAGAGATGCAATGGTCTTATTACAACTTGACCCCCAAACTGTGCCAGTATCTGAACGGACTGCTGATACCTGCCGTATTGTAATGATCTACCTATGCCCCCTCCCCCAACAGGACAAGACCGCTCACAACACATCCTGCACCCCCTCACCACGTTTGAGCAGAGGGCACTGGACCTTGTTGGGGGATCTGCCACCCGGGAGATTGCGCAATACGAGGTTGGCGGAGATGCAACAAGTGAGACAACCCTACATGACAAACACCCCCCCCCTCCCCCATCCTCTGTCCCTTCACACTCTGCCCACTGGAACACCTCCCCCATCCTCTGTCCCTTCACACACCCTGCCCACTTGGACACCGCCCCCATCCTCTGTCCGTTCACACACCCTGCCCACCTGGACACCTCCCCCATCCCCTGTTCCTTCACACTCTGCCCACTGGAACACCTCCCCATCCTCTGTCCCTTCACACCCTGCCCACTGGGACACCTCCTCCATCCTCTGTCCCTTCACACTCTGCCCACTGGAACACCTCCCCCATCCTCTGTCCTTTCACACACCCTGCCCACTGGGATACCTCCCTCATCCTCTGTCCCTTCACACCCTGCCCACTGGGACCGTCCAGCGCCCGGCCGAGCGTCTCTAAATAACCCGTTTCATTCTCTTCCCTAGGACGTGATGCCGAAC
Organism: Scyliorhinus canicula; assembly: GCF_902713615.1. Classification (NCBI taxonomy): domain Eukaryota; kingdom Metazoa; phylum Chordata; class Chondrichthyes; order Carcharhiniformes; family Scyliorhinidae; genus Scyliorhinus; species Scyliorhinus canicula. The sequence goes on along the minus strand of NC_052146.1, from coordinate 29,832,578 downwards.
GACCAGGGCCGTTTGCCTCCAGGCGGACACAGGTATCTGCCCCCACCTCACCCAGGGCCGCACAACAGAGGGTGCCCGATCAGCGGGGAGTCCCATCCTCACCAACCGAATCTGTGGAGCAGGACGCCCAGAGGGCAGCGAGAGAACAAAAGAGAGAAATGGCCAGCGAACGCCCTGCGGCCTCTCAGCGGGCCGATGACATAGAGGAGGCATCAACCCAAGACGACCTCGGGCTTGCGGCACTGCTATCTCCCACACCATCCATCATCCCAGAGACACTCACCCCGGCGGGCCTATTTAGTGATGAGTCTCCTGGGTCTCAGTCTGGGTCGCACATCACAGCTGAGCAGGTACAGCAGGTGGAGGTCGGAGCCAACAGAGGGCCCGGACTGGCGGAGGCCAGGCCAGGCCCAGCATGCAGCTGGCTCGCAGACGTTTTCCGAGTTCCTGGACTTTCTCAACCCACCCGCACAGCCGATGCATCAAGAAACCCAGGGACACAACGACGGGATGAGGGTTGTCTTCCAGACTCTGCAGACGCTGTTAGAGGAGTCGAACCGCGTCCACGAGCAGGGAGTGGTGCCGCTCATGGCAGCAACCCAGGCCGACACCGCACGGGTGGCATCCGCGGTGGAGGCAATGGGTCAGGTTATGCAAGGCGTTGGGCTTAATGTGCACGCGTCATCCTCGGCCCTGGACAGGGTTGCCCTCTCACAGGCAGCAATGTGCCAGAGACAACACGACATTGCCAGCGCGCTGCGGGCCTTGGCCGAGTCTCAGCAGGTCATGGCCCAGTCGCAGCACGCCATGGCACAGTCACAGCTGTCGATGGCACAGTCCCAGAAGTCGATGGCCCAGTCGCAGCAGTCAGTTGCGGAGAGCATCAACCGCCTGACACATGTGCTGGATGGCGTCGTGCACTCGCAGGTTGAGATCGCACAGTCCCTGGCGGGAATGTCTAACTCCCTGGACTCCGTCTCTGGAAACCTTCGGATCCTGGTCGATACCGTTGCAGGCCTCCAGGACTGGCAGCGCCACGTGTCGGTGGCGCAACGGGGCACCTCCCCGCTCGCACCTCTGTCCGGGCTCCCCGAGGGAGGAGGAGGTTTCGGGGCCCGTCCATTAACTCCATCATGGGACATCCCGGAATTCTCGGCCTCCCCCGTCCCATCCCTGGTGCATCGGGTGGGCAGCAGGCAGAGCAGGGTGGTACAACGTCACCCGAGACGTCCGCAGAGCAGCCTGGCCCATCAAGGCCGGGTCGCCCCAGGAAACGCTTGCCGAAGGAGAAACAAGTCGAAGGGGGCGATTCGCAGCAATCCTCCTCCACTCCTGCTGTATCATCTGGGGACTCACGTAGACGTAGTGGTAGGGCCCGTAAGGCAACAAAGAGAGACACTGAGTAAGTTGGCATGGGTGAAGGGCACAGTTTAGTTGTAGGGGCTAGGGCACCTGTAAATTATTGTTCACATTAAACGCATTGTTCCACCTTACATGTAATACCGTGTGATTGTTCCACAGCCACAGGAACAGTGATGGTGACCGAGTGTCGCTGGGGTTAACGAGCGGTGAAACTTCGGTGCCGGGTGTGCAGTCCCTTCCCCCCACCCCCTCCCACAGCTAGCCCACGCGGGCACGTGATGGAGTGTCCGTGACGATCTCAGCGGCCACCAAGGTGGATGGTTCAGCTATTACCGTGGGTCAGACTCTCTCTAACGGTTCTGAGCTCACAGCTCTTCGCAGAGCGGGCTGTCATCATTCCACATGGCACTGATCACACCCGCTGACACAGCCATCAATGTTGTGCCATACCGTCTGGACCCAGTGGTAAGGGTGATGTCGAAGTGGAGCAGGGTACACTGAGAGGGGGTGTGGGATGGGGGTTGTGGTGGTGGAAGTTGTGTGTTGACCCTCTGCACGACTAGCGATGCAGGTGGTGGTTTGGTGTTCAGCGGGGACGTCGCTTACGACGCGTGAACCGTGCTGCACCAAGGCGTCGCGTGCCCGCCGTCCTCGCCGGGTCTGTCGTGCCGCCTCCTGGACATCACCAGCACCTGGGTCGTGTCTGCGTGCTGCGCGCGCCACTCCACCAGCCTCCTCCTCCTCTCTCTCCTCCTCCTCCTCCCCCTCCTCTGTGCTGGCACCACTGCCACTGGCTTCTCCCTCCACCTCCTGCAGCAGGTCATCTCCCCTCTGCATCGCGATGTTGTGCAGCGCACAGCAGACCACAACAATGCGAGCGACCCTGTCGGGCTGGTACTGCAGGGCCCCTCCGGAGCGGTCCAGGCACCTGAATCTCATCTTCAGGAGGCCAAGGCAGCGCTCCACCACACCCCTGGTTGCTGCATGGGTCTCGTATCGGGTTTCCGCATTGGTCTGAGGCCTCCGTACAGGCGTCATCAGCCAAGACCTCAGCGGATAACCCCTGTCGCCTAGCAACCAGCCCCTCAGCCGGTGGGGACGTCCCTCAAACATCGCAGGGATGAACGACTGCGCCAGTATGTAGGAGTCATGCACACTCCCTGGGAACCTTGCACAGACGTTCATGAACGTCATGTGGGGGTCGCATACCACCTGGATATTCATGGAGTATGTCCCCCTCCTGTTTGTGAACACATCCCTGTCCCCTGCAGGCGGGCGCATGGGGACGTGAACACAATCGATTGCCCCCTGCACCATCGGTATCCCGGCCACGCTGGCAAATCCATGAGCTCGTGAGTCTTGACTTGCTCGGTCCTCGGGAAAGATGATGTAGCGGTCCGAGATGGCATAGGGCGTCGATCACATCCCGGATACACCTGTGCACCGATGACTGGGAGATCCCGGAGACGTCCCCGCTCGGAGACTGGAAGGATCCGGTCGCATAGAAGTTAAGAGCGACCGTCACTTTGATGGCAACCGGGATCGCGTGTCCTCCCCCCGTTCCACGTAGGGCGAGGTGCGCCACGAGGTGACAGATATGTATCACCGTCCGCCTACTCAGCCGGAGTCTCCTCCTGCAGGTATTGTCCGTCATTGTTAGGAAAGAGATCCGGGCAGGTACACCCTCGGCCTTGGTCGTCGCCTCTGGTGCCGTGGCTGCACCCTCACTTCTCTCCTCCTCCCCCCCATGCTGCTCGACGACTGGCAACTCCTCGGCCCTTCCCTCTGCTGCTGCAGCTGGACCTGCATCCACTGCGGGTTGTGGCTGTGGATGCTGCTGCATCTCCGAATGCAGTGCAGCAGCCCCAACCACTGCGTAGAACATAGCCGTTCTGTTCGCAGACATTGTGCTAACCTACAGAAGGATGGTGGGGGCAGAGAACGGGACATGTTAGACGGAGGTTAGTCGACACCTCGGCAGCCGCCTGCCACGGGATACCTGTGTGTCCCGGTGGCCTGGTCGCGCTGCTGACACGCGGGCAGCCTGACCCTTGGTCACTTTCTGCATCCAACGGGCAGTTAACTACGTCCTCTTCACCGGTGCGTCAGTGGCCTGTGGCCGTAAGCCACAGGGCAAACAGCGGCCTTGTCCTCGTGACCGGTACGCCATGGCATGGTGGCAGACATTTTGTAACCGGGGTTGGACGGGTCATTCGCTCACTCTCTCCCTACCCCCCCCCCACTCCCACTCCCCCCCCCCCGTCTCCCCACTCCCCCCCGTCTCCCCCACTCCCCCCTCAGTCTCCCGCACTCCCCCCTCAGTCTCCCCCACTCCCCCCTCAGTCTCCCCCACTCCCCCCCTCAGTCTCCCCCCTCAGTATCCCCCACTCCCTGCTCAGTCTCCCCCACTCCCCCCTCCGTCTCCCCCACTCCCCCCTCTGTCTCCCCCACTCCCCCCTCAGTCTCCCCCACTCCCCCCTCAGTCTCCCCCACTCCCCCCTCCGTCTCCCCCACTCCCCCCCTCAGTCTCCCCCCTCAGTATCCCCCACTCCCTCCTCAGTCTCCCCCACTCCCCCCTCCGTCTCCCCCACTCCCCCCTCCGTCTCCCCCACTCCCCCCTCCGTCTCCCCACTCCCCCCTCCGTCTCCCCCACTACCCCCTCCGTCTCCCCCACTACCCCCTCAGTCTCCCCCACTCCCCCCTCAGTCTCCCCCACTCCCCCCTCAGTCTCCCCCACTCCCCCCTCCGTCTATCCCACTCCCCCCCTCAGTCTCCCCCACTCCCCCCTCAGTCTCCCCCAGCCCCCCTCCGTCTCCCCCACTCCCCCCTCCGTCTCACCCACTCCCCCCTCTGTCTCCCCCACTCGCCCCTCCGTCTCCCCCACTCCCCCCTCCGTCTCCCCCACTCCCCCCTCCGTCTCCCCCACTCCCCCCTCCGTCTCCCCCACTCCCCCCTCCGTCTACCCCACTCCCCCCTCCGTCTCCCCCACTCCCCCTCAGTCTCCCCACTCCCCCCTCCGTCTCCCCCACTCCCCCACTCCCCCTCCGTCTCCCCCACTCCCCCCTCCGTCTCCCCACTCCCCCCTCCGTCTCCCCCACTCCCCCCTCCGTCTCCCCCACTCCCCCCTCCGTCTCCCCCACTCCCCCTCCGTCTCCCCCACTCCCCCCTCCGTCTCCCCCACTCCCCCCTCCGTCTCCCCCACTCCCCCCTCAGTCTCCCCCACTCCCCCCTCAGTCTCCCCCACTCCCCCCGCAGTCTCCCCCACTCCCCCCTCCGTCTCCCCCACTCCCCCCTCCGTCTCCCCCACTCCCCCCTCAGTCTCCCCCACTCCCCCCTCAGTCTCCCCCACTCCCCCCTCAGTCTCCCCCACTCCCCCCTCAGTCTCCCCCACTCCCCCCTCAGTCTCCCCCACTCCCCCCTCAGTCTCCCACACCCCCCATCTCCCCCACTCCCCCCTCAGTCTCCCCCACTCCCCCCTCAGTCTCCCCCACTCCCACCCTCAGTCTCCCCCACTCCCCCCTCAGTCTCCCCCACTCCGCCCTCCGTCTCCCCCACTCCCCCCTCCGTCTCCCCCACTCCCCCCTCCGTCTCCCCCACTCCCCCCTCAGTCTCCCCCACTCCCCCCTCAGTCTCCCCCACTCCCCCCCTCAGTCTCCCCCTCTTCCCCCCCCCCCCCCCCCGCTCTGGACCCCCCACCCCCCTCCCGTTGTTGGAGGTGCCTTCCCCGTTGTGGCCAGACTCCAGCAGTGCGCTGCGCGGTGCGCTGAGCGGTCCGTTCACCTATTCGAAGCTCTCGTCAGCCAGCACGACTGGTTGACGAACTTGAAAAGCAGGTGTGCTGGCCATCGTGAAAACATTGCGTGATGACGTCGGGACTTCGGCCCAACCGGGCCGGAGAATAGCAGGGGGCCAATCAATAGCGATTCTGGTCGTGTCGGGGAGTCTTTTGAGGCCTTTACCGGGAATGCCAACGTGTAGTTTGTGCGGGGTTCGGAGAATAGCGGGAGGGCGTCGGACCGGCGTCGCTGTGAAAATATGCGCGGCCTGCTATTCTCCGAACCGGCGTGTGTGCGGAGAATCGGGCCCTATAGCTTTCTCAGCCAGTTCTAGTTCTCAGCTAGATCTAATTTGCATTGCCTTTATCCCATTGCCCTCTGAACGTAATCCATTCAGGGGCACATGAATGAATGCCGAGGGTGGCTCCGTAAAGGCTCAATGGGAAAAACACTGCTTAAGGTCCTCCTGCCAGATTGCACTCAAGGGCGAGAAACCACGTAAAATCCCTTGACCGTATATTTGATACGAAATGAAGTTAGTCAGTAAAACAGCAACCACAGGTGTAAAGAGTGCCACATACTGTATTGAAAGAAACTGATCTTATTTGCACATCATGCAATGTCAATTTTGAACTGTTACATGATATTGGCAGCACGGTAGCACAGTGGTTAGTACCCAGGTTTGTACCCGCCTTGGGTTACTGTCTGTGTGGAGTCTGCACTTTCTCCCCGTGTCTGCGTGGATTTCCTCCGGGTGCTCCGGTTTCCTCCCAAAAGTCCCGAAAGACGTGCTTGTTTGGTAAATTGGACATTCTGAATTTTCCCTCAGTGTACCCGAACAGGCGCCAGAATGTGGCGACTAGGGGATTTTCACAGTAACTTCATTGCAGTGTTAATGTAAGCCTACTTGTGACAATAATAAAGATTATTATTATTATACTTCTATAAATTTCATGAATAAAGAAAACGTAATCATGGTAAAACAAATTAAACTTGATACTAACACATTAAGATCTATTGTGGGGCAGGTGTTAGAATCAATCATTAAGGAGATTATATTTGGACACTCAGAAAATCAGGAAGATTCAGTATTGTTGGAATTCGCTGGTCCCCCAGCCGCGTGTTTCTTGGCAGTGCGCCTTTCGTTGGTAGCGGGATTCTATTCTCCTGCCTCTTGTCAATGGGATTTCCCATTGAAACCACCCCACACTACCACGAATGCCACAGGTGGGGATGCACTGCCAGCACGAAAAGTGAATCCTGATGACCGGAGAATTCCAGCCCATGTTTAACCAATTTATTGAAGTTGTTTGAAGAAGGAACAGGCGCTGTGGATGTAGGGGAGCCTGTAGACGTACTGTACTTGGATTTCCAGAAGTAATTTGTAAGGTGCTACATCAAAGGTTATTGTGCAGAGGTTAACATATTACCATGGATAGAAGGTTGGCTGGCTGGCAGAAAATAGAGAGTGTGCATAAACAGGTAATTTCAAATTGGCAGGATATGGTCAGTGGAGCCCTGCAGGGATCTGTGCTGGGGCGCCAACTTTTTACAATTTATATCAATAACTTAGATGAGATGATTGAAGGCATCATAACTAAATTTGCAAATGAGACCAAGATAGGTAGGAAGGTATGTTATGAAGAGGGCATAAGTAGGTTGCAGATGGCTATAGATAGATTGTGAATGGGTAGAAATCTGGCAGATGGAGTATAATGTGGGAAAATGTGATATTGTTTATTTTGCAGAAAGAATAAAAAAGCAGAGTTCCAAGATGCAGAGGTGTTCTTGTGCATGAATAACAAAACGTTAGTAAGTAGGTACAGCAAGTAATTAAAAAGGCGAATGGAATGCTATCGTGAATACTGGCAGGGATTTGCCAGCCCTTTGCGGCAGGTTTTCCCCTGGTGGACGGGACTCGTCATTGGCTGCCAGCGGGATATTCCAGTCCCGTCAAAGTCATTGGCAATTTGCATGGCTCGCCCAAACCGCCACCAGGGAACCCACGGCAGGGATCGACAGCAACAGGGATCCCGATCTCGCAGGTGAGAAGGGCTAGAAAAACCTGCCCACTGTATGCAGATTTGTTCTCCTAATTCAAGGGAGGATGCAATGCATTGGAGAAATTTCAAAGGAGGTTTACTGATTGATACCTGGAATGAGTGGGTTGTCTCACAGGAAAGGTTAGACAGACTACTGGGGTTTAGAATAGTAAGGGGTGATTTGCTGAAGCATTTAAGATCTTAAACAATGTTGACAAGGTGGACATTGAAAGGATGTTTCCTTGTGTGGTGAATCCAGAGCTGGGGGTCACCCTTTTAGACCGTAAGATATAGGAGCAGAATTAGGCCACTTTGCCGATCGTGTCTGCTCTGCCATTCAACCATGGCTGATTTTTTTTACCCATCCTCATTCACCTGCATTCTCCCCGTAACCCCTGAACCCTTTATTAATCAACAACCTATCTATATCTGTCTTAAAAACACTCAATGACTTGGCCTCCACAGCCTTCTGTGACAATGAGTTCCACACATTCACCACCCTTTGGACAGATATGAGGAGCATCTTTTTCTCTCAGAAGATTGTGCAATTTTGGAACTCTTTGCCTCAGAAGGTAATAATAATCTTTATTATTGTCACAAGGTGGCTTACATTAACACTGCAATGAATTTAGTGTGAAAATCCCCTAGTCGCCACATTCCGGCGCCTGTTCGGATACACTGAGGGAGAATTCAGAATGTCCAATTCACCGAACAACATAACTTTCAGGACATTTGGGAGGAAACCGGAGCACCCGGAGGAAACCCACGCAGACATGGAGAGAATGTGCAGACTCTGCACGGACAGTGACCCAAGCCGGGAATCAAACCCGTATCCCTGGCGCGGTGAAGCAGCAGTGATAACCACTATGCTACCATGCCGGTGGAAGGTGGTAAATATTTTTAAGGCGGTGGTCAATAGATTCTCGTGAGGCAAGGGATTCAAATGTTACCGGACGTAGATGGGAACATGGAATTTGAAAACACCAACCGATCGGCCGTGATCGTATAGAATGGCAGAGCAGGCTCGACTGGCTGAATGACCTACTTCTGCTCCTATTTCCTTTGTTCGTATGCATATTTGTATGTCGGTTAGTGGTCAGATAGTCAAATCCTGAAACATGATGTAGACCCAAACCCAGATTTGAACATGGCACCCAGACTGAGAGTTCCTGCAAGGTGTCACAAGTACATATATGCAAATAATCTGAGTTACTGGGCAAACCTTTACAGAGTATTCATGTTGGGGTTTGAAAAGTTTTATGTTGTCATTCAAAAACTAAACTCCGTGCAAACATGTACAAAAATATGGTAGTTACAATGCTGTTGTAACACTGTTTTACAGACATTCCACCGACATACAATGTTGCAGTCACCTGAATACCTGGTAACAACTGACTTAAAATAGTGAAGGCATTCTCCTTCTGCAGAGCTTAAACAACTTTTTCCTGTATGGACAAAGCATCTGGAGCTGGGGACAATATTTGAGGAGGAAAAATAAGGCCCATCCGCAGATTCCAAAGATGAGGTATTCTGCTGTCGAGCACACTGACATTCATTGGCCGAACCTCCACACAGAAAGCGGTCACGTGACAGAGGTAGCAGGTCAGCACATGCAGATTTGCACCCAGACAGGTTCACCACATTCTGGTGGGGAGGGAGAACAAGCAGTGTTTCGGAGAATCACATTTCCCTAATCTTCAAATCTTTCAGCTCACTCACCCTGAGCACTGTATTGTTTGTGCCCATCACACATACAAACTGCAAATTTATTCTGCAATCTCCTTAAGACATACAGTTATTATAGCTGAGGAACTGACAGAGCAGGACAGGATATACTGTATGAGAGGACACATTATGAACTGGTTTGGTCTAGATATAATGGGTTAATACAGTTGATGGAAGTGATTTTAATTTCAAGGATGTTCAAGGATGCCGGAAGAGGTAAGTTGGGTGAAGTCGGGGGGGGGGGGGTGGGCTTCCTGAAGGTGCTGGTTTGCGCCCAAAGAAAATTGATAGATCTCTTTCTGTGAACCATTCCTCTGACCCAGCCCCTGAGCTTTGTGCCTCACAACATGGTCTCACAAATCAAACAGTTTCCCCTCCTGCAAACCCCACCATCAGCTTAGACTGTTTTTCTGTGACATCCTGCAAACAGACAGCCCTCCCTAAAGTTGGCAAAATCATTCGAACAGCCCAATTAATCCATTAACTATTGCGGCGAGGCAAAATTGCGTTTTGTTCAGCAGATAGTCGGTGTTCAAAACGACGTTGAAACATCTTTGAACTGAGCTGAATGGGGAAGAAACAAAGTGACAGATGAAGCTGAAGTGAAAGCACATGTCTGCGCCACACACTGCGGCCTGCGAATAATTATTTCACTGTCAGGGCAATACCAACATTTCCTGTTGCCTTTTGTTTTGAGGAGCTGAATGCGACCTGGGAACACCAACAGGTAGTGAACTCAAACCCATTGGGAGTAAGTCGGCGGACTTTACAAGCAGCCTGGACTTCGGCAGCTTTGGGTCAGAAGACACAACTTGGGCATCACCAGGTTGGCTTGCATCCCCTTTTGAGAAGATGAGCGGAATCGAACAAATTGCCACCTCTCCCAGATGATGATGATGATGACTTGGACTTGTGGGTACAGGCCCATAATTTCAAAATTTGCAAATTACACAAAATTTGGGAAGTGTAATACACACTGGTGAAATAGTAATTGACTTCAAGACGCTACATAGAGGCTGGTTGAATGGGCTAACATAAGGCAGATCAAATTCAATGCAGAAATTGTGAGCTGATACATTTTGGAAGGAAGGACGAGGAGAGAAAACACACGCGAAATGAGACAATTTCAAAGAAGATGTAACAGGATAGACAGCGAGGGATAGTGGAGCACAAATCATTGAAGGTGGCAGGACAGGTTCACAAAGCATGTGGATTTCTGGACTTTATAATTAGAGGATTAGGGCATGACTTAACTAAATGGGAACAAAGTCCCATAGCAAGCGTGTTTAGCCACGTGTTTCCCGGCACTCACAGCTCCGAGAAACACAATGCTATCTAACGTCACTCGGATTAAATAGGGGGCCTCAGCCGGGGAGCACATGGTCGAGGTCGCACACAGCCCCGTTTTCTGCACCGAGGACCTCTGCTCGCTGGAACACCTCAGTGTAGCAAGCGATCGGGACACAATTTTTAAATGGCATCTCAATCTCTGGAGCCCTCGACCGGACCCCTGAACCCCCTCCAAGCCCCAACTCACTATGAAGGGTTCCCAGCCCCAACCCTGCACCCCCCTACACATGCGCAGGGCAACCCCGGACCAGAAATTTCAGGGATATGGGGACAGAGAGTAACCGCATGGGACCCAATGGATTGCTCTGTGAAAGAGTCGGTGCAGACTTGATGGGCCAAATGGCCTCCTCTGTGCTGTACTACTCTGCAATTCAGGTTATCAAATGCTGATTTTGGCAGTGATGCTCATGGATTCCAAGCCCCATGTTAGCACAGGCACCTTCAACAGCTTCCCAAACATCAATATTAACACTCCAATGCCCCCAGTCCGTGTCCACTGTACTGTGCCTTGCTTGGTGTTGTCGCAATGCCAGAAAATACCACCAGCAGCTGCTTGTTCATGTTGGCAGCCGGTTCAATCAGAGATTGAAGTTTCCCACCATCGACAGAGATGCAGCAACCTCTGGGAGGGCTCAGTGGCTGCTGGGATATTTAACTTCCCTGATCTAACTCCAAAAGCAGAGTCTGACGAACAAACAAGTGTTTTGTTCTTTGAAAGACCATAAAATATCTCATTTTATTTGCTTCTTTAATTACAAAAAAACATTATTTTCTCCTCTTCAGATCCACACCACTGCTGCTACCACAATTCTGGCAAGATTCCGACCCCCAAACAAAGCCAAGGAAACCATAATGTCAGGAGCGGAACCAAAAAAATAGGAAATATATATATATTTTTTAAAACCTGAAGTGACTGTGAGAAATTGAATGCACTTTGTGCCTCAGTTCTACTCCCTCAAGTCTTGAAACGTCTTCTTTGCTGTGAAATATATGACAAGTGGGGTTCCGAATAAACTCAGTTTGGCTTCTGTCATTAAACTACCTCTTGGCAAAATGGCTTTAAAATGCCTGGCATCCCAGCAGCTTGTAACTGCATCCTACTACTTTCAGATTTTAACATGGATCCCAGTGTGTGTTATGGTATTATCATAACTATCAGCGTTGCAAGGATTAATGCAGTGTCCAGAGTAGCCACCAGAGGGAGCTACAGTTATAACTATATAAAGCAGTGATGCTAAGCCTTGGGGGGGGGGGGGGGGGGGGGGGGAGTGTATGCAGGAATTAGCTAGTGAAGGTCAGAAGAGCAGATAGTGTAACTAAGGTTAGATTATTGTTTATACCAGGAGTGAGATTAGCAGTAGATGAGTGTAGTGATGTTGTTGATCAATTGTGTATTCTGAAGGACTACCTGTCGAATCGCAGTTTAGTAGTGTAAATAAAATCCGAGCTTTGTTTAAGCGAAAGCTATTTTGCGGTCTTTGTGAGCACTATGACAACCATAGAACATAGAACCTACAGTGCAGAAGGAAGACATTCGGCCCATCAAGTCTGCACCGACCCACTTAAGCTTCACTTAAGCCCTCAAATGGAAGTTCTCCATTTGGGAGGTGCACACAAAGGAGCTTTGGTGATTTGCTGGAGGGCACCTTGCAGATGGTGCACACTGCTGCCACTGTGTACGGGCTGGTTTAGCACAGGGCTAAATAGCTGGCTTTTAAAGCAGACCAAGGCAGGTCAGCAGCGCGGGTTCAATTCCCGTACCAACCTTCCCGAAAAGGCGCCGGAATGTGGCGACTAGGGGCTTTTCACAGTAACTTCATTTGAAGCCTACTTGTGACAATAAGCTATTTTCATTGCATTTCATTTCACTTCCACCCTATCCCACTAACCCAATAACCCCTCCAAACCCTTTTGGACACTAAGGGCAATTTAGCAAGGTCAATCCACCTAACCTACTTTGGACTGTGGGGGGAAACCGGAGCACCCGGAGGACATCCACGCAGACACGGGGAGAACATGCAGACTCCACACAGTGATCAGGCAGGGAATCGAACCAGGGACCCTGGCGCTGTGAAGCCACAGTACTAACCACTATGCTACCATGCTGCCCAACATTCCTGAAATAAGCAACACAAAGAACACAACGGGCGCGATTCTCCACTCCCCACGCCGGGTAGGAGAATTGCAGGAGGGCCGGGCGACTCACGACACGCTGCCCTGGCACCCCCCGCTCGGAGAATGGCCGCTCGTCGAGCGGCCTGCCGTTCCCGACCTGTTCACGCCGGCGGCAACCACACCTGGTCGCTGCCGTCGTGAACATGGCGCCAAAGGTTCGTTTGTGGCTTGTGGGGGTGGAGAGGGGAGTGAGCACCACGGCCGTGCTCGGGAGGGGACTGGCCAAGAGACGCACTCTTTCCCCTCTGCCGCCCCGCAAGATCAAGCCGCCACGTCTTGCGGGGCAGCGGAGGGGAAGACGGCAACCGCGCATGCGAGGGTTGGAGCCGGCCAACCTGCGCCTGCGTGGCTGACGTCACTTAGGCGCCGCCGTCGCATCATTCACGGCGCGCCGCCTTGACGCAATCGTGAAGGCCCGGCAGCCGAGATTTACCGAGCGCCGCTCCTAGCGGGGGGGGGGGGGGGGGGGGGGGGGGTGAATAGGGTGTGAGGAGCGGCCTTCCCGATGCCGCGCAGGAGCGGAGAATTCCGCCCAACATGTGTCAGATCCACACACACAAAATCACCTTTTTCCGGTCAACACCAAAACACACGTGGTGCAGACAAGGTTCCAGCACGGTTACTTTTATTAACAATAGAGCAATTCATTCATGTTACTTTTGGGCAGCACTTATTATTTGTCAGATGCAGAATTGTTCAGTTCACCCAAGATTCTGTTTGCCATTTACTCTGCTGCAACAAATCCCATCTACTTTCATCGTCACATCCTCACCTCACCCTATCTCTGTATCTTCCTTCCACTCTCTAAATGCCCACACCGTCAATCCTCTCTTCCGCGACCCAAAACTTGTCACAATCTCAAACCCATTCCAATCCTTCTTTGCCCCCACCACCGATGGATGCGCCTTCAGCTACCTGGGACCCGGGCTCTGCAGCGCCTTCCCTCAATACCTCCATCTCTCTACCTCCCCCGCGTCCTTTAACAATGTAGCAATAAGGCCCGGCTTATGCTAAATGACTTACTACAGGCATGCTGGGAAATTTGGTCAACTTGAAATGACAATACTCAGGGACCTTTTGACCTGACCTATTTAAGAAAAGTTTGCAAAGTACGAAAACAGGAGTTTGTAACTAGACGGAGCTCAACACCTTAACCTCAAGACCTTGTCAAAGCTTCTATTGCCCCAACCAAGAGGCAGGATTCTCTTACCCTGAGGTTAAGTGTTGATGCCGTCGTAAACACCGTCACATTTCACGACGGCGTCAACAGGCCCTCAGGAACAGCGATTCCGAGCCCCTTACTAGGCCAACGTGGAACTGGAGCGATCCACGCCAATCCAGCTGCCGATGCCGGCGTCAAATGGGCACCACGGGTCTGCGAATGCACGCTGCGACCGGCGCAGTTGCGCACATGCACGGTGGCTCCCTTCTCCGCCCCAGCCCCGACGCAACATGGCGTGGGGTTACATGGGCTGGCGCGGAGCAAAAGAGGCTCCCAGCCTGAGAGGCTGGCACGCTGATCGGTAGGCCCCAATCACAGGCCAGGCCACAGCGGAAACCCCCCACCACCACCAGGCCGCCCTGGATGGATGCACGCCGAGGTAAGACCACACGTGACGGCCACACCGGGACTCAGATTTTTTTTGCGGCCACTCCGCCCATCCGAGGCGGAGAATAGCCGGGGGGGGGGGCGCGTAGAGTGGCCCCTGACCGGCGCTGCGTTGACTGCGCCGGCGCCAATGGCACCGATTCTCCGCTCTCCGGAGAATCGGCGGACCGGCATCGGGGTGTCACAGCACAGTTCGCGCCGGCCCAGTGATGCTCCTGCCCGATGTTGTCTGAGAGAATCCCACCCAGGATACCTGAAACCACAAAGTCTGAATATTGGAAAAAAAAATGTCTGCCAGATGGACCGTGTGGTTAGAAGAATGAGGTCATTTGGCCCGTTGTGCTCTTGGAGTGGACAAGACCCCGTCCATGGAACATGCATATAGGAAGGATAAATACGCAGCTCTTGACTCATTTCGGGAACATAATTCGTGGGAACAACCTCGAGCATGAGTGAAAGCTCAGCGAACAGAGCAGAAAGAACTTCTAGAAAGAGGTTGGCCTGTTCTGATGGGGTAACATCTACTTATGTCTAAAGCTGTGAGTTTTGAGACAATTGTGATTATTTGTAAAGCATATAATTGCATAAATAGTGTATTTTATTGAAGTTTAGTTAATAAAACCATGTTGAATTAGAAGTTACAGTGTTTGGTACATAACTGTTCGACCTCCTGTAACAGTACAGAGGATGGTTCAACAACATCCTCTTTATAATGCATTTCTGATCTAGATTTTGGCTGATTCTCCTAATATCTCCTCCTTTGGCTTAGCATCCATTACGCTTCACAAATCTTCCTGGAATATCGCCCTACAGTAAAGGTAAGTTGGTGTTGTATTCCAACCACACTTGTGCGTCATTTTGGTTACCATGCTTCACAGGATAGTCACTCAGGGAAGAAGGCACAGAGAAAGCAACAGCAACAATTACAGTATTTCAACGAGAATGACTAGTGTCAAATGGTGAGCTTTTTGGAAAAATTGGATGTGGCGAGAACATTTTCGATTAATGAAGTGGTTAAGCGGGGGCTTCAATGAAGAAAATAAAAATATTCTGTTGCATAGTTAAGCTGAGCCAAAATTTTACATTGGCTGTTATGCTTACACAGTAACAGGTCGCAAGGTGAAGCTAATGAAAATAAACTTAAAACAAACAGGGAAAAAAAATTGCTCAAGAAGTGTTGAACTAGTTTAATGATTTACCAAATAATGGAGCAGAATCAAATATTTTATGTGAGTTCAAGTTAAAGTATATTGTAGTATCAATCTCCTTGTCTTTTTAAAATCACCTGTGACTATTCAGAAGCTCTGCCAGGAGAGGGAATAAGCTACATCTACTTGCAATGCCTATAACGTGGCGCTAGGAAAGCTGAGCTCAATCCAATGAAATGAGTGATGAGGTTGCTATTTTTTGGCCTCAATACCCTGGCTGCAAATTAAAGCAATTATCCAGTGTTCCTCCTCCTGATGACTATCAGGTTACCTCTCCTGGAAAGCACATGTGACGACATTAGCTGAGGACTGTTTTGGTTTTGGCTAGAAAGGCCCCAATGATTGTGGTAAACCACTGTTGCACCTATATTAGGTGATGTATGGTAGGACCTGTACTACAGGTACATCGGTAGTCCCTGCCTGCTGGCTCCGGAGTACAAATGTGTGTGTCCTCCATGCTGCAGCCATTTCGCCAGCTGCTGTGGGAGGCCACACATCTTAGAGCAATAAAGCCTCAGTTGTATCCAACTCTCGTCTTTGTGCAATTGATTGTGCAT
The DNA here is from genome assembly GCF_902713615.1 of Scyliorhinus canicula. NCBI lineage: Eukaryota > Metazoa > Chordata > Chondrichthyes > Carcharhiniformes > Scyliorhinidae > Scyliorhinus > Scyliorhinus canicula. The sequence continues at coordinate 29,816,774 of NC_052146.1, read as the reverse complement.
CAATGATTAAATAGCCTGTTCTTGCTCAGCATCTAGTTTCACAGATCAAACAGGTCTCTCAGCTGAGGTACATTAGGATGGCCATGGGTCTGTACTCCAACATCCATCTTCAGGAAGAGAGCCAAGAAAGATCAACGAGAAATTGAACAAAGAGGGTGGAGCAGTTTACATTTAGTCAATGTTTTCTGGGGCTAAACAATTTGTTAAGAACTCCGGAAGCTCAAATCTAACGCAGACAAATCCAATGATATTGTACTGTTGAATCCCAAGGAGCCAGGAACATGATGAACTGACCGATTTCATTGAAAACATATTGAAAGAAAGAGGCAAATATAAAAACAATCAATGAGTCAAAGGTTGTGAATTGAAGCTAATCTCTACTACGGTACCTTGACAATAATCAATACTGTTTAATATTGCAGCTTCCAAGGCTCTTGATACCGCTCGCTCATACCTGCCACAATAAGGCCAAAATCGTTTCTCACATCTATCAGCTCTGTCCGACCTTCATTACCTCAAATTGGTAATTTAATTTCCCAGCAGGATTGTGATTTAAAGCCTGCTCATTCTTCCGTGAATCGGGTTCTAGTAAATCATTTTCCCCTCTTTTTAAAGAACATAATTAACTTTTCAAAAGGCTACCTTCATCGACCAGGACCGTTAGACCTTTGAACCCTAAGGTTGCTCCGGCAACTGAAGCTTCCACTATCTTTTCTGACCCTGTTAATTAGAGGACCTCAAGACTAGCAGGGAAGAGGACCCCAGTGGAGCTACGAGCTGCAATATTGAACGCACTAGCGGACCATCGCTGAGTTGATGCCAGAGACCACATTCCGCTTTCTTTATTAGAAAATATATCTCAGACCCAAAATCAAAACACTGTGACCTCTGTCCTCTGGCCTCTGACCTCCATCTACTGCATCAGGATAGCATCAAGAAATCTTGAGGTCGATGCTGATCAAGTTAAAAATTTCTCCACCCCGAGTTCCTCATGCAATGAGTATTATGTTGTGCATTATGGACAAGGGGAAGAGGGTGACGGCTATATTGAAAATTCAACATCAATAGGTCCAAATCAAATTGACTTTGATTGTGTAATCCTGCAGCAGCAATCAATAGACTTACGTTCTCAGTAATTCAGGGCAGATTCGGTTAGGATTCAACTCAGTTCAATTGGATTTTTCTCCCAAAACATACAAGGCAATTTCAGAAAGAGAGGGAATGAATAAAGCCCAATATTCACTGGCTATAAAACAGGAAACAACGGAGTGCCTTAAGCAAGTGTTCAGGAAGGAGCAGAGAAAGATTGCAGTGGGCCACAGCTACACCATTTTCTTTCATCCATTCTCTGCACTTTTAGTCATTGATTAAAAAGCATCCCCAAAGTAAACTACAATCAATGGGAACGTTGATCAGTTTCTGCGACTGATTTGCAATAACAGCTTTCCGTCTGGACCACAAGTCGAAAGTCTGCTTCAGTTATTCAAGAAGTGACTGTAACTGTAGTAATATGAATTAGTTATGTGACTATTCATCTTCAGTCGCAATGCTTGATATTCACTTGATGTTGCAGACAGAAAAATTCGATCTCGTGCGAGGCTGCACCACTGCTGAAGACTGGAGTGAAATCTAATGGAGGCATCCGATCCAGTCAATGACGGAAAGCAATTATGCCAGATGAGATTATATTTCTGGGGCAGATAACTAAAAGCATTTTTGAATCTTAAGATAAAGAGAGCATGGGCGGGATTTACCAACCACCCTACCACGCGTTTATCGGGGACAGAAGCGGCCCGTCAGCGGGATATACCGATCTCGCCTTTGTCAACAGGATTTCCCCGTGGCAACACCCCTCATCGCTGGGAATGGGACCGGAATTACCAGCCGGTGTGAACAGCCGGTAAATCCCACCCAAAGGCTAAAGGATACAGGGGAGTTAGGAGAATCAATCTAACAGAGCCAAACGCGCAAGTCTTTGAAAGAACCTTGCATTTCTCGCACTTTTAATATAATAACGCATCCTCAGATGATTTGCAACAGCATTACTAAACGAAATCTGACTCCAAGCCACATAAAAAGATTGTAGGCAAGATGATAAACATCTTGGTCAAAGAGCTAGGTTTTAAGGAGCATTTTTTAGGACAAATGATAGATGGAAAGGGAGAGATTTGGCAGGGCTTTAGCTACTGAAGACATATAATCGGCAAGAGTGGAGCAATTAAAAATCGGAAATGCGCAAGAGGCCAAAGTCAGGGGATCGCAGACAATTCAGGAGGGTTGTAAGGATACAGGAGAAGCAAGGCCATAGATGCAGTTAAGAATTCTAAAATCAAGGCCTTGCTCAACTGGTAGACAATGTGGGTCAGCAGCGAGAGGGGAGTTGGGGGAGCAGGACTTCGGCAACAGAGCTTTGAATGTCTTGACCATATGCTACAAGATCTAGCGGCCACACTGTGTCTGAAAAGCAGCTTGCCATGGCGCAATGTGACTGGTAAATGACGGGAGAGCCCACTCACAGGATCTACTCAGCTCGCCATGCCTCGCGAGATCTAACGCGATTTCACAAGATATCGTGATGTGAATTAAGCCTGCCCATTGTGGGCGGGATCACTTTTGGCAAATCTAAATATTAGAGCGAGACAGCTAGTCTCACTTTAATATGCAGTTCCCTAAATTAACCAAGGCATTGGGGTCTATCCCCTTGGCCTTGGAGACCTTGTGTGAGGCACTGTTCAGTACTGGTCTCCACAAATGGGGACCAGATGGAATGGCACTCATGGAGGTCTCCCAGGGGACCGGAGACCCCCAGGTGCATACCCTCTGGTCTGGGTGGCACCCTGGCACTGTTGATGCCAGCCTGGCACCTAGGCAATGCCAGCCAAGGCACTGCTAATGTGCACAGGTAGCACTGTCAGCTGGCAGGGACACTGCCAAGGTGCCAGGCTGGAAGTGCCAATTTGCCGAGCTGCCATTTTTTGCCTGCTGTGATCGGGACTGGGGGTGCCCTGAGCATGTGAAGTGGGATGCGATGAGGGCCGAGGACCCCCTTATAGGTGAGCTGGGGCTTTGGGCGATTTGGGTGTCGCGTCCTGGGATCAAGAGATCGGTACACCATTTAAAAACGGTATCCCAATCTCTGTCTGCATTGAGGAGCTTCGGCGAGTGGGGCTCCTCAGTGGAGGAAACGGACCAATTGTGGCCTCGGCCGCGCATTCCCCGCTGAGGCCCAGTATCTAACCAGATAGTGTTGTGTCTCTCAACGCTGATTGACGGGAAACTCGCGACTAAATGCACTCATTTTGGGACATAGTTCCCATTTGGTTTGATCGCGCCCATGGAGGGAAAAACTGGGAAGGCTGACCAGGTCTGCGATGAATAGCCAAGGCCATTGATGAGGGTTTCAGCAAAAGAACGATTGTTGAATGGTGGCATTGGATCAGGAGGCGTGGAGGATGTCGGGTGCTGTCCTAGTTACAAATATTACTTCCTGTATTTCTAAATGAAATAAATCTACACAACCTATCAGATTATTGCTCAGCCAGAAAATACAGGTCTCTTTCATCAACAAATGAAAATTAAATTTCTTCAAAATTGTTGATTATTTGATGTACAACAGTCAGTACAGCAAACCTTCTGAGAGAGAAAAAAAATCCGTTCTAGTGATTTGCAAGAAAATTTTAAATGCTTCAATAAAATATTTTCTAAAAAAATAATAGTGGTTTGCAAGACAAAAATATACAATGCGAAAAAATTAAAACTTTATAAACATGGAGTTTATGTGAAATTAGAAAACGGATGCCTAAAAATTTGGAAGAAATTTCTTTGTCCATAATTTAACAAAATATTTATTTCTGTGGTTTAATGTCTGCTGAAAAACTGGAAAAGGAATTTCACACGAGTGCATTAAGTGCAGCCTCTTAAACTCTGCAGTGTAATTTCATCCCATTAGAGCTGAAGAATTTCAGGCAGACTTAATCCCCAAACCAGTGCTGTCAATATAGGGAGAATGTTAGGAATGAGATTTATATGATCAAAAGGAGTGAGAACAATTGTAAACCTATTCAAACAAAGAAGACTAGAAATTACTGTTTGCAATATTAGTCCGCAAATGATTAAGATTTAACGCTATATAAACTGGGGACAACGAGCTGAATTCTCCGACCCCCCGCCGGGTCGGAGAATCCCCGGGGCCCCGCGCCAATCGTGCCACGCCGCTCTGACGCCGGGACGTGATTCTCCGCAGAGCGGAGAATCGGCGCCATTGCGCCTGCGTGGTCGGGGCGGCGCCGGTCGGGGGGGCTCTACATGGCCTCCCTCACTCGATTCTCTGGCCCGGATGGGCCGAGCGGCTGGAGCAAAAAAAACCGAGTCCCGCCGGTGCCGTTCTAACATGCTCTGAGCCGGCGGGACCTCAGAGTTGAAGGGTCCGCCGGCGGCCTGTGGGGTGGGAGGTTGCCTCTGTTGTGGCCTGGCCCGCGATCGGGGCCCACCGATTGGCGGGCCAGCCTCTCGGGCTGGGGGCCTCCTTTATTCCGCACCAGCTCCTTTATTCCTCACCAGCTCGAGGCCGACGCGGAGAAGAAAGTCACTGCGCATGCGCACGTTGGCGCCGGTGCCACTGCGCATGCGCGGACCCCGCGGCGCCCAGTTGACGGCGATATCAGCAGCTGAAGCGGCGTGGCCCAGTCCAGCGCCGTGCTGGCCCCCTATGGGCCGGAGAATCGGGTGCCGGAAGGCCTGTTGATGCCTGAGTAAAACACTCCCGTTTTTACGCTGGCGTCAACACTTAGCCGCGCGATGGGAGAATCCTGCCCGAGATTTATATGATCAATAGGAGTGAGAACAATTGTAAACCTATTCAAACAAAGATGACTAGAAATTACTGTTCGCAATGTTAGTAGTCCTCAAATGATTAACATTTTATGCTATATACGCAGGGGACTTAACATATATTTTTTAAAACACCTATGTTAAATCAGAAGTTAATGGAATGCCAAGCAAATACGTTGAGCATTCAGCTGTTAATATCAATCATTTCTAGGCTTGCTAGTTGTGTTTATTTTCATGAGAGCAGAACATTAAATAGTTAACATTCTTGAAACTAAAATGAGATTTGATATATTCACAGTGTAGAGTCGCAATCCTTTCAAATTTGCAGTGGCCGCAAAGAGTCTGGAACATCAGTTGAGAGGGAGTGGGGAGTGGGGGATGGGGAAGTGGGGGATGGGGGGGTGGTGGGGGCGACGGACGGACAAAATAACTTGGAGCACGATGCAGCTCTCTCTGTACAACTGGAACCCTAAGGGTTAAAACTCAGCACTTCCATGTTTCTCCATTAATTACAATGAGACCTACAAGGTCTGGTGGAAGCGCTGCATCAATCAATCGGAAAACAGCTGTTCCACGCCATCAATTGAAACTATGCAGATAGCACTTCCCAATCTGCTATTGGCAGATAAAATCAAATGGTTTGCAGGCCAGATTGAATTTCAACAGCACAGGCGGTTTATGTAAGCAATTCAAATGGAGAAAATTAATTGTGCAAGATTTACTGACAGCATTGTGTGACCCCGCTCTGCCTCCTCTAAAGCTCACTTGCTCCAATTTCTATGAACTCAGCAGGCTACAGCGTGTCAAAAAAATTAGATTAGTGCCTGCGGCTGACCTCCAGCACCCGAGACTGTGGCCTGCTTACAAGAAAGGCACACAATCGGTCCTCAGTGTTTTCCTGACTAATATTTTTGCACTAGGTTAGTGTCCTATCCTTGTCAGTTCCTGTTCCCTCAGCTGAGGACCGGTAAGTGAACTCTTCTCATGCCAATGTTTAACCAGCTGCTGGGAAAATGGCCTACATTGTCCCTGGTATCAAATTTTCCTTCCTGCAGGAAAGCAAGTCAGCAGCTTAAGCCTGGGAGTCCAGAATAGAAGCTCACATCCTATCCAAATGTGGCACAGTGGGCATTGAGCTGCCAATCTTGCCAGTAAGCTTCTCAATGAGAAGTTTCTCTATCACTAAATTATTGATCCTGATCTCTTTTTCCAAAAGAAAACAGGCCCCACGGTAGCATGGTGGTTAGCATCAATGCTTCACAGCTCCAGGGTCCCAGGTTCGATTCCCGGCTGGGTCACTGTCTGTGTGGAGTCTGCACGTCCTCCCAGTGTGTGCGTGGGTTTCCTCCGGGTGCTCCGGTTTCCTCCCACAGTCCAAAGATGTGCGGGTTAGGTGGATTGGCCATGCTAAATTGCCCGTAGTGTAATGTTAATGGGGGGATTGTTGGGTTACGGGTATGTGGGTTTAAGTAGGATGATCATTGCTCGGCACAACATCGAGGGCCGAAGGGCCTGTTCTGTGCTGTACTGTTCTATGTTCTAAAACAGAGTAGCTACTTTGCGTATATTGCAGAGTCAACATTCAAACATGAGTGGTCAGGTCAATGTGCAAACCACTTTTGCATACGTTGTCAATGTGTATCTAAGATGTCAGAATCTCAACAGCAACATTCACCGTGGAATGGACCTAAGTTTATAAATACATTTTAAACCTCAACCCACTGATTTAGCTTCTCCACCAAGTCCAGCACAATGCGTCTGTGTGAGGGTGTCCTATGCTTCATGAGGTTAATATTTAAGCATATGCCAAAGATACACCAGTAGGTGTTTCTTTCAGCCCAGGCTCTATCAGGCTATGACCACTATTTCCTCTTCTTACGCTTTAAAAAAAAACGTAATAATAATAATAATAATTGTTATTATTGTCACAAGTCGGCTTACATTAACACTGCAATGAAGTTACTGTGAAAATCCCCTAGTCACCACACTCCGGCGCCTGTTTGGGTACACCGAGGGAGAATTCAGAATGTCCAAACAATCTAACAAGCACGTCTTTCGGGATTTGTGGGAGGAAACCGGAGCACCCGGAGGAAATCCATGCAGACACTGGGAGAATGTGCAGACTAACCGACAGTAACCGAAGACAGGAATTCAACCCGGGACCCTGGCGTTGTGAAGCAACAGTGCTACCCTCTGTGCTACCGAGCTGCCTGGGGTTCGATTCCACAAATATCAACAATCATCTGCCATTTCACCCCTGTGGCCGTTTTCCATGCATAGATTTAATACATTATCAGCTGGCTATTCGATCATGGTAAACATCGCACGGATCCTGAATCTGTCTTCACCCAATGTTCACTTTCCAACAGGGATCACCTGAAATCCAGAGACACTTCTAAATCATGCTAAACGGTAGCACGGCCGCAGAAGTGATTAGCACTGTAGCTTCACAGTGCCAGGGTCCCAGGTTCGATTCCCTGCTGGGTCACTTTCTGTGCAGGGTCTGCACATTCTCCCCGTGTCTGTGTGGGTTTCCTCCGGGTGCTCCGGTTTCCTCCCACAGTCCAAAGGCATGCAGGTTAGGTGGATTGGCCTTGATAAATTGCCCTTAGTGACCAAAAAAGATTGGGAGGGGTTATTGAGTTACGGGGATACGCTGGAAGTGAGGGCTTAAATGGGTCGGTGCAGACTCGATGGGCCAAATGGCCTCCTTCAGCACTGTATGTTCTACGTATATGTTCTATGTAAACATCCACTCCCTTCCACTTCGAAGCTACTGAACACAACTGTAGTGCTCACATATTTGACCGAGCTAAGATTAGCAATGCAGTAACACTTGGTACCTTTCATTTTGATTCAGGCCTCCTGAAAACACTCTGTGATCTAAGTCACTGCTCCTCACATCAAATAGTAATCGATCAGCAAGAACAGAGTGCCTCTGTTTATTTACTACACTTACCAGGTTCAGAAAGATTATCACAAGATACTCAACAACACCATCAGAGCTGTTAAGAAAAGCTGAACCCTGTTAATTTATTTTTTGAACAGTAGTGGGTGTCAGGCTGATTTATGCTTCCCTTTTAAAAAAACACATCCTGCACTCTGGTATGTGCAGACGATAAGGCTTATCACTTTCTCCGTTATCAAGATCAAGGATCAGCTTCTTAGAACAGACTGCGCAGTGAACCTGCAATAACCGTTCTGTGGCCAAAGCTGACGCTACCAACCATGCTCGGTTCAAACATTCATTCCTCGACACTGGCCTGGGAAATCATTCGCTTTTCAAGTTGAGAAAGAAACTGGTAACATTTCACAAAGGGGTCCAAATGCCTTGTCAGAAAACTCAACCATCGCCTCCCAAAAGTGTGGTGTGTAATGGTGTCTAAACCCAAAGAGTTGAAATCGAACCAATCTTATGAAAATGGCGATTAGTTTGGAGCAAACCAGGTTAAAGAACATTAGTGGAGTCAGTGGGAAGTCTCTGCTGAATCTCTAATTCATTCACTGAGTTGCTCCTATAAATAATTTTGGTTTCAAGGGCCTTGTGCACAATTGCCACAAAACCCCCGATTTTATAACTAAAGAAAAATACTAATGGCTGTGAATTGTATAGTATTTAATTCTATGGGTAAATGTGTATTTAATTGTATTCTGGTGCATGGTATTAATTCCTATTCACTTGCACTCTTGTATCCAGGAGTAGAGTGAAACTGTGGTAGTTGTGTTTGGAAGTCCATGCCTGTAGTGTGTATCTCTGTAAATACAAATGTGTAAAGATTAGGCTCCAGTTCTATCCATAGAGTCCCTACAGTGCAGAAGGAGGTCATTCAGCCCATCGAGTCTGCACCCACCCTACTTAGGCCTACTCCACTGACCTATCCCCATAACCCCACCTACCTTGCACATTGTGGTGTTCTTTGAGATTCTCATTATCAGGATGGATGTTGTAGTGTTCACAAGACCACAAAAGCTAAGTTCAATAACAAAGCTAACATTTATTACACTACTTATTAAAGCTCGATCACTTACTCCTATAGCAAGCAATAATCTAGTAATCTGCAATCTACATTCTACTGACACTAGTCTCTACGGTCTATGTATATTGTACTCTGCACTCTCTAGACCTCTCCTCTGCACTCTCTCTGGCTCTCTCCCAGAAGCCTGAGAGTATGGGCTTTATATAATTTCATATCCAGCTCAATCTAGTGGTCAATTATGATATTACATTAACCTTTTATGTTCGAGGCATTCTATATAATGTCACACACATCTTTTGGACTGTGGGCGGAGACTGGAGCACCCGAAGGAAACCCGCGCAGCCACTGGGAGAATGTGCAAACTCCACACAGACAGTCACCTTAGGCCAGAGTCGTACCAGTGCCCCGGCGCTGTGAGACGTGGCTATCTGTAATGGAACAGCAGGTGCCAGAAATCTAAAATAACCACAGAGAAAAGTGAAAATTATCCCAAATTTGTAGTGTGCCCCACATTTAATCATAACACTGCTGCGTTTTACGTGCCCATGTTACTGGACAGATTATGCGTAGATGCAAACATTTTGGGTCCTGGTATTTATTCATTCACACATTCAGACTGGGTGGGAGGTATTACTGATGGAGAATCCAGACTATCAGTTTCTCAAACGTCCTGCAGCCAATCAACATTCTGGCTGTCTATAGGTATAAAAGTCTGCAGCAGGGCAAGGTGGAGGAGCTGGGATGTTTAGTGGCAGTGGAGGACAGCAGAGAGATCATTTGGGAGGGGGTTGCTGGTTAGAACTTCGGAGTGGCGGGTCAACGACATGTGGCTACGGAGAAACTTGTGAGGGGACTGTTAGTGATCATGGGTGGGGGGTGGGGTGGGGGGGCTCAATTGTGGACCAGAGATCATGGGTGGGGGACTTTGGACAGATTACAGGTGTACAGGAAAACCTGTTGAGCCTGAAGGAAGCACTACTGACCTAAAAACAGTCCCAAAAAGGCAATTACCTCATGGATCCAGCTTTTTGTGCCTCCTCTTACCTGCTGGTTTTCCCCAAGATCAGGAAACATCGGCTATGTCAGGCAAAATTAGAAAGCATGTCAAAATGAAGGAGTGCGGCTTCTTTCAATGCTATAAATGACTGACCCAACTTCTAAAACATTCTGAGCCTCTGTTACAATTGGTGATGCGTGTCGGGGTACCGGATTGAAATTTTCAAAATTCCGGCTGACTGAAACCCACCCAGCTTTGCATGTTAAGCTTACCCAATGTGTGCAGAATCGCCATTTAATGTCATTAAGTCTTTAAAGAGGATTACTGGGCGGCCAACGTGTCGATGGTGCGTAAGTCTTTAAAGAGGGTAGATAACCTGGGAGCAATTGGAATTGATGGGGAGAATCACAAAGGTAAATATATAGGGGCTGGTTTAGCTCACTGGGCTAAATCGCTGGCTTTTAAAGCAGACCAAGCAGGCCAGCAGCATGGTTCGATTCCCGTACCAGCCTCCCCGGACAGGCGCCGGAATGTGGCGACTAGGGGCTTTTCACAGTAACTTCATTGAAGCCTACTCGTGACAATAAGCGATTTTCATTTAATTTCATATCTGACTGCAATCCTGTAGGGATTTCACACTTTGGGCACCCAATAGAAAGAGCTGTGGCTTGACAACATCAATAATAATGTGGCGTAGACACCAAAACCCATGAACCTAAACTCATCAACTTAGAGACCCCATAACAGACAACACCTCCACAGGTTTTCTTATAGTTGTGCAGTTATTGCTATAGCTTCAATAGAGGAAAGGCTACTGGATAAAGAACAGACAAATCCAGAAATAGTAAGGGTTGAATTTTTAGGCCCCAGTAGGGTGAACACAGAGGCAGGTGGACAAGTAATTCTGCATACTCGACAAGCATGTCAGCTCCTGCCCCCAAGATATTTTCACAAGCGGCAGGTAGCCAACTGGCCTTGTTAAGGCCTATGAAAGCCATGTTGTTGGATGCTGGCCAGAGTTATCCTGTTGACTTCTGGATACCTGGAGGCATCACTGTCTAGACCAAGGGACCAGCACACTAGGAGGGGTTAAAGGCATTCCTTCTGCCTGGCTCAATTGCAGCTACAGGCCACCCTCCACAACAACTATTTTTTTATTCTAAAGTTAGAAACATGGAAGAGATGTTGCCGCCATCTTGGGTGTGGCATCTCTCTCATGTACCTGAAAAGACACTGCCACGCCGTCAGTGCTAGCTGGGCGGATGTTCTCCTATTGGCTGTCCAGCTTCAAACGCCCACCTATTGTCCTTAATTGTATCGCAAGTCTGTCCTCTAGCTTTTTATTGGCCAATCTGAGGAAAGTTACAGCTGAGCAACCTTTCCCGACACAGTGCTGGACTCTGACTTCATGTGAACTATTCAGCAAGTGAAATTAGATACACCAGGTTCAAGCAAGAAAATCACAGATTTATTGGGTGGGATTCTCCGGTCTCCGAAGCCGAAATTGCATTCGGCGATCAGCCGGAGAATCCACGTTGGCACTGAAATCGGGGACTGCACCGCTTTTGCAATGCTATGTGAATCAACGGTGTACTCGCAGAGTATGCCGCACGCTGTATGGACAGCCTAAGGATGATCCATGGGCAGGGGGGGCTTTGGCGGGGGCTGGGCGCACTATTGGGGGGGTGGTCCGGGGTGGCGGGGTCACTATTTGGCAGGCCGGGTCCGCACATGGCCGACACCATGTTGCATGGTGTTGCTGCTGCAGACCACTGCCGTGCGCATGCGTGGCCACTGACCCGGCAATTCTCCGTCCATATCCACAGCTAGAGCCGGGGGCTCTACGCTGTGTGCCTGCGAGCCCCCCACCAGGCAGAGGATCAGTGGCTATTTTGCGCTGTTTTTTCGGTCATAAAACGTCACCGTTTCCACACCGCCATCAGCACTTAGTCTCAGGATCGGAGAATCCAGCCCATGGTTTTAGTTAGTTTTACGTTAACACAACAATCCTTGGCGCCAACTTGACACTAAACTTGACCTCAGCCAGTGATCGCGGGCTTTGAGTTAGCCCCCAGATTCCTATGCAACATAGCGCACATCGTGCAATAACATTCACAAAGTGGGACTTCAGGAGACTGCTGTTAAATGGCTTTTCCTACTTCATTTGTAACTTTGCAGAAACACCGTCTGATTGACATGGGGCAGCTGTAATTTGAGGAATGATTGGCTCTTTTCACCACACAAAGGATATTGAAGCACCGAAGATTTACCAAAACTGAGGGAATGCAATAATCAGAAAGGATTAATCAGGCTGGAGTTCTTGTTTCTAGAAAAACCCAACTAATTTATGAAGATGTTCACAGAGAGAGTGGCGAGAGAGATAATGGGCGGCATTCTCTGATCCTGAGGCTAAGTATTGACGCCGTCGTAGCGATCCTGAGCCCTACAGGGGGCCAGCACGGCACTGGAGCGACTCCAGCAGCCTATACCGGCGTCAAACGTGCGTCACAGGTCTGCGCATGCGCGCTGTGGCCGGCACGAATTCGCGCATGTGCACTGCGTCCGGCGCAAATTCGCGCATGCTTGGTAGCTTCCTTCTCCGCGCCGGCCCTGACGCAACATGGCGGACAACTACAGGGGCCGCCTGGAGTAAAAGAGGCTTCCACCAGGAGAAGCCGGCCCGATGATCAGTAGGCTCCAATCGTGCACCAGGCCACGGTGGAGGCCCACCCCCCGGAGTCGGATACCCCCTCCCTCCCACCTGGCCGCCCCCTGTAGAATGGACGCCGAGGTCCCGCCGGGTAAGCCCACATGTGAACGGTGCCGGCAGGACTCGGGCTATCTCGGCGGCCACTCGGCCTATCCCTCGCAGAGAATCGCCGGCGGGGGGAGGGGGGTGGGCTGCGTAGAGTGGCCCACGACCAGCGCCGCACTGGCGCCAATGGCGCTGATTCCCTGGTCACCAGAGGATCGGCGGACCAGCATCGGGCGGCGTCGCATGAATCGCGTACGGCCCAGCGATTCTCCGACCCAACCATGGGGTCAGAGAATCCCACCCAATGTTTCCACTTTTTAAATTAGGCCATAAAGGAGTCCACATCAAGTCGGTCAAAGAAACTTGGTTTATTTACAATAACTATTGTAAACATCACACGGTAGATCCCAACTGGGTCTGCCTTGCCGATGCCTAACTGGTCGGCTTTACATACCCTACAACTATACATTGTTTAGAGGTCCCCCACCCCCTTAACGGAGACACTCATATTCAGCCGGGAAGTTAATTGTTCTCACCCCTGTAGCCACCGAAGCTGGCCACTTCCTGACATAAAATGGAACATTGAGTTGCATGCAGGGAAAATTGGACAATGACAGAGAGGCAAGCAGAACCTCTCTGTGGATTCTGTCTGTGAAGAAACCAGACAGCATAGAAACTAGCAGCTTGCATACTAATTGAGCGATTCCCGGTGATTCCCAGGCACAATGGGCACAACAATTAGAAGAGATTGAAACATTCTATAGCAGGTCAGACATCCCGGCGCCAGTGGAGTCTGAGACAAAAGGACACAAACAAGGTAGAAAGAACCGCCCAGTGATCGAGGAACAGCCCCGTTATTGGGGAAATTCAAATCAAGTCAAGGCACAGACCCTCCCGCAGATCGGTGGGCCCCGATTGCAGGCCAGGACACTGTGCCCCCCCCCCCCCTTATGGTCGGATCTCCCCGCGCACCCATGAGGACCGCACCAGCCGACTTACCTGCCAGGTCCCACCGGTACGTGAGCTGAGTGATTCATGCCGGCAGGACTGGCCACAAACGGACATCTGCTCGACCCACTGGGGCCCGGAGAATTGCCGGGGGGAGGGGGGATGCACTGCCAACGCCCAAAAACTGGCGCCGGAGAATACGGCAGCCGGCGTCAGGGTGGGATTCTCCGACCCGATGAAGGGTTGGAGAATCCCGCTGATGAACTTTACTGTGGCTATTTGACTGTGAGAAACATCACAGCCCCATCCTATTTTCATCCAGGGTCAATGCACAGACACGCAAATACCAGCAGAAATCACTGGACAGCAATCAGGAATGGGAATATTGTTCCATTTGCTGATCTTCCTTTCCTAATGCAGAAAGTTAATTCTCAAACTGCTTGTCCGACTGAGCGCAGCAGACGCAGAATGGGGATCAAGCCTCAGGCCTTCCTGGTGTATTTTGCTCAGCATCTTACTGGGCAGTGCAGTGCCAATAAGCTTGAAAATTAATCAAAAGAAGTTTTTAAAAAATCAACAATATAAAGCAGTGTTCAAAACTCCTCTTTACGAGATGACCCTTATACAGCTTCCAGAAACCAGTCACAGTGCAGGAAAGATCATTCTCTTGCAAATAATCTCTCAAGAGCACTGGGGTTGGGAGGAGGGCTTGAGGGAGGTGGGCCGAGGGAAGAGGGAAAGGAGGCTTTCAAATGCTCAGAGAAGTGGAGAAAAGCAATCAGAAGGTATGCACTAACATGGCATGTTCTGAAATGCCATCTCTTTAAGTGTTCAAATGAAATATTCAAAGGAATGAGTGTCCTTTTAAGACTGGTAGCAAAGCAACCCATTGTTCCTGTAATAAATCCGTTTGCAAAACCAGCTGCTTTGATTTACTTACAGATAAATGTTACAGAATGCTTCGAGTGCTGCAGAAATCAAAGCAAGCACGGTGGTCAGCAACACATGGCAATTCCGCGATTCATGTTGACCAGCGGAAGAGGGAGATAGTATTCAAGGGAAAAAGGTGGGGGCGGTATAAAATAACATCACGTCAGCTCTTCTAAACAGCAACATATTGGGAAACAGATGGCTGTTGCTTTCGAGCTGCAGTGGATCTGCAAGAAAATGAAAAGGTTTAAATTCTGTCTGCCACCTTTTCTGGAAAATGTGTCGGAAGAGCAAAAAAGGATGTCGGAATCTTTGAGAAAGTGGAGGTGTAATGATGAAAATGATACAGCATAAAACACGTCACCAACATCCACCTTGGTCAGTCTACTCACCTGTCATTCAAGTTCCTAGATTTTCTAGACAGCATTTGTTCAAACTAAACATGAATTTAAATTCTTATGTATGTTTTGCTTTGAAAGGATCCTGGAATTAACTAAGCCTTGATTCCAAACAGCACTTCCCCCTCAGCCATCCTGGCAGTTTGGGTCTGGAATCTGGGTAAACTTCTCTCCCTTTCCTGAAGAAATATTTTTAATGTGAAGGCTGGCATGGCTATGATATTGCCCACCCCTATTGACTGGTGAAGGTGGTCAGTCTTATTGAGCTGCAGCACATCCATGTGGTGCACCAACAACGGTGTTCGATGGGGAATTCCAGGATTTTTCCCCACAACAATGAAGGAATACCATCCTGATTATGGCATTTGATTTGCAGTGAAACCTGGAACCGGCCGCATTCCTGTTATGGACACCTGGTCAGCTCTCCGCAGTGGCTACAATACTGGTCCAGAGCCGCAACGTTTTTAAGTTTCAATGCAAACTTAAAGATCCAAGAGTGATAACATAAGAAATAGATCTTGGTGATTTTATAAACAATCTTTATTCAAACAAAAGAAAAACAATATTTAAACTTTAGAACTTCAACTCAAACAATAACAGATTACATGTAATTTCTTAAATCGAACACACAAGTTCCCATTAAGCAGCACTTCAAAGGAACATACAGCTCTCATTCTGTTTACACTGAAAGGCAAAGGTGATATTTGCATTTACAAAGCATTTTTTCTTCTGTTAGTGCAGTTCCTTCAGAACCTTTTTTGAAAGCCTGTCCCTGGAACAGCTTACATGACCCCTCTCTGTGGCTTTTCAAATCCTCCTCTCCACCTGTTCAAACAGGGTTCTTTCTCTCTCTCTCTGAGCTCCGCCCAGCCCCGCAAACCAATGTTCTTTCCTGGGGTGTCCAGACTTGATCCATTGTTGTTATCTTGATTGTTTGATTTTCACTTCCGTTTATACAAAAGAACAGAGCCATGCTATTGATATTCAGCTAACTTCTCATTTACAGACAAAAGAGTCCATAATGGGCTAATGGTTGGTCAAACAAGAGTGTCCCAAAAGATCTCAATGGATCTTGACTGATTCACTCTGGCTGAACAGGGGCATCCTGTTTATTCCCACTAATGAGTTTAAGTCTGAATGAGACAATGTAACTCAGGACTGGTGTGGGCGTACCCCTCTGACTCCTAGCAAGCAGTTTTTCTCTCAGTCTGATAACCCCTGAATTGCATACTACATCTTCGATCCCATTTCTGGATGCAGTTTCCTAATATCTCTCTATAGTAACATTACTGCTCTTGTTTCTTTCAGTTACAGAGGTCTAAGGATTGCGAGGAACTGTCTAAGTAAGCTTGGCAAGATGCTGTAACATGATCCGTTGATAATATGGATATTGCACTCATTGGGTAGCAGTGATAGAGTGGGTGGAGATTGACTTCAATGACAGATGCACCAATGAAACAACTATTGTGTCCTGGACCTTGTCAGGTTTTTTGCATGTTGTTTTGGCTACACCCATGCAACTCTTGACTTAAGCCCTACAGATGGTGGCTAGGCTATGAAGGATCAGGAGGTGAGCCACTCTCTACCAAGCCTCTGCCTTGCAAATGTCTGTTCATAATGATAATCCCATTAAACACTTTGGTCACTAGGCCGCACCCAAGGTAATTATGATGAGGATTTGGCAAAGGTTGTATTGTTAAAGATCAAAGAGAGCTGGATTTTGTATTGTTTGAGATAGCCAATGCCCAGTATATATTTTCTCAAGGCTGCATATTTCTTAGATGAAGTTATAGGCTGCCATGGGTGGCACAGTGGTTAGCACTGCTGCCTCACAGTGCCAAGGTCCCGAGATCGATTCCAGCTTTGGGCGACGGTCTTGAGTGGGTTTCCTCCGGGTGCTCTGGTTTCCTCCCACAGTACAAAGATGTGCAGGTTACGTGGATTGGTCATGATCAATGCATGAGGTCACGGGGAGCGGGCGGGGTGGGTGGGCCATAGAAGAGTTCTCTTTCAGAGGGTCAGCGCAGACTCGATGGGCCGAACAGCACCCTTCTACACTGTAGGGATTCTATCGTTTCCATGGACAGTTCAGTAGGGTTGTAAATGGTGCTGGTTCAGTGCTGCACAAAGCCCTAGTGCTGCGTCAATTGGCTTCTGATAGCCATAACTATTGTCCCCAATGTCAACTGTGTGTCGAGCGGCTGCAGGATTTTGCCCGAACTCTCAGTTACCACAGTTTTACTCGGGCTCTATGATGCCATTCGAGATCAAATGCTGCCACTTTCTCATGGACATCTGTCCTCTGACATTTACCTCTTACACCCATCTCCAGATCCGGCTGTAATGATGTCTGGAGATGAATGGTTCCACCAGAACCCGGCAAGAGAGCCCGTGAGCAAGTTATTGGTGAGTAGGTACCACTTGATGGCACTCTCAACGGCTCCTCCTTTCACTTTGATGGTGATTCAGAGAAGGTCTGAAAAATTATAATAGGCCAGCTCCTTGTTCTTTGTCATGGATGGGACATGTTGAAGCAATTTCTTTTGCAGTGCTGGACGCATATTATCATAGATACAATGAAACAGCTTGGCACATCAAACCACAGTAACAAAACTTTAGGGGAATCACAGGCAACATCTCCATCTTACCATGGGACAGCAATTGTGACAATCTGCTAATATAACAGCTGCTACATCAGAGAACATTTCTAGAACTGGGGAAAACATTCCAATAGTGAAAACCTGTCATTTCCCTGTACTCTAATCTCCTTTGGTTTTGTGTGCACTGTGCTTCGGAATAATTCCCTATATAATGAATATTGTTCTGTCAAATAATATATTTTAAGTGGGTTCACCACCATCCTAAATTCAGCGACGTACATGTAGAATTTTCAAGTTACTTTAATGGCAGATTTCAACCGATGCTTTTCTGCAACATTTAAAACTGTTTTGAAAACATCAATGGAAAAATGTCAGCAGCCTCACCATCCACTTAGTACACGGGAAATTCCGAAATTTTAAAATGTGGCAAATATTTTTTTCGGTAGGTACACAAACGTTTGGGAGCGCAGTCTGGTAAAATGATCAGCACCTTTCAGAGTAAAATGAGTTCTTTCTTACCCATTAAATTAGTATCTTTTACAAAAATCACCTCTCTCTCTTGCTATGGAGGGAGTTTATCAGGCTGATTCCTGGGATGGCGGGAGTGTCAAATGAGGAGTGACTGAACTGGTTAGGATTATATTCATTGGCGTTTAAAAGAGAGGGGATCTCATAGAAACCTATAAAATTGTAACAGGCTTAAACAGGTTATAGTTTGAGGATAAAGGGTTAAACCTTTTAGGACTGAGGTGAGGAAAACTTTCTTCACCCAGAGAGTGGTGAATCTGTGGAATTCACTATCACAAAGTAGTTGAGACAAACACATTGTGTAATTTCAAGAAGGAATTGGATATAGCTCTTGGGGCTAAAGGGATCAAGGGACAATAAGGGGAAAGGTGGGATCAGGGTATTGAACTTGATGATCAGCCATGATCATAATGAATGGCGCCGAAGGGCCGAATGGACTCCTCCTGCTTCTATTTTTTATGTATGTTTCTATAACTGGGAGAACCAAATTGTTTTCTTAAATGCTGAATTCCCAAATCCCAGTACCCTCTACTGGAACTCAACGGGAAATCACTTGCTTCATACTAAACTGTTTCGCAATCTGTTCACACCTGTTCCAGCAGCAGATGCTTCCCGACACAAGCACTGCTAACAACACACCTTTGAACCTGATGTAATTTGAAATAACCAAACCCGTGTCTCGAATTGCCCCATACCATTGCTACGTGTGGTTGAAATGCATGTCTGCTTCAGCAAGAGCAGTAAAACAGTGACTGTGGAAAGCTTTCCAGTGTACACTTAATAGATGTGTGTTTCTCACATGACTTTGAAGGATTAATGTGACCCATGTGGCCTTTGTTAAAATCAAGGTGTTACAGTTCATGATAGAGCCATTCATCAACTAACAGTTGAATGGACTTTGCAGGATTCAGCCCTTATGCTCCAACACATGGCTGTCCTAATAGTTCTAGCAGTCGTGATAACAACAGCACGCTAGAACTGGCAAGGCTCTATTCTTTATTGGTTTATTTTTGACATATAGACTCCACAGAGTCTATACAGTAAATCCCCAGAGAAAGGAGCAGTTGGCTGTGAATGGTCATTAATGTCCCATTGTATGAAATCCAAGAATGTTGAAAGGGGAAACTTCCTGTTAATTTAAAATCTTAATAATTATAATAATAATCTTTATTATTGTCACAAGTAGGCTTGCATTAATACTGCATTAACACTGCAATGAAGTTACTGTGAAGTTACCATGAAAGTCCCCTAGTCGCGGTGCCTTCCGAGGGTAACTTGGCCAGGAGCGCACATCACCTCCACAATGATGTCTCAGCAGCGGGGACTGCATGCAACTGGGCAACGATAGCAGCAGAATTCATCAACATACATTGTCAAGCGTCCAGAGGAAAATAATCTTAACTGCACATGCCCCTTTTATTCACAGGGACCAGCGTGTGGAGAGTATGAGAACAAATTGTTCCAAAAAGCGGGCGTTCAAGTAAAACACTCAGAAACTCTAATAAAATGTAATATGTTCGTGACTTTTTAAAAATAGGAAAAGGTGCCCATTTTACCTCACATTTCCAATAGTTCCTTCTGCCAAGTGTTTTGAGGCTGCACAGCTGTAAAATAATTCAGTCTCTATATTATTGTATATTTTCATTGCCATGGCAATGCGATGGCTCCTTCAACTGGCAGTACATTCTGGGTAGGATTACATGATCTGACTTTTGCTAGCTTTTTCATGAAGCTTCTTCATGAAGCTTTTTTTGATTAATAAACGTCCCCACCCACCCACCCACCCTCTGATCAAATTCACTACGCCGGGGGGGGGGGGGCGGGGGGGCACTAATTCCACCCATTCATTCCCTCCACAAATATTGCCTGGCCTACTGAGTGTTTCCAGCACTTCCTGTTTTCATTTCAGATTTTCAACGACCCGCAGTATTTTGCTTCTATCACCATGATGCTACCCTGCCAAAAATGCACACTCTAAAAATAATCTCCACCCCTCACAAATGGCAAAAAGCAATATTACAAACTCAGGTCCTCTGCATCACCGCGGGGTGTAAGATGGGATCGCTTGTGAACTAAGACAACCTGTGGATATTTAGCACCTTGGAATATCAAAACATTTTGTGACATCAATTACATTTGGTAGAACAGCAACTATTATTTGGTAGGCAAACACATCAGCTAATTCCCTGCCATCAATGCCCCTCAAAGAACCCTGAGCTAGGGCAGCACGGTGGCCTAGTGGTTAGCACAACCGCCTCACGGCGCTGAGGTCCCAGGTTCGATCCCGGCTCTGGGTCACTGTCCGTGTGGAGTTTACACGTTCTCCCCGTGTCTGCGTGGGTTTCGCCCCCACAACCCAAAAATGTGCAGAGTAGGTGGATTGGCCACGCTAAATTGCCCCTTAATTGGAAAAAATAATTGGCTAATCTAAATTTAAAAAAATAAATAAATAAAAAGAACCCTGAGCTGAATGAGCAGCTCCATACGATATGGGTTGAGTAAAGAACATGGACTAGGACACCAGGTCACCTTCTCTTCATCTTTGACAGCCAGATTCAGTTTAGTATCTTTTTCTGAAGGACAGGAGGACTTATTTTTTATGCCTTTTGGGATGCAAGGCCAACATTTCTTGTCCATCCCATTCTGCTCTTGAGAAAGAGTTATTGAGCCGCCTTCTCAAACTGCTGCAGTCCATATGGCGTACGTACACCCACAGTGCCTTCTGCTGTTCCAATTTGAGTTTAATCCGATTTATTGAATTTAAATTCCCCCGGTTGCCATGGTGGGATTTGACCCCATGTCTCCCGAATATTGGTCCTAGGCCTCTAGGTTACACGTCAAGTAGTAGTGTCTCTTTACGTCCATCTCCCATTATAATGATCAGCCTCCTCAATGGCACTTTGAGGTTAGAGCGTACGTTCTGAACTCATTTCCTGGCACCTCCCCGGAGGTGGACTTACACTTTTGGATGCCCCATGTTCTCCCTCTTTGCGGGGGCCTCACGTCATGCCCCGCCCCTTGGTGACAAGGTGGCCTGCCCCAATGATGTTGAGCCACAATGACTATCTGTCTTGGTCTCTGCTCTCTCTGTGTCTCTCTCGTCCTCATCGTCTGGTCCGGTGGCCGCCCAGTGCAGCCCTCTCACACTCCACCCTGCCTAGCTGGCTTCTGCCTCTGGTTGAGTTGCTCGTTCCCGTTGGCCGCTGCTCACCAATTCCCCGAGGCACGACGCAGCGCTCGTCTGGCCGTCTTCACATCTCACACCTGCAGCCCCACCCTCACTCAATTGAAGCCCTAAGTGGCCAATTACAGACCAAAGCTTCAGTTTTCAGGTTGGCGGGAGGAGTTCAGGGAAAAGGGGGGGCGGGGCGGACCTGAAAATTGACCCTGGTCAGGTGTCAAGTGAGAAGGGTGTGCCACCATCAACAGCCTCCTTTTAACATTGGGCACCCTCCCTGGAAAATTGTCTGGCTACGACCCTCCGCACATCACCTCCCCTCCCACCCCTGAGCATCACCTCCCGCCCCTGCCCGGAGACCCCCAAAGCTTACCTGGTCCCGGACTCCCATGACTTAGGCCCTGGGGGCTCTTTACAGACCCGGTCCTGGCCACCTCTAGCACTGCCGGGGCTAGGGCAGTTGGCCAATCCGATTAGCCAGCAGCTCTCTGAGGCAGGACATCCTCTCAACTGAGAGGCAGAAGTCCTGCTTCCAGCCAATTAACACTGGTTGTGCGTTAAATGATTGCAGGGGCAGGCAGTATCTGCAGGGGTGTGTTCTCTGCTGACCCCTTGGATGGCAGGAAGCAATGCTCTGCCATCCGAAATATCCTGGCCCTGGTGTGAGCCTTGAACACACCGGCCTTCTGACTCCCACCGAGCCAGGCTGACACTCAAAAAAAAGGTTTCGATGAAAAGGTTGCAGACCTGAAATGTTAATCCTATTACTCTGTTCGCAAATGCTGCACAACCCACTGAACATTTCCAACATTTTCTGTTTTTATCTCAAATGGAAGGCTAGTGCTGAGCAAAGATCATGCAGCATTACGTGCAAGAAATGTGTCTATTTTATCATTATGAACATTTGTAGATACATCTGCATAAACTCTTTGATGAATCACATCTGCACTGTGAGCCAGAGCTATCACACTTGAGCTGTACCCCAGAGTAACCTGTCAGAAGGATTGTTGTATAAGTAGGTTTCATTCTACCAGAACAGGAGCATTTGGCTGATGTATGCTTTGGCATCAGTGATCACAGTCTGCAGAGAAAACCTTTCAATGCTGCAGAAGTACAGAAAATAACATGCGGATGCGACACACTCTATGCACAGAAGGGACAATCTTCAAGGTAGTGACTGATTAAACAATTCATTTCTCAACCGGCCCCAGAAACTATTAACAGATATAGGCAATGAGCTCACGTGGGGCAGCAGAAATAATAACAGCAGAAGCTGATGCATCTTCGGCCGTGAGTAACATCCAGCAGGGCAGCCAGATCAAAGGGTAGCCCCAGAACAAGTGCAAGCGATGGATTGCAAAGAAATAACTGGTGCATGTGAGTAAGCACAGGCTGCTAAGCAATATCTTATTGTTCAACCAGAAGCAAAAATACAAATATACCTGAATATAGATAGCAGAATGTTTGATGGAGAGATACATGGTGCACACACACTTAAATTGAATTTTGATGAGCGTACTTTGACACAAACCACAAAACAAATGCATATTGTAAGTGTTTTGCAGCTATTTTGAAATTACTATTTTATAATTCCAGCCCTGATGGAACCATCTATTCACCAGACACGTGTTTCCGATGTGAATCTAGGCTTTAATCGACTTACTTCAGAGCCAGCCTGTTGCCCGTTGATGAACTCGAAGTGACCCAGGCTGGCTCTGGACACGGATACTTATACAGCTGTACTAGGGGGAGGAGTCGTGGGCGGAACCAAGGGTGGAGCCCAGTACAAGTTCCTAAGTGCTCCCAGCGCTACTCCCCCTAGTAGTAGGATGGCGCTACAGCGCTTACAATAACAGTGTGAATTAGTATATATACATTCATATATTACATTCACCACAAGCCCCATCTTTGGATTCTCTTTGGTTGAGAAATTAGTTCAGGCATCATAACAGACACAAGCAACATTGCTTTTCATTGGCTCCAGGAGTCCTTCAGAACTCCTCCATCTTCCTTTGCTGGACTACTCCCACAGAATTCTGTTCTGTATTCTCCGCTACCCTGTAGATTTATCTCAACCTAGCTCCATTTCATCCCTCCCTGGCCCCTTCATTATTGGAACTCAACTCCACTGCTCCTCACTCCCCTGCTGGTGCGTCAGATCTACCTCGAGTTGGATTTGATTTGAATTTATTGTCACGTGTACCGAGGTACAGTGAAAAGTATGGTTCTGCGTCCAGTCCAGACAGACATAGAACATACTCTGGTGAACGTATTATAGTAACCATTCACCACTGTACTACATTGTATTATAATGTTGCCCATGTGCACTCCACCTATGGTCCATTGTACTGTACTACACGGAATGTATCATGTTGGTGTCCTTGTGGGCTCTGCTCCTGGCTCCGCCCCCTTGAGGGGAGGTATAAAGAGCAGCTGCCCTGTCGGCAGCTCTCATTGCAGACAGTCGCAGACAGGCACTGTTCTAGTTGATTAAAGCCACTGTTCACTTCAACTCTCTGTCTCGTATGAATTAATGGTCGCATCAATTTAATCAACTACAGTATCGCAATGGAAGCAGCCCTCAAACCTGACCGACTGGAACTCGACCCACAGGTCACGGAAGCCAAGGCGATTTTTTTCACACTGGCTCCAAGGTTTCGAGGCCTACCTCGCCGCCTCCTCCACCCCCTCCGTCACCGACGAACAGAAGCTGAGCCTACTCCATGCCCAGGTGACCCATCAAATCTCCGTACAACTCGAGGAAGCGACTACATACGCAGATGCACTCGCGATGCTGAAGCGCCTATACGTGACGCCGGTGAACGAAGTGTACGCGCGGCATCTCCTCACCACTCGCCGCCAGTGTCCCGGGGAATCGCTGGAGGAGTACCTACGAGACCTCAAAGTCCCCGCGCGAAGCTGCAACTACCAGTCTGTCACGGCCTCCTAACACATGGAACCCGCCGTCCGGGACGCCTACGTGGCTGGAGTCCGGTCCAACTACGTCAGACAGCGCCTGCTCAAGAAGGGCACCCTCGACCTAGAAGACGGTAAAACTAGCCACCTCCCTAGAAGTAGCGTTCCAAAGCCTCAATGCTTTCCAGTCTGATCACGTGACCCCCCTCGTGGACCCCCGACCAGAGAGTACCTCAGGCTTGTGCCGCGCGGCTGCCTGCCCAACCCGGGGGGGCTGCCCTGCTATTTCTGTGGCCAGCACCAGCACCCCAGGCAGCGCTGCCCGGCTCGGAACGCGAACTGCAGCGACTGCGGCAAGGAAGGACACTTTGCCAAAGTTTGCCTGGCCAGGTCCAAGTCCTCCAAATCGCAGGCCCGACTCTCGAACTCACAGACCCCGCAGTGTGGCTGCGTGCCTGCCGGTCCGCCCCCTCCAGACGCGTCATCTGCCTCATGTTGTCCGTGGGGGCAGCCATCTTCAACTCCGCACAATACGTGCGACTCACAGGGGCCGCCATCTTGGCTACCAGTTCCCACGCGGCCCGCCATGTGCGACTAATGGGGGGCCGCCATCTTAGACGCCATCTTCTTCGCCCCGACACGTGCGACTGACGGGGGCCGCCATCTTGTCCGCCATCTGCAACGCCACCCGACACGTGCGACCGACAGGAGCAGCCAGCTTGGGACCACCTCACCACCTCAGACCACGCCGGCTACCCGCAATTCGGCGCGGTCACCCTCAACCAGTCACGCCCAAAGCACCTCCGGAACTCCATGGTGACCATCCGGGTCAATGGACACAAAACGCCCTGTCTGTTTGACTCCGGGAGCACGGAGAGCTTCATTCACCAGACACGGTAAGACGCTGTTCGCTCCAAATCTCCCCGCACTTCAAACAATTGCCCTCGCTTCCGGATCGCACTCAGTGCAGATCCGAGGGTACACTGTCGCGAACCTCGCGATACAAGGCATCGAATAAGCAAACTTTAAGCTATACGTACTCCCCGATCTCTGCGCACCTCTCCTGTTGGGACTGGACTTCCAGTGCAACCTCAGGAGCCTGACCCTGAAGTTCGGCGGGCCCCTACCCCCTCTCACCGTATGTAGCCTCGCGACCCTGAAGGTCGACCCTCCCCAGCTCTTCGCAAATCTCACTGCCAACTGTAAACCAGTCGCCACCAGAAGCAGGCGGTACAGCATCCAGGACAGGACTTTTATCAAGTCCGAGGTCCTGCGACTCTTGCGAGAGAGGATCATCAAGGCTAGTAATACCCCTGGAGAGCTCAGGTGGTGGTCATCAGGACCGGGGAAATAACCGGATGGTTGTAGACTGCAGCCAGACCATAAACCGGTACACGCACCTCGAATGGTGGACCAGAACGGGCTGCGGGCCACATTTCCGTACCTGGGCAATGTCACCATCTGCGGCCACGACTAGCAGGACCACAACGCCAAACTCCAGAAGGTTCTCCAAACCGCCCAAGCCCTCAACCTCACTTATAACAAGGAGAAATGCGGTTTCCGCACAACCAGACTAGCCATCCTCGGCTATGTTGTGAAAAACGGTATTCTAGGGCCCAAACCTGACCGTATGCGCTCCCTCCTGCAACGCCCCCTCCCCCACTGCCCCAAGGCCCTGAAAAGATGCCTCGGGTTCTTTTCCTATTACACCCAGAGGGTTCCCAACTATGCGGACAAAGCCCCCCACTGATCAAAGCCACTGACGGCTGAGGCCCGCCAGGCCTTCAGCCACATCAAGGCAGGTATTGCTACGGCCGCGATGCGCGCGGTGGACGAATCCATCCCCGTCCAGGTGGAGAGCGACATGTCAGAGGTCACCCTCGCCGCCACCCTCAATCAGGCGGGCAGGCCAGTAGCATTTTTCTCCCGTACCCTCAATGCCTCCGAAATTTGACACTCCTCAGTTGAAAAAGAAGCCCAAACCATCGTGGAAGCTGTACGGAACTGGAGGCACTACCTCGCTGGTAGGAGGTTTACTCTCGTCACCGACCAACAGTAGGTAGCCTTCATGTTCGACAATACACAGCGGGGCAAGATCAAGAGCGGTAAGATCTTGAGGTGGTGCATCGAACTCTCCACCTATAATTACGATATAGAAGGGCAGCACGGTGGCCTAGTGGTTAGCACAACCGCCTCACGGCGCTGAGGTCCCAGGTTCGATCCCGGCTCTGGGTCACTGTTTGTGTGGAGTTTGCACATTCTCCCCGTGTTTGCGTGGGTTTCGCCCCCACAACCCAAAGATGTGCAGGGTAGGTGGATTGGCCATGCTAAATTGCCCCTTAATTGGAAAAAATAATTGGGTAATCTAAATTTATAAAAAAAAAAAAAAACAAAAAAAAAAAAATAATTACGATATAGTGTATCGTCCTGGGAAGCTCAACGAGCTCCTAGAGGCCCTGTCGCGCGGCACATGCGCCAGCACGCAAGAGGACCGACTCCGGGCTATCCACGATGACCTCTGCCACCCAGGGGTCACCTGGCTTCTCCACTACATCAAGGCCCATAACCTGCCCTACTCCACCGAGGAGGTCAGGGCCATGACCAGGGACTGCCAAATCTGCACGGAATGCAAGCCGCACTTCTATCAACCGGATAAGGCCCATCTGGTGAAGGCATCCCAGCCCTTTGAGTGCCTTAGTATCGATTTCAAAGGGCCCCTCCCCTCTACCAACCACAACACGTATTTTTTCAACGTCGTTGACGAGTTCTCCCGCTTCCCCTTTGCAATCCCCTGCCCCGACATGACCGTGGCCACTGTCATTAAGGCCCTACATAGCATCTTCACTTTGTTCGGTTTCCCCACTTATGTCCACAGTGACCAGGGTCCTTGTTTATGAGCGACGAACTGCGTCAGTTCCTGTTCGGTAAGGGCAATGCCTCAAGCAGGACTACAAGTAACAACCGCCGGGGAAACAGACAGGTGGAGAGGGAGAACGCGACGGTATAGAAGGCCGTCCTCCTGGCCCTACGGTCCAGGAATCTCCCAGTTTCCCACTGGCAGGAGGTCCTCCCCGACGCGCTCCACTCCATTAGGTCCCTCCTTTGCACAGCCACGAACGAGACCCCTCATGACCGCCTGTTTGTTTTCCCTCGGAAATCCACCTCCGGGATCTCGTTTCCGTCCTGCCTGAAGACACCGGGCCCGTCCTACTGAGCAAACACGTAAGGAGCCGTAAGTCCGACCCCCTGGTCAAGAGGGTCCAGCTCCTTCACACCAACCCCCAGTACGCATACATCGAACACTCCGACGGCTGACAGGATACCGTCTCCCTCCGGGACCTGGCACCCGCAGAATCCCCTACCATCACCCCAACCTACCCCCCCCCCCGTCTAAACCGAACAGCGCCCCTGCCCCTAGCCTCCAAACCTCCTCCTATACTCCCTCCCCGCACCGATGTGTTCACCACCCGTGCCCGCACCGACGAGTTCGACACGCCTGCCCGCTGCGAAACCAGAGCTCCGGCAATCGCAGCGCATGATCAGGGTGCCGGACAGACTGAACCTGTGAGCCCTTCACTCCCTGCCGGACTTCAATTTTTTTAACAGGGGGTGAATGTGGTGAACGTATTATAGTAACCATTCACCACTGTACTACTTTGTATCATGCTGTTGCCCATGTGGGATCCACCTATGGACCATTGTACTGTACTACAGATTGTATAATGTTGGTGTCCTTGTGGGCTCCGCCCCCTTGAGGGCAGGTATAAAGAGCAGCTGCCCTGTAGGCGGCTCTCATTGCAGAGCAGTCGCAGGCATAGTTGATTAAAGTCACTGTTCACTTCAACTCTCCGTCTCGCGTGAATTGATGGTCGCATCACATACATAAATACACAATGTAAGCACATAGGCTCAGGCATCGAGTGTAGTACTACTCAGTAGAGAAGATGCAAGGAGAAATCAGTTCAGTCCATAAGAGGATCATTCAGGAATCTGGTAACAGCGGTGAAGAAATGGTTTTTGAATATGTTTTCTCAGACTTTTGTTCCCCCTGCCCAATGCAAGAGGTTGGTAGAGAGAATAACCTGGGTGGGAGGGGTCTTTGATTATGCTGCCCGCTTTCCCAAGGCAGTGGGAGGTGTAGATAGAGTCAATGAATGGGAGGCGGGTTTGCGTGATGATCTGGGTTATGTCCACGACTCTCTGAAGTTTCTTACAATCTTGGGCTGAGCAGCTGCCATACCAGGCTGTGATCCAGCAAGATAGCACAGTCATACAGTGGTTACCACTGTTGCTTCACAGCGACAGGCACCCGGGTTTGATTCCCGGCTTGGGTCACTGTCTGTGCGGAGTCTGCACGTTCTCCCCTGTGTGCATGGGTTTCCTCCAGGTACTCTGGTTTCCTCCCTCAGTCCAAAGATGTGCAGGTTAGGTAGACTGGCCATGATAAATTATCCTTAGTGTCCAACCATTAGTTGGGTTTACAGGGTTACCGGGATAGGGATAGGGTGGAGGTGTGGGCTTAAGTAGGGTGCTCTTTCAAGGGCCAGTGTAGATTTGATGAGCCGAATGGCCTTCTGCACGGTAAATTCTGTGAAGGTAGGATGCTTTCCATGTGCATCTGTAAAAATTGGGAAGAGTCAATGTGTTAATGCCGAATTCCTTTTCTTTCCTGAGGAAGTATAGGCGTTGTTGTTTCTTGGTCGAAGCATGGATGTGGGTGGACCACGACAGATTGTTGGTGATGTGCACTTCTAGGAATTTGAAGCTGTCAAGCATCTTCACCTCGGCACCACTGATGCAGACAGGAGTGTGAACGATACTTTGCTTCTTAAAGTTAATGACAAGCTCTTTAGTTTTGCTGACATTGAGGGGAAGATTGCTGTCATTACACCACGCCACTAGGTTCAGTGGGGACAGGGCAAGGGGGGCTGAAATGGAGTTAGTCACCCAGGATGAGGAGGAGAGGAGAAAGGATATTGAAGATTCAAAAACAGCTTCTTCCCCGCTGTTACCAGGCTCCTGAATGACCCTCTTATGGACTGAACTGAACTCTTCACACATCTTCTCTACTGAGTTGTAATCTGTATGCTCACGTGTTGTACTGTGTCTACGTATTTACATTGTGTATTTATGTATGACCTACGTTTTTTTTTATGTATGGAATGGACTATATGCAGAACAATAGTTTTCACTGTACCTCGGTACACGTAACAATAAAACAAATCCAAATCACTATCAAGCTGGTCTTGCTAAGACTCATGGCCACCCTCTTCACCTAGTCATCACCAGCAACCTCAAATTTGGTCACCTCAACGACAGACAAGATGATTTCTGATCAATTCCCTGTACCGTCATCAAACACATTCTCCAGACCCATCACCCTTGGCATCGACCCCTCACACTTCAAACCCTCACCTACCTATCTATTGGCCATCTACTCATTACGGCAGTGTTCAACTTTTTCGCCAGGGACCCATTTTTACCAACCGGCCATCCTTCAGGACCAACCACCGGCCGAACTTCACGGCCCACGCCGGCTGACCTTCGTGATCCACGCCGGCCAACCTTCGCAACCCATCATTTTCTCTTACCTTCAATACGACAGGTGAGAATGCTTTGTCCTCACGATCTCACTCCAATCAAGTTCACAGGAGGAGAGGGCTATGCGCATATCGGGTGCATGATTCAACCGGTTCCTTTG
The DNA here is from genome assembly GCF_902713615.1 of Scyliorhinus canicula. Classification (NCBI taxonomy): domain Eukaryota; kingdom Metazoa; phylum Chordata; class Chondrichthyes; order Carcharhiniformes; family Scyliorhinidae; genus Scyliorhinus; species Scyliorhinus canicula. The sequence goes on along the minus strand of NC_052146.1, from coordinate 29,787,016 downwards.
TACCGTCTTCATCTTTGTGAGGACGGAAAATCTAACCTCACACATATAGGTCGTTGTGAAGGATAAAAGCAACAAAATGCTTGTTTAACTCAGCTCCGGATACTCCTCGGAGACGCTACTCCAGAATACTGACATCCTCGTTGACTTGTGCCCTGTTTTTAATGTGCTGTTATAGCTGAGGCACGGAAGTTCAGTTTCTTCATTTGGAGTCAACTGCATGATTAGTTAGTAACTGATTCTCGGGTCTCAAACTCAAAGGCATTTTTCACTCACCTCTTCTCTCTCAAAATCTTAAACTTCTCCTCTGGAAAGTAGCGACCAAAACTGTTGATCAGTGCAGCCAGATGCAGTGAATAAGGCTTGCCAGACCATTTACAGTTTCCTTATTAATGCTGTTTTCTTCGATGTGTCGTAGCAGTGTGGGGAACATGTAGTAATTTTGGCTTTGCACTTGCAAATGCCAAACTTTCAAAGACTTTTGGAAAGCTTCGATTTCTCCACAGTGCCGAAAGCAATCCTCATCCTTCCCTTGCAATTGGAGGTTCAGTTCATTTAAAACTGAATAGATGTCTGCAAGGTAAGACATAGTTAGCATCCAAGTTTCATCACCAAATGAATCAGCAGAGATGACGATTTGTCGAGGAGGAAAGCATGGATTTGATATCCCAGTTCGTAAACTCTAACTAGCACCCGACCCCTTGATGGCCAATGTACTTCTGTGTGGAACAATAAATGTGTGTGCCCGGCCCCCATATTAGAACAGAGTCTCAAAAAGTCTGGTATTGAGTGTGCTGTGTTCAACGAAATTCACAACTTTCACAATTCCTTTCAACACCAATTCAAGATTGGACGGAATTTCTTTCGATGCCAGTGCCACACAGTAAATAAAACAATGATTCCAAACAATGTCCTGACCAGCTGCCTCCTTAACCCTTATTATAACTCCGTTGTTTTTCCTAGTCATGTTGGCTCTGCAACGAACCCAGTCGAGCCCGCACTTTCCAACCACAAAACTATTCAATGCTTCAAAACTCTCTGCACCAGTCTTGTGGGTTGGTAAAGCCAGGTAGCACAGCAAATCCTCAACAAATTCATTGTGCCAAACACATCTAATGTAAACCAGCAAGGTTGCACAATCTGAAATGTCTGTATTGTCTTCCAGTTATATTGAGAACTCCTGTGCTGACTTGAGACGAGAAATAAGCTGGGCTTCTAAATTCTCAGCAATATCACAAATTCGGCGAGCCACTGTGTTATCACTAAGTGGGATGCATTTCACTTTTTCAACGAACCTCTCATCTAGGACCGTACGAATTTGCTGCAGGGAGAATTAATCTCTCTGCTACAGTGTGGATCATTTTCTCTTTAGCTCCACGGTAAGCCAGCATGTAAGAGGCTAATTGCACTTTATCGTTCAATGTAACGTTTCTGCTGAGGACTTCAGCAGACAATTTAAGTTTACGTCACATCTTTGAAAAGAAATCAAGAAGTTTGTCCTCGAACTCACCATGCATTATCTTCAAATGCCTTTTGAAGTTTTGAGGGTTTTAAACTTTCATTTGCCAGTACTTCTGTAGATATAACACACATGGGCTTTGCTTCACGTCCTGATTTTCTTTGGCACAATTAATAGAGCCAAACCTATCCTTATTGATCCATTAATTGATCTATTTTTAATATTACAGTCCTGCTGCTTGTTTGCTGCTGACAAAATGAAGGAATCGCAATGGCGGCCAGAGCACAAGACGTCAGCGTTCGGGGCGCGTGACCTGCTCTCTGCCCTCAATTCAGGCAGGAAGACTGCATTGAATTTGAGACAAAATCTTCTCCTGAGTCAGCGTGCTGATCCGGGCATGCGCACTGATGAGCGGTATGCATGCGCAGCGTGCCTGCATTCTAAAAGTCGGTCGCAGCCGCAACTTTAAAAACTAAATTTAGAGAACCCAATTATTTTTTTTCCAATTAAGGGGCAATTTAGCGTGGCCAATCCACCTGCATATCTTTGGGTTGTGGGGGTGAAACTCACGCAGAGATGGGGAGAATGAGCATATTCCACACGGACAGTGACCCAGGGCCGGGATTTGAACCCGGGTCCTCGGCGCCACAGTCCCAGTGCTACCCACTGCGCCAAATGCCGCCCCTGTCATTTTTAAAGCTGATCGCAGCCAGCATTTTTAATAGCCAGATGCTGCGGCCGTTGCGCATTAATTCCCACGGGATGCGACGGATGGCTCCTCCCGATACCTGCCCGCAACCCACCCGCGGGTCGCAACCCCAACTTTGAAAATGACTGCACCATGGTCCCTCTGCAGCCCTCAGTTTTCTCAATCACCCCTAATTCTGATACCATTTACCCCAGCTAATCTGTCACTATTTCCCAATCAAGGGACGGGAATCTCTGTCGGCCAACGCTATTGGGTGGAAAATTGCGGCGGGCGCCAATTTCATGGCAAATCTCAATTGTCTGTCACCTCGACAGCAATGTCAATGGGTCCCAGAATGCACGTACAGTAAACGCCGTTGGCATAATCATTAGCGGGCCCGGTCCGGTATTCTCCGGGGCCTGCGCGATTCTCCGCCTCCAACGGGCCGAATCAGGTGCCGAAGCTGTTGAGGGAAAGGGATGGGGTACAGAAAGTGCCCAACATCGCCTTAGTTTTCGGACAGTTATGCCACTAGCTGGGGGACTTCTGCCAGGGCCTGGGGGAGTAGTAGGGGGTGGCCAGTAGGAGGGCTGTGGGGTCAGGATAGATAGGCATGGAACACCATTGCCACAGTCGGCAAGGCAGCCATGCAGCTGCATACATACGCTGCTGAAATGAAAAATGAAATGAAAATCGCTTATTGTCATGAGTAGGCTTCAAATGAAGTTACTGTGAAAAGCCCCTAGTCGCCACATTCCGGCGCCTGTTCGTGAAGGCTGTTATGGGAATCGAACCGTGCTGCCGGCCTGCTTGGTCTGCTTTCAAAGCCAGTGATTTAGCCCTGTGCTAAACCCACTGTGAACTTAGGGCCAGGGGTCGGATGGACACTGCCCCAGGTCCTCTGGCTCCAGCTGACCAATCATCTGTATGGGCGTGCTCCAGCGCGATCAGTGCCTTCTTGTTGGCTAGAACGGTGTGTGTGGGGAGTGAAGTGTTTTTATGCGGCAGCAGTTTGTCAGCTCCTGAGTGTCAATCACAAATCCAGAGAATCCAACACCGTTTCTCATTGGAATCGATTGTGTTCCACATGGCGCCAGTGATAGCCCCTTAACAGTTGCTGAATCAGTTCAGGTCGGCACCAGTTTTGCTGTAGTAGAAGTCCACTAATCCTGCCTTGGTGTCAACACTTAGTGTCAGGACCAGAGAATCCAGCCACAGATCTTTCCCATGGAATGGTCATCTTCAGCCCAAGCCCAAGCCTAAGAATAGCATATTTGAGTGTATCTGACATATGGGGAGGTAGTGACAGAGTGGTATTTTAACTGGACTAGTAAACCAGAGACCCAGAGTAATGCTCTGGGTACCCAGGATGAAATATCAATGGTCACTGCAGATGGTGCAATTTGACTTCAATATGAATCTGGAATGTTTAGTCTCACGATGACCCATGAAACCATTGTCGTAAAAACCCATCTGGTTCACTAATGTCCTTTAGGGAAGGAAATCTGCCATCCTTACCTAGTCTGGCCTACAAGTGAGTCCAGATCCACAACACTGTGGTTGACTCTTAACTGCCCCTCATGGGCAATTAGGGATGGACTTCCTGGCAAAAAGAGCAGTTCAGTTGCTTTTGCTGCTTCATCTCTTCCCCCCACGCTAACAATGCCAAACTTGCCCCCACCCTATCCATAATCTGCCCACTCTGTCCAGTGTCTCTTTTATCAACCACTTTCCCAGCTTTACCTCGCTCTTCCTGCAACCTGGACCAGTGGGGGGAGAGGGCAACCTACGGCCAGGGGGCTAGATGTGGCCCATCTGGGTTCTGAGTACAGCCCAGGAGACATTTTGTTAACCGTTGCCCATGGCCACATTACTCTGATTTCCATCTGCAGAGTTTTTTTCCCATCAGTATGATATGCACGGAAAGCAAGGGAAAGTGAAGTGAGGTGTGTGCTGATTGCTCACAGATTGACTGTGAGAGCCGTGCACTCCCTCTACGTCCAAAGTAGAAATATTTATTTTGTTTTTACCATATGAAGTTTCATAGGTTTCATAGAATTTACAGTGCAGAAGGAGGCCATTCGGCCCATCGAGTCTGCACCGGCTCTTGGAAAGAGCACCCTACCCAAGGTCAACACCTCCACCCTATCCCAATAACCCAGTAAACCCACACAACACTAAGGGCAATTTTGGACACTAAGGGAAATTTATCATGGCCAATCCACCTAACCTGCACATCTTTGGACTGTGGGAGGAAACCGGAGCACCCGGAGGAAACCCACGCACACACGGGGAGGATGTGCAGACTCCACACAGACAGTGACCCAAGCCGGAATCGAACCTAGGACCCTGGAGCTGTGAAGCAATTGTGCTATGCACAATGCTACCGTGTTGATAAAGTTCTATTAATGTATATATGATGAAGCATTTTCAATAAACTGTCATGAGATATTTGGCATGTATTGAATCTATTTAATCTTATTCATGGGGTCATGGCCATGGCCTGATTTTAATCTTGCGGCCCATTGCGTTAAGGGAGACCCGCTCATGTGGCCCTCTCACTGGCCTAGGTTGCCCATCACTGCCCGGGACCCTATTTCCGCCAAACTCCTGGCCACCCAAGTTCCTTTCCTGGCCCCCATGTTACCCGACATTGTAAATGCTACTCCCTTTGTCAGTTACTGTACCCAGTCTTTCAGAATTGCTGTCATCGTCCCCTCGAAAAGCCCACGTAATTTTCTTCTTACAAACTGTCCCAACTCCGACGCTCTTGAATGTCTTCATGGCTCCCAAATCTGTGTCCATCTCTCTTGCAACTCACTGTTGTAAACCGCTCTGACTAGATTCATGTCTTTCGCACAACAGTAAGGTGGCTCTAAAACATGGCGATAATACTCCATGATCCCTCTGCAGCCTTTTACAATCGTTCACTGCGGTTGAGTTGTTCAATGTTGGATTGGAAAATCTAGATGTGTGGTCTTCACGAACGACATCACCAAGGTTAAAAAGAGGAGGTCAGAAGGTGAGGTAAATAAGAAAATAGAGATCATTGATACTAGTTTCCAAAGCCTAAAGTTTAGAGCAGAATGAAAGGCCACAGGAGGGAGGGGTTTCATCATTCCACCATTTTGGTTGGAATGGGAGTCTAGATTTGAAGATAATGAAGAAGTAGAGAGGAGAAGCACGGGGCAGCATGGTAGCACAAGTGGCTAGCACTGTGGCTTCACAGCGCCAGAGTCCCAGTTTCGATTCCCTGCTGGGTCACTGTCTGTGCGGAGTCTGCACATTCTCCCCGTGTTTGCGTGGGTTTCCTCCGAGTGCTCCGGTTTCCTCCCACAGTCCAAAGATGTGCAGGTTAGGTGGATTGGCCATGATAAATTGCCCTTAGTGACCGAAAAGGATAGGTGGGATTGTTGGGTTACGGGATAGGGTGGAAGTGGGGGCTTAAGTGGGTCGGTGCAGACTCGATGGGCCTAATGGCCTCCTTCTGCACTGTATGTTCTCTGACAAGAAGTATGTGACTGCTTATTTGGAATGAAAGAGGAACAAGAGAGGGGCGTTCATGAGGGTCTGTAACAGCCTTAATATACAAAACCATGATGGAGAGAGGTCAGAGGTTATCTGAATGAATCTATTCAAACAAAATAAAAGTAAAAGCTTTTCTGAAATGAAAGTTTCAGCGGATCACAATTGTAATCTCCTTTTGTTCTTTGAAAGATTTTATGGAGACATGCTCCGCTGCTTGAGCGAAATATCAAGCTAAGCACTTTGAACATTTTCCCTGTTTTAAATTTCACACTGATGGGGCACTGCAGGTTTAACAGAGCACTGTAATGAAATCTGTCTGTGTGCAGCTTAATGAACCTGTCCGGCATTTCGAAACAGCGTTGAATTCTCCTCCACAAACACGCGAGCAAAGCAGTGCTGAAGAAAACGACTGGCCAAATATAAACACTGCTGACAGGCGGAGGAGACAATAGGCCTCAGACTTTTCCTGACCTCTTCCTGTTTTATTTAAATTATTATCTGAGTATGCCTCTCCAACCAGGCCGTGAGCAGCCAAGACTGGTGACTGTGCCAAGAAGCACATTGGAAAAAGAACTGACAGCCTGAGCTATAAAATGCAGCAAGATCTCTGGCTTGATTACTAGTTTGTGCTGAGTCAACTGATCTGAGATCGCAGCAACAGTAGGAGGACTGCAATGAGCTTACGTGCCCCAGGCAGGAGGGGAGGTGGGAAGGAAAATGAAAAAAGATTTTGAAAGCACAGACTGGGTTCCTGTTGTCGATCACCGCCAGAAAGTGCACAATGGATGAGAACAGAATTGGGTGCTGTTATTGCCCGTAACAATTTAGTAGCTGGATTGCCCCAAACGTTGTTACTTTAATCGCCGGTGGTAACCCCGGCACTGATGGGAAAATCTACACTTCACTGCTGAGCGTCACACATGAAAAATAACCTCCAAACCGAGGTATTGCAGCCCAGTGCCCAGGGTAGCAACTGGTCCCCACGTCAGCATTTGCAGCAAAGAAGGGGAGAAAAGAAGATTTTGATACAGTGACTGCCAAACAAGATGGATCGCTTTTGTCAGGGTTAATTAGCAGCCTCAATTCAAGTAAAAATAATTGATTACGCGTGTAGTTTAATACTGGCTTCAGAAATCACAGTGCTCCCAGGAACAGAGGTTAAACGATTAATTAATTAATCAATCACCGGTGAACCAGAACCTCATTGGATTTCAGCCGTTCTGATCATTCAATCAAAAGAATAATTGGTGTCATTTCCCGGTGAATTGTACACTTTTCAATTGGTCTTGGTGGTGCCACACCTTTTTAGTATAGATACCAGATGCCATACTAACTGTTTCTGCCCCCTTCCCCCATTTGATCTTCTTACACTCCTCCCCTGTTCCCAGTCACCTACCATGTGCACCCAAACCCTGCCAGCTTTCACCAAACTCACCTTTACCCGGCTCACTCCCAAGAAGTGGTAGAATACAGTGGTGTCTATTAGTATTAACACATACAGGTAAAAGTAAATAATCCCATGGAACTCTATATCAAAGAGCAACAGCAGTCCTTCTCGTGTTCCGAGCCATCGTTCACTCTTTAAGCACCATCACCGATACAGGCTAACTGATCATCCACCATGGTCAGGATTCCCCGTCCCCCAGCCGTGTGTTTCTCGGCACTGCATCGTTTGCTGGTAGCGGGATCCTCTACTCCTGCCACTTGTCAATGGGATTTCCCGTTGAAGCCGCCCCACACTGCTGGGAAACGCGTAGGTTGTCGTGCGCAGCCGGCAGGGTCAGAGAATCCCAATTACTGGAGAAATCAAGCCCATATTGCTTTTTGTGCGACCGTTCAAACTGATCGCCATTTTTCTCTACCAAGCCCATTTCAAAAGTAAGGCATTTCAGCTGGAATTTTACCTGAAGAATGTAATCCTTTTTTTTTTTAATTTAGTGTACCCAATTCATTTTTTCCAATTAAGGGCCAATTTAGCACGTCCAATTCACCTACCCTGCGCATCTTTGGGTTGTGGGGGCGAAACCCACAAAAACACGGGGAGAATGAGCAAACACCACACGGACAGTGACCCAGAGCCGGGATCGAACCTGGGACCACAGCGCCGTGAGGCAGCAGTGCTAACCACTGCACCACCGTGCTGCCCTAATCCGAATAGACAATTAGCATTTAATTTAAGGATCAAGTGGGAAGGAATTAGTGAGGAAAGAGGAGGGGCTGTAGTGAAACATCAAGAATTGGAGGGAACATGGTGCAAACAATAAAAGCAACACTTCTGAACCAGAAGCGATAGTCGCAGGATTGGGTTCGGATCATGTCATCAAGTTCCGTCTTCTTCCACTGAAACTTGAGCCTCGTTACCAAGATCTAGTAGAGCTTTTCTTTCGTGCACACCAGTCCTGAAGGTACTGGCTGACGGATCAAAGTATTGAATCAACTCTCCATTACTGTGGCCAAGTGGCCTTACTTTTTGTGTGAATAAGCATCCGTTGGGTATAAAGGAAAGTCCCTCAGACTCCAACAGGCACAGAGAAGCTTCCAGCAGCTAACCCAGGCACTCGTAGTTAAAAGTTCAAAGTCCAGCAATCACAAACTTGGCCTCAATGCCTCAAAAGTTAGTGGCAGACATGGAGTTGGAGCAGATTTAAAAGTCACTTCTTCTTGCTTACTGATCTCCTCCGTGATTAATTAGAGAATAATATAAGCAGAGATGTGCCAGCAGCTTCTGTGATCGCCCTCCCTTTTGGCAGAGGATGGTGCTCAGTGTGGGTGCGACCTTGGCAAGCCAGATGACAAATAATTAAAATTGGAAAACAAATAAAATACAACTCAGCAAAACCTATTAGCTAGGTGTAGGTTGTAATCTTACTGCCTTGATAAATATGGAGGCATTTCGGAGCATAGGAGACAACCAATGGTTCCTATAATCCAGTTCCTATAATCCCCAAGAATGTAAATTAAATGCTCTCAGGATTACCACTATAGGGACGCATTGAGCAGGGGCCAAGGCCGATTGGGGGTCAGTAGGGGGTTGGAGAAGGGAGCTGAATGGGTGTGGTATGGAAGTGTGGGAGCAGAGGACAACTCAACGTGAAAGTTACTCAGGAAACTCCTCAATTGTGTCTGTGAAAACCTTTCCCTGATGCAAATGGAACAGCTGCTGAAACATTCTGGTATCCCATTGTGGAGTGACTCACCCTTCTTACCCTCCTCTCTAATTCTTCCCAGAGGTAATCTGGCTTCATCCAAAAGCCCACACACACTGCACTGTGCATGGCAAGGCATGTGGTCACAATGTAAGACCACTCTGCCGAACGCTCTGGTGGAGGTATCGGGCAGGAGATTGTGGGGCAAGACAGGGAGGTAGAGAATCTCGGTGCATGTTTTCTTTATCTTAGCTGCTGCTATTCTTTCTGATCCTTTATGGTGGGCTCTTGTCATTTTACTTTTCCTCAGCACTGATGAACTCCATCTGCTTCATGTGTTTCTCATTGACTCAGTGCCACATTAAGGAGGACATTCAGCAGCAAAGAGACGCAAGCCTATTTATAGATTTACCGCTTGTTGACGTATTTTTGTAGTCTTCACGCTACTGGAGAGCCAAACAATTCTTGCTTGTTTCAGTACGTTTCAAGGAAACGTACAGGATCATAAAAGACCACCGCTGGGTGGTACAGTGGTTAGCGTTGCTGCCTCACAGCTCCTGGGTCCCGGGTTCAATCCCGGCCTCGGGTGACAGTCTGTGGAGTTAATACATTCTCCCCGTGTCTGTGTGTGATTACCACTGCTGCTTCACAGCGCCAGGGTCCCAGGTTCGATTCCCAGCTTGGGTCACTCTCTGTGTGGAGTCTGCACGTTCTCCCCATGTCTGCGTGGGTTTCCTCCGGGTGCTCCGGTTTCCTCCCACAGTCCAAAGATGTGCAGGTTAGGTGGATTGGCCGTGATAAATTGTCCCTTAGTGTCCAAAAAGGTTAGATGGGATTACTGGGTTACGGGGATATGGTGGAGGCGTGTTTTATTTTTCAAATACTCTTTATTGTCACAAATAGGCTTACATTAACACTGCAATGAAGTTACTGTGAAAATCCTGTAGTCGCCACACTTCGGCTCCTGTTCAGGTACACGGCGGGAGAATTCAGAATGTCTAAATTACCGAACAGCACGCCTTTGGGAACTTGTGGGACCCTGGTGCAGACTCGATGGGCAGAATAGGCTCCTTCTGCACTATAGGGATTCTATGATTCTACTGCTGCCTTTCTCCCAACCCCCCCGCCCCCCACCCTCCCAAAACACACCCCCAGCCATGATCACATTTTCTACCTACAAATCAAAACAAAACAAATTTCATGACTGTTGGCTGCCTCAACACGCTTTACAGACAATGAAGCACTTTTGAAGTGTTGTCACTGATGTAATGCAGGAAACACAAAGCCAATTTGTGCACAGCGGGCTTCCCAAAAAACCATGGGTGCAACTTAACAGCCAAAAAACAGAGTCTGTTTTGTGAGCCAATAGCGGGGTGTTTCTCGATGGCTGCAGCGTCGAGAATGACCCACTATCAAATGGGACTCTGTTTTCTGGACTCCCGCCAAGGCTGCACTTACCTCACTCTTGACCCTCATCTGACTCCCCCCTCTGCGGCCTCTGGACCCTGAACTTCCCATGGCTCGAATTAACTCTTAGAGGATCCTTGAGGCCCCCTCACTCCACCTCTTAAGGGCAGAGCAACCCCGGCCCAATCCCTTGCACAGGCAACCTGGCACCTTTGCACTGCCAGCAGTCGACAGCCTCTCAGTGCCACCTGGGCTCTGCCATGATGCCCAATGGCATTGCCAGGGTGCCCAGGTGGCAACTGGATACCACCCTGCCCAGAGCCCGGCCACCCGGGGGCCTCCGATGGTCTTGGAGATCCCCTCAGGTGCTGTTCTGCCTTGTCCACATTTGAGCGGACCAGTGTGAAACGGCGTCATGGTGAGGTCTCCCAGGCAACGGGCATTCGTTCCCGTGCCTCGGGAGAATCAGCGGCGACATATTTAAATGGACCCAGCAAGGGCGAGATCCAAGTTGCGACGTCTCACCAGTTAATGTTAGATCTCGCGAGGCATTCCAAATATTGCAAATCTTGTGGGTGGCCTCTTGCGAGACTTAACGGTCCCGTCGCATCAGCGAGTCAGCGCGACGAGGCTGTTCGATCGCGCCATATGTTTTTTTCGGATGTTAACAGAGGGATAAATATTGGGCAAGAGTCCAGGGGTAACTCGATTGTGCAGACCACCTGCTAAGCAATTCAAAAATTATGGCAATAATAGGAAAAGATCACACATCTGAAGTAAAATGCTGGCTCTCAAGCATTGGTGAAATCCTGCATGAGTTTCCCCAAAATTCCAACCTATTCTCTCTCTCTCTTCCGTTGCCGACCTGCCAGTTGTTCCAACATTTCCTGTTTTGAATTAACAGTGACTGGAATTTCAGGGAGCCAGGGTACCAAGTAGATATTCAATGCTCACAAACAATGGATCGCAGAGCCTCCTGCAAGCAGTGGCATACTGTATCAACACAGCCCCGCACTAACACTCTCTTCTCACTCTTTCCTCCCTGCAGTCCAGACGCACATTCTTTCAAAGTGCAGCGATGTTACAATCCTGAGGTTCTCTGTCACGGCTGCTCTGGGAACTATGAACGACTGCAACCACAATAATCTACACAGAGCACAGCCTTCCTGGAAACAAATACACCATCTTTACTGCAATTGAAAGCCAAAATCATAGGTTATGTAAATTACGAAACCAAATATGAATTACAGCTGGCAAACCTCATCATCCTGGAGCAGAAGTTGGATTTTGAAGACTGTAATTTTGTGCAGAAACTGCGACAGAGTTGCCGGTTTACAGCATCAAGACAGGCCTTGTGTGGTTCCACTTGATCAACTTGTGGTGAATGTATTATCCCAATAATCCACCATTGTATTTGTATCTGTGCTGTTGCCCTTGTATTTGTATCTGTGCTATGCTGTTGCTCTTGTGGGCTTCTCCTATGGGCCGTTGTATTGCATTATCCATAGGGGAACATGTTGGGGCATGTATGGGCTCCGCCCATGGCTCCTCCCCTTGAAGGGAGGTATAAAGAGCAGTCGACCTGTAGGCGGTTCTCAGCACTGGATCAGTCGCAGGCAGGCACTGTTCTAAGTTGATTAAAGCTATGGTTGTCTCGAGTAAATTGATGGTCGCATCACAACTGTGCATAGCTAATCCAGACACCCACACACACTCGAATAATCCCCAACTCTCCTTGAGGCATCAACCAGTCCGAGAGCATATATAACACCTTCCGAAATACCCCACACCATTCACTATAGCACTGATACACCCACACCATTCACTGTAACACTGTACCACATAAACTTCTCATCATAACACTCCCATGAATGAGACTCACCCTGCCGTGATATCCTCCCATATTCCTCACAATAATATGGGTGCCCAAGCACACCGGGTTCTACTCAAAAGTACCAAATCTGAGTATTTCTGCCTCACGGCGCCGAGGAGCCGGGTCCATTGACCCACAACCCATCACCCACCCCACTCGCATCTCTCGCCAAAGCCTCCTAGGCCTGCTCCCCGGCGATACCCACCCAACCTGAACTCCAGCTCCTTGGCAATGGAGCCTGTCGCAGTCCCGGCAGCAGCCACTGCACTTGGTGGTGCTACGGCAACCAGAGAACTGTCAGCCATTGGATCAGCCAGAAGCTCTCGGAGGCAGGACTGGCTGCTCAGATGGGGGGGGAGGAAGTACCATCTTAAACAAATTAAGAGCCTGATGGCCATTAAATGCCTGCAATGCAATCCACCAGAGCAGGGGCAAGCTCACCCCAACCTGTTTTTAACCACTGGGCGCGGGGCCCCTAGTCTCTGGTACAATCTTGAAAAGCGTCAGGAGCGCACATGTTAGCAGCAGCTCCACAGTTAATACTTTACTCAGTCTTGCACAAGGCTTTTCATTGGTCTCTCCGTTTGACATCTATTTCTGATAGGTTCTCTCTCAGTGTTGTAAACCACACGAGACCTATGGGATTGGAGCAATCAGTCTCCCGAATACGAGTGCCCCCGCTAAGGGGGCGGGGAGCCCGAGGACATTCATGATTAAGGTCTGTATGAAGTCAGCCAGGTTTGCAACCGACAGAGCAGACCGGCTGGGATCTGAGGTATATTGCAAATGTAATCGCTTTGCAATAAACATAGTTTTCTTTTTACTAACTCACTTCAGACTCATTTGTGGTCTCTAAAACTCAGGTACACTGACATACATATTCATACATGTATAGACACACATACATGCACATGCCACTTTTGACTCAACGCATGTTTCATTCAGATATGCACACACAGCACTCACTCACGACGCAATGTCTCATGACACTGATGTGCAAACATTTCTCTCAGGAAGATAATCAAGTCTTGTGCCTGTCTTACTGCTGCACACATACATTTGTTAAGTAATGGGTTAAGAGACATTGCAATTAGTTGTCTCATTTATGTTAAATGTCCAATGATTGTCTCATTTATGTTAAGTGTTTAATGATTGACACTGATATGTAAAGGGGCTTCAGGTGGACTCGGGATCTTGTGATGTGATGATTGAGTTTAGTGCAGAGTCTGTTAAAGTGAAATAAAGGTGTTTGTGAAAAGGAGCTGGACCTTTGTCTCTTCATAGCACAGCATCCAATCGTTTAACAACTGGTAGCAGAGGACGGTTGCTGTGTAAATGTGAAGGGTTGAAAGATACAATTTTTCCAGTTCAAACCAAGGAGTGAAAAAAAAAGGGTAGATATGGCTGAACCCAGGAAGAAGATGGCCGGATATGATTATCCTCCCTTATTTTCTGAAAGGGAATCATACGACCAATGGAGAAGTGTGGTAGTTATGTGGACTAAGGTGACTGCTTTAGGAAAGAGAAAGCAAGGTATGGCATTAGCTCTTTCTTTACCGTATGGCAGTAAAATCCGAAACAAAGTGCTTTCTAAGCTGGAGTTGGAAGAGTTAGACTCAGAAGAAGGTCTGGCGACTGTATTACCGTATATACTCGCGTATCATGCGACTTTTGAAGACCTAAATTGTAACCTAAATTTGGGGGGTCGCATGATACGCGAGATACAAAATTCGCGGGTGTTTTACTTGCTGTTTTTATGAATGAATATCAAGATGGCTAGGGAAAAGACTTTCTTTAACGGATAGATTTGGCAGACTGCTTATCTTCGCGTTTTTTTTGTTTGTTGGATGTTAAGAGGTTAATTTACCCACTTTCCTTATGCATGGTTATATATTTCCCTCCTCTTCAGTTGTATTATGAAAATGAAATTTGAGCCAATCAAGTCAGATGTAAACTTTGTCCATGAAGTGTGATGCTGAGCATTGAATGATCAATCGCATGGTCCTTAAAAGGGACAGCTGAAGGCTGCTTGCAAAACGTACAAACAAATGCAGTGATTATTGTTAGGGCTCAATGGACGTGCGTGTTCCTCCTGCCCCGGCTGAAAAGATCACAACTGCTGTCAATCCTTAAGTGCTGCACCTAACATCCAGTGCCCTGTCCTTTAAGGTCCGCGTCCAGCTCTGCTTTGCTGAGGAACTGCTAGATCCCGCGTCGTCCTGATCAGCAGGATGTGTCTTACATTCCCTCAGTGCTGGTAGCCTTGTCCATGCAGTCGGGCTTGCAACCTCTGGCGGATGGAATCGGACATACAAAAGTTCAACACCTCCCCACCCCCCACTGGTGCATGTTACAGACGGAGAGCTGGAGATAGGCAAATGATGCAAGGATTTTGGAGAAAACACTTTGGTCACTCTCTGAATATATTAAGCATTATGGCACAGTTAAAATGACCAATACGCCAGCAAAGTATCTGCCCTTGTATATTTCCTGGAGTGTGGACGGTGTGAATCTGTTACTGACACTGTGCAATGGACAATGAGTCAAGGACACTGTACCGAAAACAGGAAAGGACTATAATCAGAAGACCTCAACTCTGATATACATTGCCATATATTATTTAGCTGAGCATAGTATTTGCCTCTGCATGGAATGTCCCTAAATGTACTTTCCTCGTGCTGGTGAGGTCAATGTATGATGAAAACATTCATGCGGAGATTCTTCTTCCTGTTTAATTTCAAATGGTAAGTGGAACTTCTCAAAAGTTGCTGAGAGAATAAAGCTGCAAGGATTCCAATATCTATCCTATATCTAATATTCCAGGTTAATGTGAGGTACATGTGAATTAACAGACAATTCGCGGGTGTTTTACTTGCCGTTTTTATGAATGGAAACGTCAAGTAGCAGAACGACGCTAGTAAAGACAGCTGGAAAGCTGTTCGATTCGCGAACAGCTTTCACAACAGAATCCACTCTGCAGAATCCACAGACAATGATACCATTTGGAAGTTTTAGTTTGGGCATTAATTTCCAAAAAAGTGACTCGCATGATACATGAGATATAGCATAAAATCATGTTTTGGGGAAAAAAATTTAGGGGGTCGCATGATACGCGAGATCGCATGATACGCGAGTATATACGGTACTTTATATGGATAAGATTTATAAGAAAGATGACTTGTTAAGTGCATATGAAGCATGGTCGGATTTTGATAATTTCTGGGAAATGGAGGATTTATCTATGGAAGACTATATAATGGAATTTGGCAGACTTTATAAAAGGCTGCAGAAACACAGGCTGGAATTTCCATTAGTCTGTGTTGGCCTTTAAATTACTTGACTGTGCTAGAGTGAGCAACATGGATAGGCTCTTGGTTTTGACAGGAGTTCAGTTTATGGATAACGATACCTTATTCGAACAGATGACAACAGCTTTTAAAAAAACATTTGGGGGTAACATTCAATTCCAATGGCTCTGATGACCCAAATAGGTCAGCCTGCTATAAGGCAGAATATGGAAGATACACTACTAACAGGATGGCAAAATCGTATGGCTACAAACAGGCCTCAAGACTATAAAAGGAGACCGAGACAGGGAAATTATGAAGACAGAAACCCAGTTAGAACCTACAATAGGAGGATGAACCCCAGAAATGCATGGGACATGATAAATCGATGTTTTCGATGTGACTCTCAATACCATTATGCTTTCAACTGTCCAACTCGTTATGATAGAGTATTTGAAGCGACACATGACACGGAAGAGTCAGAAGAGGAAAAGGATAGTGACCAGAAAGAAGGTATTGTCCTATTAACAAGCTGTTTTACACCGGTAATGAGGGTGTTGGTTGCAGAATCTTTTAACTGTGCTGTATTGGACAGTGGCTGCACATCTACTGTGTGGGATTGACTGGTTAAAATGCTATCTGGACTCATTGGATGCTGAAAATCGTAACAAGGTTAAGGAATTTAAAAGTTCCACAAGTTTCAGGTTTGGGGATGATAATACTCTGAAGTCCCTGAAAAGAGTGGTGATCCCTTGCAATATTGCTGGAGTGAATCATTTTATTAGCACGGATGTTGTATCAAGTGAGATACCGTTGCTTCTGAGCAGACCATCGATGAAGAAAGCACACATGAAGCTGGATATGGAACAGGATACGGCAACAGTTTTTGGAAAGACGGAGGACTTACAATTTATACAGTAGGGACATTATTGTATTCCATTATTGACAAATAATGTTTCAAGTAGAGTGGTTAAGGATGTGTTAATGGCAGTTGATAATGCGACTTTAGCTGGTAAAAAGCTTATTGTAGTAAAACTACATAGGCAATTTGCACATCCGTCTCCTCGGAGGCTGAAAAATTTATTAAAGGATGCAGGGGTAAGGGATGACGACTATTCTGAGCTGATAGAACAGGTTAGTGATCGCTGTGAAGTTTGCAGGAAGTACAGAAGGACACCAGCACGACTGATAGTAACCCTACCTTTGGCCAGGGATTTTAATGACGTTGTGGCCATGGACCTTAAGATCTGGGATAAAGCAAATAATATATTTATTTTGCATTTTGTAGATTTAGCAACCAGATTTAGTCAATCAACGATTGTACGAAGTAAAGAAAAGAGAGTAATTTTGGATAAAATTGTGGAAAAATGGATCAGGACAGGAATGGGTCGACCAGCAAAATTCTTTACGGACAATGGGGGAGAATTTGCAAATGATGAGTTTAGAGATATGTGTGAAAACATGAATATCAGAGTTATGAACACGGCTGCAGAAAGCCCGTTTAGTAATGGTGTCTGCGTAAGAAATCATGCTGTTATCGATGACATGCTTCGGAAAATTTTGGGAGATCGACCAAACTGCACGCTAAATTCAGCTTTAGCATGGGCGGTACATGCAAAGAATTCATTGCAGATGGTTGGGGGCTATAGTTCTTATCAATTAGTGTTTGGTAGAAATCCTAAAATTCCCTCCATTTTGGATGACCAGCCTCCAGCTTGGGAAGGGACTACAATTAGCTCAGGTTTTGCTGAACATTTAAACGCGTTACATAGCAGCAGAAAAGCTTTTTTGGAAGCAGAAGTCTCTGAAAGAATTTGCAGACATAATGTACGGCCATCAGATGCCGTTTTTCAGCAAGGAGACATGGTATACTATAAGAGAGACAATTCTAATGAATGGAAAGGCCCAGGGAAGATCATAGGCAGAGATGGCAGAACATTTTGCAACATGGTAATCAAACTGTTAGGATACATTCATCAAGGATAATGGGTACCGATTACAAATTTTCAAATTTAGACAGAGCAGACAGACATGACAAGGAACCAGAGTCATCTGGTATGCATGTGTTACAGAATTATGAGGATCAGTTAACTGATATAGACAGGGTTTCTGTAGAGGAACACGACACTTCTGATAAATTAGATCAGGCCATTTTTCCGAAAGGGCAACTGCCAAAGGTTGGTACAAAAGTGGCATACTTGCCTGAAGGGTCTAGTCAATGCAAGGATGCACCTGTTATTAGTAGAGCAGGGAAGGCCACTGGAAAGTATAAACATTGGTTGAATGTACAGCATTCAGGGGAGGAAGTTAAGACAATGGATTGGGAAAACGAAGTTCAAAAATGGAGGGCACAGAACGCAGTGCCAGTTCAGATAGTACATCGGATAGTGAACAGGTTTGCAGGAAAAGGTCGAGAACTATTGAAAGGACATCCCGCTACAGAAGAGAAAGATCAAGCACTAGCAGTACAGAACGAGATACCAGGCAGGAGAGGGGACGTAGTTTATCAAGATCTCGGAACCGGAGTAAGACTACGAATGCTAATAGAAGTAGAAGTCCACATGCATGTGAGATTTTGGTGGCTTCAAACAAATTAGATGAAAAAGTTATCAAAGATGCTAAACAGCAAGAATTGCATAGTTGGAGTGAATCTGGGGTATATACGGAAGTACCGGATAGGGGACAAAAAGCTCTATCCCACAGATGGATTTGTACAGAAAAGGTTCTTCCAGATGGAACTTATAAGGCAAAGGCCAGGCTTATGGCAAGGGGATTTGAAGAAAACTTAGACGATCAGGACTTAAGGGTAGATTCACCTACAGCAGGAAAGGTTATTTTAAAGATCTTCTTGGCTCTATTAGCCACAAAGGCATGGGAATGCAAATCTATATAAAAGCTGCTTTTTTGCAGGGGCATCAGCTCCAGAGAGACATTTTTTTCCGTCCTCCTAAAGAAGCAGCTAACACAGAAGGGGTACTGTGGAAGTTGAACAAATGTGTGTATGGATTAAATGATGCATCTAGAGTGTGGTACTTTTCAGTAAGCTCAGTCTTGTTAAAGTTAGGCTGTTGCCAGTTGAAAGCAGATCCTGCAATGTTTTACTGGCATTATAAAGGAAATCTTGCTGGCATCTTCATAATGCATGTTGATGATTTTTTGTGGGGTGGGACTAGTGATTTTGAAGCCATTGTAATCTCTGGTTTGGGGAAAGAATTCAGGGTTGGAAGTCAGGCTCCATTCAGGTGTATTTAAATATATTGGTTTGGAAATCGGACAGACTCAGTTAGGGGCATTTTCGTCAGCAATCTTACTTGGAAAGCATCAGCCCAATAGCAATTAGTCGTGGCTGGGTTTCACAAAAAGACGCCATGGTTTCGGAGATAGAAAAAGAGCAACTGCGAAGTTTAATTGGGCAACTGAACTGATTAGGAAGACAGACTAGACCGGACGTGAGTTTTGATGTTTTAGAGTTGAGTACAAAGATGAATGATCCCAAAGTGGAAGACATAATAAGAGCAAATAAGTGTTGGCCAAACTAAAAATGCAGGAGTGTGTTTTGAAGTTCCCTGTTTTAGGTGATCCTAGGCATTTGAAACTCATAGTTTATAGTGATGCGTCCTATGCAAATTTATGTGATGGAGTTTCAAGCGCAGGAGGTTTTATAATTTTCCTTTTGGGGAACAATGGTACATGTTGCCCTCTTGTGTGGGAACAAAGAAAATAAGGAGAGTGGTCAAAAGCACTTTGGCTGCTGAGATGTTAAGCTTAGTGGAAGCGGTGGATATGGCCTTTTATATAAATCAGATATTGACAGAAATTTTGGGATTAGGGGATTTGGGTAATATACCTATTGATTGTCACATTGACAATAAATCCCTGTGGGGAAAATGTACACTCTACAAAAAGTGTCAATGAAAAGAGGTTACGGATAGACATCACAAGTTTAAAGCAGATGTTGGACAGAGGGGAAATAACAAAAATTAAATGGGTTGACAGTAGCTATCATCTGTCAGACTGTTTCACGAAAAGAGGGGCCAGTTCACAGAAACTTTTAGATATTGTGAATGAAGGGCACCTGTTTCTGTGAATGTTTCTTTTCTTCTACTACTTTAAAAAAAGGGGGGGAATCAGGTGTGTGTTTTAGTTACTTGAAATTTTAGTTTCTTGAAATGTTGTTTTCACCTAATTGGTTTTTTTCTCCAAGGAAGGGGAGACTGTTAAGTAATGGGTTAAGAGACATTGCAATTAGTTGTCTCATTTATGTTAAATGTTCAATGATTGTCTCATTTATGTTAAGTGTTCAATGATTGACACTGATATGTAAAGGGGCTTCAGGTGGACTTGGGATCTTGTGATGTGATGATTGAGTTTAGTGCAGAGTCTGTTAAAGTGAAATAAAGGTGTTTGTGAAAAGGAGCTGGACCTTTGTCTCTTCATAGCACAGCATCCATTCGTTTAATAGCATTCAGCATGAATGATACATGTGCTTTATTTCTTTGACTGATATTAGAGGTTCCTCTTGCACACACATCACGAGCACTCTGACACACACACACACATAAATCACTCTGAAATGCACACCCATTATGCTGTCCAGCATGTGTGTATGGGACACTGACATGTATGTGCCTGGCTCTCTGACACACGTGTAGCACTCTCACACATGTCACAGTTTTTCACATGTACCCTGATATCTCCCCCTCATCCCAGTTTCCCGCATATTTCTGAGAGAGGTTTGAGTGTACGTCCCTATATTTCTTTGACACACGTCTCTCTCAGGTATTCACCCTCCGCGATCTCTGTCAGGTACGCGGGCACACGACACACACAGACGCAAATATACTCTCTAAATCGGCAGCGCTATGTTGACTGGTCAGCTGTTTTCTGCTGGTTTCCCCCACCCCCAGGCTCAGTTCAGATGACATGATTATCAATCCAATGTGGGGCTGACTGACCCGGGGGACACAGAACGATTTTGTCCTCGCCATTCAATACATAGCCATTACAGCAACACAGCTCCTTCTGCAGGTTTTGTTGTGAAAAGTATTTTTTCGTCATTATTTTCATTAAACAACGTCAGTGTGCTTTTTCATTTGACCAGGAGGCTACACCCAACATAAACCATCACCAATGGCTATGAGCGTTAGTGTGTAGTGTAAACTCACAGCACCACTGGGAACTAATTAACATATCCTCACACTTGTTGTAACACATGATGTGTTATGTACTCTGGGATAACACAGGCTGCAACTCGATGCAGCTTTGACCAAAAGATACTCCAGATTTTGAAGTAAATTCAATGTGATTTATTGAATCATTAGCACAGTTCTCTATGAGTTTGACTCTCCTGATAATCTTGCTATAGTAACTCAGTCTAAATAACCAGTCTGCTCTAAGCCACGTGGTGGGTGATGCTTCTGATCTGCCCCTGACCTACTCTCTAAGTGCCACATATGGAAAGAGAAAGAGCATGTGTGCCCTGTGTGGTGAATGTATTGCTACTACAATTCACCACTGTATTGTGTTGTATTATGTTGATGCCCTTGTGGTCTCCACCTGTGGCTCCGCCATCTCGGGGGTTGGTTTATAAATCTGCAGCCTGTAGGTAGCACTCAGTACAGAGCAGTCGCAGGCAGGCACAGATCTAGTAAAACCACTGTTCACTTCTACTGATCGTCTCGTATGAATTGATGGTCGCATCAATTTAATAAACTAAGATATCGCAATGGAAGCCGTCCTCAAACCTGATCGACTGGAACTCGACCCACAGGAGCTGAAGCCAAAGGAATCTTTTCACACTGGCTCCACTGCTTTGAGGCCTACCTCGCCTCCTCCTCCTTGCCCGCCATAACCGAGTCACAGAAGCGGAGTCTCCTCCACGCCCGGGTGAGCCACAGAATCTCGGTACTAATCGAAGACGCGACCACGTACGTAGACGCGGGCCTGCCAGTACCGCCCCCTTCTGAAGCGTGATCCGCCTCGTGCTATCCGTGGGGGCTGCCATCTTTAACTCGAACCCGACATGTGCGACTCATGGGGGCCGCTACCTTGGCCACCACATTCAACGCCGCCCGGCACGTGCGACCGACGGGGGCCGCCATATTGGGACCACCCCACTACGACCGACCACGCTTGGCGCTGTCACTCTCGACCAGTCACGGCCCAAGCACCTCAAGAACTCCATGATGATGTCCGGGTCAATGGGCACGAAACGCCCTGTCCGTTTGACTCTGGGAGCACGGAGAGCTTCATCCCTCCAGATTTCTCCCCCGCATCCCAAACAATCTCTCTTGCTTCCGGATCACATTCAGTGCAGATCCGGGGTACTGTGTCGCGAACCTCGCAATACAGGGTGCCGAGTACACCAATTTTAAACTCTATGTCCTCCCTCATCTCTGCGCTCCTCTCTTGTTAGGACTGGATTTCCAGTGCAACCTCAGAAGCCTGACCCTGAAGTTCGGTGGACCCCTACCCCCTCTCACCATATGTAGCTTCGCGACCATTAAGGTTGCCCCTTCCTCACTCTTCGCGAACCTCCGACTGTAAACCCGTCACCACCAGGAGCAGGCGGTACAGTGCCCAGGACAGAACTTTTATCAAGTCGGAGGTCCGGTGGCTCTTGAGGGAGGGGGTCATCGACACCAGTAATAGCCCCCAGAGAGCCCAAGTGGTGGTCGTCAGGACCAGGAAAAAGAACCGGATGTTTGTAGACTACAGCCAGACCAGAAATCGATACACGCAACTCGATGTGTACCACCTTCCCTGCATAGCGGACATGGTTAATCAGATTGCACACTACCGGGTTTTCTCCACGGTAGATCTGAAGTCCGCATATCACCAGCTTCGGATCCGCCCGGAAGACCGCCACTACACTGCCTTTGAGGCAGATGGCCGCCTCTTCCAGTTCCTCAGGGTCCCCGTCGGCATCACCAACGGGGTCTCGGTGGACCGAATGGTTGACCAGGACGGGCTGCAGGCCACGTTCCCGTACTTGGATAACATCACCATCTGCGGCCATGATCAGCAGGACCACGACGCTAACCTTCAGAAGTTCCTCCAAACCGCCGAAGCCCTCAATCTCACCTACAACAAGGAGAAATTCATTTTCCGCACAACCCACCTGGCCATCCTCGGCTATGTCATGGAAAACGGAGTCCTAAGGCCCGAGCCCGACCTCATGTGCCTCCTCCTGCAACTCCCCCTTTCCCCACTGCCCCGAGGCCCTGAAAAGATGCCTTTTCATATTATGCCCAGTGGGTCCCCAACTATGCGGACAAAGCCCGCCCACTTATCAAAGCCACCATCTTTCCCCTGACGACTGAGGCCCGCCAGGCCTTCAGCCGCATCAAGGCAGACATTACCAAGTCCGCGATGAACGCGGTGGACGAGTCCATCCCCTTCCAGGTGGATAGCAACGCATCAGATGTCGCCCTGGCCGCTACCCTTAACCAGGCAGGCAGGCCAGTGGCCTTCTTTCCCCGTACCCTCAATGCCTCCGAGATTCAACACTCCTCTGTTGAAAAGGAAGCTCAAGTCATTGTGGAAGCTATGCGGCATTGGAGGCACTGCCTGGCCGGTAGGAGGTTCACCCTCGTCACCGACCAACGGTCGGTAGCCTTTATGTTCAACAACACACAGCGGGGCAAGATCAAGAATGATAAAATCTTGAGGTGGAGAATCGAACTCTCTACCTATAATTACAATATTGTGTATCGGCCTGGGAAGCTCAATGTGCCCCCAGATTCCCTGTTCCGCGGCACATGCGCCAGCGCGAAAGATGACCGACTTTAGGCCATCCACAATGACCTCTGTCACCCGGCCTCTCCACTTTATTAAGGCCCATAACCTGCCCTACTCCACCGAGGAGGTCAGTGCCATGACCAGGGACTGCCAAGTCTGCACGGAATGCAAGCCGCACTTCTATCGGCCAGACAAGGCCCGCCTGATGAAGGTATCCCGCCCCTTTGAGCACCTCAGCATCGATTTGAAAGGGCCCCTCCCCTCCACTGACCGCAACGTGTATTTCCTAAACGTCGTTGACGAGTTCTCCCGCTTCCCCTTTGCCATCCCATGCGGCCACTGTCATTAAGGCCTTGCATAGCATCTTCACCCTATTCAGTTTCCCCACTTACATCCACAGTGACTGGGGCTTCTCGTTTATGAGCGATGAGCTGTGCCAGTACCTGCTCGGTAAGGGCATTGCCTCGAGCAGGACTACCAGCTACAACCCCCGGGGAAACGGACAGGTGGAGAGGGAGAACGCGACGGTATGGAAGTCTCCCAGTTTCCCACTGGCAGGAGGTCCTCCCCGACACGCTCCACTACATTCGGTCGCTGCTCTGCACAGCCACAAACAACCGTCTATTTGTCTTCCCCAGGAAATCCACCTCCGGGGTCTTGCTTCCGTCCGAGCTGACAACACCGGGGTCTGTCCTCCTCCGGAAGGAGGAGCCATAAGTCCGACCCCCTGGTCGAAAGGGTCCAGCTCCTACATCCCAACCCTCAGCATGCCTACGTGGCGCACTGCGATGGCCGACAAGATAGTCTCCCTCCGGGATCTGGCACCCACTAGTTCCCCAGCGACCAACACCCCCCCTCCCCCCCCATCGCCGACCCACCATCATGAAGCTCCAGACGACACGCTCCCAGAGTCAACAAACTCAACAACCATGCCCACAGCGACGAGTTCAACACCCGTGCCCATAGTGAAGCTGGAGCTGAGGCGATCACAGGAACGATCAAGGCGCCGGACAGACTCGATCTGTGAGCCCACTTCACCCCCGCTGGACTTCAATTTTTTAACAGGGGGTGAATGTGGTGAACGTATTGCTACTACAATTCACCACTGTATTGTATTGTATTATGTTGATGCCCTTGTGTGTTCCGCCTGTGGCTCCGCCCCCTCAGGGGTGGTATATAAATCTGCAGCCTGTAGGCACCACTCAGTACAGAGCAGTCGCAGACAGGCACAGATCTAGCTTATTAAAACCACTGTTCACTTCTACTAATTGTCTCGTGTGAATTGATGGTCACATCACCCTGTCCTTTTATATACGGGTTTTGTAATGCCCCCTTGTGGTAGTGTCACCTCTGAATATCTTGACTGCCCGTTGGTCGTGTCCTATTCTATGTATTCATTAGCTGTATGTCTGCATGTCATGGCATCTCCGGTGCTCCCTCTAGTGTTTACTTAGTTGTAGTGTATTTACAGTGATGCATATCACCACAACACAAGTCAGGTATTGATCCTGGTGGGGAGAAGTCCTATAAAAGTCACATTTTGATCTTGAAAAAAGAAAGTCAGGCAAATCGAATAAATTTGGTTAGATTGCAACCCCCCTCCCAATCTGTTATACATTACACTGAAGTATTTGTGTTTCCAACCTGGGTCCCGTTGAACTTGTCACATTCCCATACTCAGGCAACAGAATATTTAATGCAATTTGCACACTATATACTACTCATTGTTATAAAAGGCTCCTTTGTATCACAAATGTTCCTGTAAGGAGTATATCTGCTGCCTACATGTGACTCCAGAACCACAGCAGTGTGGCAGATTCCTGACTACCCTCTGAAATGGCCTCACAAGTCACTCAGTTCAGGGGCAAATAGGGATGGGCAATAAACACTGGCCCAGCCAGTGACACCCACTTTCTTGAGTGAATAAATAAAATAAAACATCGATACCGCCATGGTCACTGAATTCCACACATTACTGTCAACTCAAACCAGGTTCTGATATAAACTAGGTCACCCAGGAATTCCCCCCATAATCTCTGCCCTCTCAACCTCTCTTTCCTCTTACAAGAAAGATGCATTATTTTCATCACCTGTCCATTATTTTCTTTATTTGTTCATGGGATGTAGGCATCGCTGGCCGGGACAACATTTGTTGTCCATTCCTGACGGCATTTAAGAGTCAACCACATTGCTGTGGATCTGGAGTCACGTGTAGGCCAGACCAGGTAAGGATGACAGTTTTCCTTCCCTAAAGGACATTAGTGAACCAGGTGGGTTTTTACAACAATGGATAATTGCTTCATGATCATCATTAGACTTTTAATTCAGATTTCTTTTTAAATTGAATTCAAATTCCACCATTAGACCTGATGGGATTTGAACCCAGGTCCCTAGAGCATGACTCTGGGTCTCTGGATTACTAGTCCAGCGACAATACCACTATGACACTGCCTCCCCTGATATCCTAATATCTCCTTCAGTGGGTGTGTCAAATTCTGTTTAACAACACTCCTGTGAAAAGGTTCAGGACATTTTGCTCTCCCAAAGGCACTATATAAATGCAAGGTGTTGTTGCCAACGCACACATTGAGTGGAAGACAAGTGTTCATCACAGTTTCAACAGTAATTGCAGCCCTCGACAGAATGCTGGTAAAAATACACTGGGAATTCTCAGTGCCAACTTGGATACCTTCTACGGGATTCTCCATTGGCGGGATCCTTCGCCCTACCAGCAGCACACCCACATCCGTGCATTTCCCGACGGAGTGGGGTGGCCCACAATGGGAAAACTTATTGGCCGGCTGCGGGAACCTAAAATCTCGCTGCTGGTGGGGGTACACGCCGGAAATCAGGGCTGGCGGGATAGAGAATCCCGCTCCTTACCTTTACAAAAGAGGTTTAGAGAAAATCAGCAAGGGTGATTTTATGCCTTGACACAAAATTGCAATATGATAGGTCACCGAGATAAACTGTGTTTTCATTGGAAACACAAAAATTAGGAGAAGGGTCAGACCATTCAGCCCTTCGAGCCTGCTCCGCCATTCAATAAAATCATGGCCTCGCCATTGCCTCAATTCCACTTTTCTGTCAGCACCCCCAGTAACCCTCGTCTCCCTTTGCAAGAGTGACTACTTGGAACAGATCCACTATGAGAGACGTTGATGATATGTGTGATGAAAGTAGAAATTGTCATATTTCATATTTGCGGCACTAAAGTATTAAAATCTCTGGTTTAAAATTCATGCAGGCAGGGTATCTACTGAAGCTGTAACTAAGGAGTCATAAAAGGTGAGATAGTGATTGATTTGAACCAGTTACTTGTCTACAGAGAGATGGTGAATGGAATATTGTGTTAATTGCTGGACATCCTCTGGAGGTAGATAATTTATGAGGGACTGTATATAGTCCTAGTTAAGCAGCTGATGGGACATCTTAATGGGATACAGATGATGTAGTTAATTGGAGGAGCCAGGTCTGTCTGTAGTTTGTAGTTTTGCTGTTAGGTTGAGAAGAGTCTGACAAGACAGAAGGATTTTTAGGTTGTTCCTGAAAGGGTCTCTCTCTCTCCAAAGGTCTGCACAGATAAGCAAGTAAACTGTTTTGTTAACTTTATTCATCAGTGTCATTTGAGCTGTATTGGGTTGCTTAATTGGAATTAGTGGCAAGGGTAGATAATAAGTTAAAGTTTATCCTTTTGTTTAAGAACTGTTTAACTTTTTTAATTGTAAAGCTATTTCTTTGATGTTAATGTTGTTAATTTTGTGCTTAAATTAAAGTTTGTTTCAACATAAAAGAAACCTATTGGTCAGAGTCATCACTCCTGGCGTGAAGTATTCTTTCCTCACAGTTTTAGAAATTGAATCCTTGTTAGGGTTTCTCATCCGGTATCCTAACATAAATTGGGGTCTGGTCCAGTATCCAAACATGAAGTGGGGTCTGCTCCGGTATCCTAACGTGGGTCAATTCAAGAAGGAAGGAAAAAAAAAATGTGTGGGATTCTCCGTCCCACTGCACCAGTTTTCTGGTGCAGCACTCCCCTGCCAGCAGCGGGATTCTCCGTCCCGCAAGCCAGAAAATGGGCTATCCCATTGTGGGCAGCCCCACGCCGTCAGGAAATGCCCCGGCATGGGTGCGCTGCCGGCGCAATGGAGAATCCTGCCAGTGGAGAATCCAACCCCATGTCTTTGGACTAACATTTGGTTGGGAATAGGACTGGAGGTCAGTGAGATGGAAAAGATCGAACTCGTGCACAAGAGACAATGATGCCTATTCTGATAACGGGAGTCTTTTGAGTGCAGCAATGAACAGTGGATTTCTCGGGAGGAATGGAATATTCTTACGAATCTTTCCCTAGGAAGATTAAATATATGGAGTAAATTGAGCTCACCCCTTCCGTCCTCAGTGATCTGCTCCAGTTTATGTCCCACTCATGCTCTTCATTCATACAGTATATTTTGGCCTCATTCTCCACACCTTAACTGGCAGGTGATTTAGTTCAGACACTATCCGCACTCCACAATCACTGCTTTGTATTCTCTCTGTCTTCAGGAAAAGCTCCTCCACAGTTACCTCCTTGCATTCAGCCAAGTCACTTCATTCCCCCCCCCCCCCCCCCCCCCCCCACATCTGCCCCCAGTGTCCACTAGCCTCCCTTGGCACATTATGACGTATTACGTTAAAAGGGATTAAATAAAGTGAGTATCACTCATAGTCTGTGGATGGGCTGAATGGCCTTTTCTTATTCACTACTTTAGGTTCAACAAGAATACAAAATAGGGTAGGGAACCACTGTCAACCTTTCAAACTGGCCTCCTTCTGCACTGTAAATTCTATGATTCAACCAAGGAAGATATCTCCAATTCCAGAGAATCAGTCCAATCGCTGAGGCCTGACAGGGCCACTTCCATATCTTTGATCCCTGGGTTTCCACAGTCTGATTGGTTTTCCCCAGAGCCCCTCAAATGGGGGCCAAGGCCTCTTTGATCGATTTCCTGAGGTCCTTTGACACAATTCATAGAAAATGGTGGAATGACTCAGCAGGTCAGGCAGCATGTGTGGTGAGAGATACATGCTTTTCAAATTCCTTCGCCAAGGTACTCTAAAGCACCTCGGCCGATAGTTGAATGGAGTTCCTGAAACTGACTTCGCCATTTTACCTGCCTCAGACTCCTTCGACGAGCTTTTGCTCTCAACTTTCTTTTCTTTGACACTTTTGGGAATTTCAGTCATACAATATCTTTATTACGATTATTACGGTTTTTGAGAGTAAACACTCCGTGGTGCTAAAAAAAGGGGCAAAAAATACAGTACCCCCTCGTTTGAGTCTTCCCCACTACATTAAGCCACCAGAAGTCCTAAAAACCTAACGATGACCATTAAACCACTGTAAAAACCTTAAGGTTTAGGGACGGCTATCTGCCATGAGGTTGATTCTTAAGTGCCCCAACAAAGGCAATTATGGATGGGGTAATAAATGCTGGCCCAGCCAGCGATGCCCATATCCCATGAAATAATAAGAGAGCGGAGCTGGTTACAGTTTAGTCATTTAAAAGACACAGCACATTAACGTTGATGCAAAAGGATAGTGCTGCCATCCAAATTGATTTCCCTCCTGTTGCCAGGCCTGTACATTGAATCTGGAAATTTCAGGACTTTGCAACTCTGGGTGAACCTGGCCCAAGAACATTTCTATTATTTTTCACAGAATCACAGAATACTACAGTACAGAAGAGGCCCTTCGGCCCATCGAGTCTGCACCAACACATGAAAGGCCATGACCTGCCCATCTAATCCCACTTGCCAGCACGTGGTCCATAGCCAAGTTCATGTGTTCATGGGCCTGCAACTTTCTCTCTGTTTCTCTCTCCACACATGTTGCCTGACCTGCTGAGTCATTCCACCATTTTCCATTTTTTATTTCAGCGTTCACGGTATTTTGATGCAACCTTTGCTTCATCTCATGAGGGATGAAGTCAGTTGGTGTAAGAAATTGGGGTAAGATTTCAGCCTCCAGAGATTCAGGTATCCACATACTGGCTCTTTATTTCCCAACACCGTGAAGGGGGTTACGGTCCCCGTGTCCAGTGCTCCAGGCAATTGTTCAGGTTTTCATGTCAGCTTTGTGGGAACCTCAATTTTCACAGCTTGCATGCCATGCCAGAGCAGTCAGGATGTGACCTCTTATCTGACAGGAAGTTAATTCGTGCAGGGGTTGGGGAGGAGGGGTGTAAACCACTCACTCGAGTACATTTGAGCAGGGCCTCCTGCTTAACCTTCAGACTTCACTCCTCATTATTCTGTCAGGAAGTCTCCAGTCTGACCTTTACTGGCAGAGGAAGTTTGGGAATTTTCAAACCTGGCATGTGCCCCAGCAGAGACGCACACTGCTTCCCGAGCTGAATTATTCAGGGGAAGGGAAGAGAACACGAACACCAATGGCAGCCGTCCCTCTTGGCTTGTTTTTCTTTCCTGCACAAACAGGAACACTGTGATTGTTCCGATAGTGTTTTTCCAGCTGGAGCTGGTGAAAGGGATTTTAAAGGATACAGCGATAGCATAGTGATAGCGCAGCCAACACAAGGCACACAATCAGCCTCAATCGCGCTGGCTTATCACACAGGATCTGGCCCAGTACCTGTACACTGATTTCCTCCCCCGAAGCCACAAGGACACCCTTTCCCAATAAAAGGTGGGAAAGCAAAAACACTCAGATACATAGTTCAAACTCCCACGTCATTCCCATCCCCTCTCTCCTTGCTGTGGGGCAGTTTCACAAACATGTCGGGGGGGAGGAAATTATTGAGTGACTCTATTGTGCTTCTGTCCAAGCACCATTTTTCACGTATGCACGGAGGCGATCAGAGGCAGATGAAAAGGTTGCGGGCATTAGGTCTATGCAAAACTCTGTTCTCTTCGAAAATTCACTTTGCAGATTGTGCAGGATAATGCTCGGGAGGGGGAACCCTGGATTTCTCTCTCCTTGGCCCAGGATGAGTATGGCATTGGAGAATCCCGGCCAAGTTCATGACAGGGCAGTCATTAAACCCAACACATTCTGCTTGATGCAGGAGTACCACTTGAAAAATCTTGTTTAAGCAGTACCAGGGGTGGGAGAAGGTAAGGGTGGTGGCAAGGGAAAGAGATGAGAATCTGCACATTATTATAATCTCCATGGAGTTTAATAACCTTTTTAAAGCTATTTACATTCTAATTACTGACTGGAAACATCACATGGCAAAATCTCAAAACTTTTACTGTAACAAACAAACTATAACTAGCAATGACGGCACACTATTTGAGTATGCAACCTCTACTCTAAACTACAGAAAAGCTTCCCCATTTAACTTTTAAAACAACAGGAATTTCACCAGAATGGTGGATATGTCTCACTTAAGAGCACACCCAGAACCAATCCAAAGCAATTCTCTGCTCCCAATAGCCTGTTTTCTTTTCCTTTCCCAGATGAGTAACTTCTAAATGCAGAACTGACTTTCATTATGAGAGTTACACTGGAGATTCTTTGCCTTTAGCCCAAGTTAAGAAAATCTTCTAATCTCCTTTAGCGCTTCATGAACTTGGCTCCTTTCACCCTGAGCGCGAGCCCCACCTGCCTGCTACACGGTGAACACGAAGATCCACATTTTCTTTACTTCAGGTGCAGAACTAGCTGCCTCTATCTCTTTCTCGGATTCTTGAAGACACCCATGGATAAGTGACGTTCAATGATAACTTAGGAAACCCTGTAGCCTGATACTACAATGACTTTCTATGGACTCTTCCCCTCTCAAAGCCTCTTTCCATGACAACGTGAATCGCATGCATTTTGTATCCAGGTAGAAATGCTAATTAGCTATTTTCCTGATCCCCAAAACTCAATTCTATCTTGCAATAAAATAGGCCGTTTAAAATACAACAGGTCATAAAACCTGACATTCTTAACAGCTCCCTGTGACTTGTAGGCTGAGGCTAAAGGCCCGAATCCAGAAATCCTGCCCCAAAACCAGGCCCCCACCATTTTCATGAAGGGCCCCGGGGGGGGGGGGGGGGGGGGGGGGGGGGTCGCACTTTGCACGTTCACGGAGGCAAGTGCATACGAAGGCAGCTGCCTTCAGTCAGATCCAAGTTTTTTTGTAGGATGGCCACGACATCAGCTGTGCATCTTAAACCTACGAGGAGGATTAATGTTAGAGGATTTATTTAGAGAATTTGGGTACACTTTTAAAGAAGTAGGGTACTCTTTGGTATGTGAGATGTGAAGCTTTCAATGCATTCAACTTTCTTGCCCTTTAAATATTTGAAAAACTGTCTGCAGTGTTACTGATTGCTATCTCACTCTACCTGTTGACATAAATTTGAGGGTTAAAATAAGATTAGTGCTGCATGGCTAATTTCACAATCTATCATGATCACAGTGGGGTACCTGGCAGATCACAATTTGATTGACAGCTCAAAGTGTTTATCAAGTCTTTGAAGTGAAACTATGAATACAAATGCTTGTTATCAAGAATTAAGTTCTTTAAGGAATTTAACTGTAGTGAGTGGGTTTTTAATCCCTGTGTGTTTTTAAGAATTGTGAAGTCACCAATAGATGGGTCCTGAGCTCTGCCCATGATGGATGCTGGGTGAGTTGGCATGGAAGTGTAAGGTCAAAGGGTAGTGGGTGGGAGAACCCTAGTTGGCATGAGTTGGAATTAAGTTGACATAAGGGCTAAAAATGGATAAGGTATGGTTGGGGGCATGGATAAAAATGGAGAGTATGAGGGGCCGTGGGGCCGTGTGGGTTGGCACGGATGGCGGTGAAGTTGTGAATAAAAAAGAAAAGCACAGCACTGGAAAAGGCCTTTCGGCCCTCCAAGTCTGCGCTGACCATGCTGTCTAACCTAAAACCTTTTATACTTCGAGGGATCGTATTCCTCTATTCCCATCCTATTCAAATATTTGTCAAGACGCCCCTTAAATGCTCTATCGTACCTGCTCCCACTACCTCCCCCAGCAGCAGGTTCCAGGCAGCCGCTACCCTCAGTGTAAAATAAATGTCCTTCGCACATCTCCTCTAAACTTTGCCCCTCATGCCTTAAACCAAGGCCTCCAGTAATTGACTCTTCCACCCTGGGAAAAAGCTTCTGACTATCCACTCTGTCCATGCCCTTCACCATGTGCGTGAGGAGGTGACGGCTATATTTCTGGAACAAGGCGCCGAGTCACCGAGACCAGCCTTTTGCCCAGCCCGACTCTGTGACTGCCAGCCCACATTGCCCCGAACTGTTTCCGGGGGTCAGCTAGAATGACTCCCATTGCACTTCATCCCCCGAAACGAAAATAGGACAATCCCGGGCTGTTTTCCAGGAGTCGAGTTCACAGAGCCAGAAATTCTCCCGCTCTGCGCTCCCCACCCGGCACCCACGGTCAGCACAGGTGCCCTTGCACCTTCCTCCGCTTTAACCCTTAACAACCAAACCACCATGGCTTGTTGTCGGGCAGAATTCAGAGCAGGAGACATGAATCCATTCACTCCGCCATTTCACCTTAAAAAAAAAGACAGTCCCAAAACCTAACAATCTTATCAAGTTCGTAATTATAACAACAGCCCCTATTAAGATTGCGGCCTGATTCTTTACACACATCAAGCATCAGCAATGAACTTGGTTGGAACCGACAAAGCTGAACCTGGAATAAGTGATGATGTGGAGATGCCGGCGTTGGACTGGGGTGAGCACAGTAAAAGTCTTACAACACCAGGTTAAAGTCCAACAGGTTTGTTTCAATCACTAGCTTTCGGAGAACTGCCCCTTCACCTGAGGAAGGAGCAGTGCTCCAAAAGCTAGTGTTTGAAACAAACATGTTGGACTTTAACCTGGTGTTGGAAGACTTCTTACTGGAATAAGTGAATACAATTAGCCTGGAACCAAATAAAGAAAATAAATAAAAAGGCACATTTGGGAGATGGTTGAAAACCAGCCTATTGTAATGACCATATCAGTATGTAATACAGCTGTCGCCTCACTGCCAAAGGAAGGAGAAATTCAGTAAAAGTGGGCAGGAGAGGCACATTGGATCAGCTGAGCTTTTCAAACGCTTTGGAAATGTAGGACCCAGATCTGAGGCTGATCTGCAGGGATTATCAATGGTGGTTGGACCCCTATTTAATTTAAAGTTAACTCTCACACAGTGCAGAGAATCTGCATGTAGCATAGAAACAGGAGTAGGCCAGTGAGCCCTTCGAACCTGCTGCACCTTTCAATGAGATCCCATGGCTGAGTTGTGACCAAACACCAGATACCTGCCTTTGTCCGGTACCCCTCATAAAAAACAAATTCTATCAAAAGCAGATTTATAAGTGACAACTGATCTAGCATCAATTGCCATTTGCAGGTGCATGAAGAGGTGTTTCCTAATTTCACTCCTGAAAGGTCTTGCCTCGATTTCAAAATTCTCATATTTGTTTTCAAATCCGCCCATGGCCTCATCCCTTCTTGTCTCTGTAATTCCCTCCAATTCTACAAATTCTCAGGGATCTCTGCACTCCTCCAATTCTAACCTCTTGTGCATCCCCAATTTTAATCTCTCCACCTCGGACGGCTGCGTTTTCAGTTCGAGGCCCTGCGACCAGGAATTCCCCCCCTAAACTTCTCTGCCTTTCTGCCTCTCTCTGTTCTTTTAAAATACTCCTTAAAACCTACATCTATGACCACGATTTTGCTTATTAGTCCCAATATCTCTTGGATAAATGTGAGGTTATCCACTTTGGTCGCAAAAATGGGAAGGCAGATTATCTGAATGGCTATAAATCAAGGACGGGGAATGTGCCATGACACCTGGGTGTCCTCATACACCAATTACTGAAAGTAAGCATGCAGGTACAACAGACGGCCAAGAAGCCAAATGGTATGTTCGCCTTCATCGCGAGAGGGT
This sequence comes from Scyliorhinus canicula, assembly GCF_902713615.1. Classification (NCBI taxonomy): domain Eukaryota; kingdom Metazoa; phylum Chordata; class Chondrichthyes; order Carcharhiniformes; family Scyliorhinidae; genus Scyliorhinus; species Scyliorhinus canicula. Next base: position 29,752,980 of record NC_052146.1, on the reverse strand, counting down.
TCAAGTACAGGAGCAGGGATGTCTTGTTGCAATTCCATTGGGGCTTGGTGAGACCATACCTGGAATATTTTGTGCAGTTTTGGTTTCCCATCTGAAGAAGGATGTCCTTGCTATGGAGGGAGTACAGCTCCGAAGATTTGCCAGAGTGATTTCTGGGACGGCAGGACTGATGTATGAGGAGAGATTGAATCAGTTAGAATTGTATTCGCTGGAGTTCAGAAGAATGAGGAGGGGTCTTATAGAAGCCTATAACATCCCAACTGGACTAGACAGGGTAGATGCAAGAAGGATGTTCTCAATGGTGGGGGTGTCCAGAACCAGGGGTCACAGTCTGAGGAGGTGGGGTAGACCATTTAGCACTGAGGTGAGGAGTTATTTATCCACCCAGAGAGTGATCGGATTGTAGAATTCGCTACCGCGGAAAGTTATTGAGGCAAAAAAATTGAATGTTTTCAAGAAGCAGCTAGATTAACACTTGGGTGCGAAGGGCATCAAAGAATATTGGGGGAAGGTGGAATCAGGCTATTGAGTTTGATGATCACCCATGATCATAATGGATGGCGGAGTAGGCTCGAATAGCCTCCTCCTGCTCCTATTTTCTTTTTCCTTTTAGAAATTATTCTATTGAGGCATTTATAATTTTAACAATTTTCAACATCAGATTTAAGCAAAACCACAACAATATAACCAACTAACCCCACCCCCCCCCCCCAAGCACAAACCCCAGCCAACATGGCTTACACAAACAGTGCCACCTCTCCCAGCCACCCCTCCGTTGATTCTCCTGTTCTTGCTCGTCTCTCCCATGTCTCCCCACCCCCACCCGCCTCCCCCTCCTGCAATTTTTTCTCAAAGAAGTTGATGAATGGCTGCCACCTCCGAGCAAACCCCTACAACAAACCTCTCTAGGCGAATTAAATGTTTCCAAGTCTGAGAAACCCCGCCATGTCGCTAACCCATACCCCCGACTTTGGGGATCCCTCCATCCGAGTACGATCCGTCTCCCGGCCACCAGGGAGGCAAAGCCCAGGATGTCGGGCTATCTCATCCCTTGGGCTCCCGGTCTTCCGACACACCAAAAATCGCCACCTCTGGACTCGGCACCACCCACACTTGCAAGACCTCTGACTTGACATCAGCAGATCCCTGCTAGAAACCCCCTCAGCCTCAGACATGCTCAAAACATATGGACATGGTTCGCAGGACCGCTCGGCCAGCACCCACACCTATCCTCCACCTCCTCAAAGAACCTGTTCATCCGGGCCACAGTCATGTGTGCCCTGTGAACCATCTTGAATTGTATCAGGCTGAGCCTGGCGCACGACGAGGATGTGTTAACTCTCCTCCAGGCCTCTTCCCATAACCCGATCTCCAACCCCCCCCCCCCCCCCCCCCCCAGCTCTTCTTCCGAATTTCTCTTCACCTCCCCTATCAGGACTCCCTCCCACCCTCTCACTCCATCAGCTCCTTATAGGTCTCGAGATCTTCCCCTCTCCTACTCCTGTTCTCGTCACCACCTTATCCTGTAGACCCTGGGGCGGCAGGTGCGGGAAGGATGAAATCCTGCCTCTGCACAAAATCCCTCACCTGCAGATACCAGAACCCATTCCCCCCTGGCAACTTAAACTTCTCCTCCAGGCTCAGGAAACTCTCATCAATAAAGAGATCCCTGCCCGCTGCCACCTCCGAAACCCGCCGTCCTGCTCCTATTTGGTACGTTTCAATGTGACTCAGTGTCAAATTTTGTTTAAAAACATTCCTGTGATGCACCATGGGACATTTCACCACATTAAATCTTGACTGTTGACTTCCGGTGGCGGCTACGAAGGAGTAAGTTGCACATTCGGTGGCTCCCGCTCGGGTCGGACTTTTGGACCTTTCCCCCCAATTTTCCACCAGACTTGAATTGAAAATTGATGACAGAGGCAATTGTGTACTGAATTTCCACATTGTTGCATGGAGGGAAGGACTAGAAGTGCTCGTAAAGTCAGAAATAGAAAGACAGAGAAGGTTTGGGCTGAAGCTGCAGCGGGAGACAGCATGGCGGAGGACTGGACCTTTGGTTTGTCGACCGAGTGGTCAACGGAGCAGCTGATGCAAGTTATTCAGGAAGGCTTTGCTAAGCAGAAACGAGACTGCTTGGACCCGATAAAAGAGTCAATTGAGCAGCTGGAGCTTAGATTGGACGCCCAAGATTGGGAATCCAGAAGGTAGAGAAGGCGCTGGCTGAGCAGGAGGAACATCAAACTGCGGTGGAGTTGGAGGCTCCTGAAGAAGGTGGAGGACCTAGAAAATAGGTACCGCCGGCAGAACTTGAGAATCGTTGGGCTCCCGGAGGGATCCGAAGGAGCGGACGCTGGGGCACACATCGCGGACATGGTTGAGAAGCTGCAGGGGGATGGGGCATTCTCCCGGCCCTTGGAGGTCGACAGAGCTCACAGAGCACTCGCGAGGAAGCTGCAAATGGAAGACCCCCCCCCCCCCCCCGAGGGCAATGGTGGTGAGATTGCACAGGTACTTGGATCAGGAGCGCCTTCTACAGTGGGCCAAGCAGACACAGGGCTGTAAATGGGACAACAGTATCCTGCGGATCTACCAAGACCTGAGTGTGGAGGTGGCCAGGAGAAGAGCGGGCTTCAACCAGATTAGGTCGACCCTTTTTAAGAAAAAGGTTAAGTTCGGACTGTTGTATCCAGCCCGTCTCTGGGTCACGTATGGGGATCAGCACTTTTATTTTGAGTTGACTGAGGACGCGCTGGACTTAGTGAAAAGGAAAGGACTGGTGCTGGACTGAGAACTTTTGAAATTTGCTGCAATGTTCATGTTTTTTTCAAAAAAAGTTTCTCGTTTTTTGTTTTGTGGAAGTTGTCTGTAAGGCCTTCTGTATTGATTTGGGACCAGTGGCAGAGCTGAGTGAGTTAAGGTTTACATTTGCACTGTTGGGGGATGGAGGTATGCTTGTTTAGATTTTGGATCTCTTAATTGATCTTAGTCAGCATTTTATTTTCTTCCTGTTTTTTCTGTCGGGCAATTGTGTTGGGATTGTTTGTCATTGGAATATGTACGTATTTGCGCGGTGGGGGGGGGGGGAATAGGTGGGAGACTTCTTGGCACCAGGGGTGGGGGCAAACCAAGCTAGCTGGGCGGGCTAGCTCACGGAAGCGTAATGGGGAATGCGCATATGTTAGGTTTATAAAAGGGGTTGAGTTATATTGTGCTGTTACTGGGGTGGGGGGGAATATTCTGCTGACGAGGGGGGGGCTTGGGCCAAGGGACAGAGAGGAGGTTTGGGGCGGAGGCTACCTGGGGGCGGGCCGGTGGAGGCGCGGAGCATTGCTGGAGGATGGCCCAAAAAAGGGGATGGCTACTCAGTGAGGGAGGGGGCAATGAACCCCCCAACTAGGCTAATCACCCGGAATGTTCGAGGGCTAAATGGACCGGTCAAGAGGGCACGTGTGTTTGCGCATCTGAGGGGACTGAAAGCAGACGTGGTAATGTGGCAGGAGACGCACCTTAGAGTTTAACCTTAGACACACCAGATTAGATTGAGGAAAGGCTGGGTCAGTCAGGTCTTTCGCTCGGGACCAGATTCAAAGACTAGGGGGGTCGCGATCCTGATCAATAAGCGGGTGGTGTTTGAGGTGGGTAGAATAGTCTCGGATGCGGGAGGTCGGTACTTTATGCTGAGTGGGAAACTGGAGGGGGTGCAGGTGGTATTAGTAAATGTGTATGCGCCAAATAGGGATGATGTGGAGTTCATAAAGAGAATGCTGGGAAGATACCGGACCTGGACTAGCACAGGTTGGTCATGGGAGGGGACTTCAACACAATTCTCCCACAGGGAGAAGGTAGACAGGGCAGAGACGGACCGTCTCTGACCCTGGCTTGGACCGGTCAAGCTCGAAAACTGGCAGGGTGCCAGCAATGGCAAAGGAACTAAAAGGGTTCATGGAGCAGATGTGGGGGGGGGGGGAGGTGGATCCATGGAGATTTGGGGGGGGGGGGGGGTGTGTGTGTGTGTGTGTGTGTGTGTGTGTGTATCTATGGAGATTTGGGCGGCCGAGGGGGAAGGAGTTCTCCTTCTACTCACGTGTGCATAAAGTGTACGCCCGGATCGATTTCTTTATTCTGAGCAGGGCCATACTGGCAGGGATGGTGGACACAGGGTACTCGGCGATCACAATCTCAGACCATGCTCCACACTGGGTTGACCTGCAGGTTATTAAAGACAGTAACCAGCGCCTGCACTGGAGGTTAGATGTGGGATTTTTAGCTGACAAAGGGTTGTGCGAGTGGCTGAGGAAATGTATTCAGAACTACCTGCAGGTCAACGACACGGGGGAAATTTCAGCAGCGGTGGTCTGGGAAGCACTGAAGGCGGTGGTTAGAGGGAAGCTGATCTCGATACGGGCCCACAGGGAGAAGGTAGACAGGGCAGAGATGGACCGACTGGTAAAGGGGATACTACAGATCGATAGGAAGTATGCGGATACCTCAGAGGCAGGGTTTTTAAGGGAACGGCGGAAGCTACAGGCGAAGTTCGGCTTGTTAAACACAGGGATTATTACGGTACTGCCACTGTAGTACAGGTACCACAGTAAATCCCAGCCTACTAGCTCCTCCCAGCAGGCGCTGTATAAAAGTGTGTGCTCTCCTGCGCTGCTCCCATTCTGGTTCCAGCTGCAGGAGGCACAATATCTTGTGCAATAAAGCCTCGATTGTTTCACCATTCTCATCTCGTGGTCATTGACGGTACATCACAGCGTAAATCCCTCAACAACACCATCTAACACAAGTCTTAATCTACAAGAAAAAGCTAATTCTGACCACGGGGTAGGTTAAGAGAGTAAAGCAGAAAGAATAATTCAAAAAGGAGACAGGTATCAAACATCCATAAACTCCTCCATTGTTCACAGTCTGCAGACATAAAATAGGTTCGGGGTTGGGGCGGGGGGGTGGAGTACTTTTTTTAAAACACGGACTCCAGCCTCCCTTCATACACCCAGTGTTCAATTTTCGGAAATGGGAGGAGAAGGGGATTAAGACACTGAAAGATTTATTTCTTGGGAGTCGGTTTGCAGGATTGAAGGAGCTGGGAACGAAGTATGGGCTGGAGCAGGGGGAAATGTTTCGATACATGCAGGTTCGAGATTTTGCCAGAAAGGAGATACAGAGCTTCCCGGTGGAGCTGGCCTCCACATTGCTGGAGGGGGTGCTGACGACAGGGGGACTGGAGAAGGGGGTAGTGTCAGCGGTTTACAGGACTATTTTGGAAGAGGAAAAGGCACCACTGGAAGGGATCAAAGCAAAGTGGAAGGAAGAGTTGGGAGAGGTTCTAATGTGAGGTGCTCTGGAGAGTGAATGTCTCCACCTCATGTGCGAGGTTGGGGTTGATACAGCTGAAGGTGGAACATAGAGCATACCTCACAAGGGCGAGGATGAGCCGGCTGTTTGAGGGGGTAGTAGATGTGAGTGACCGTTGTTGGGGGGGGCCCAAAGGCGGCTCCTGTTGGGGTGGAGATCAGCCTCTCCACCCTCTGCCCTGGCGTAGCAAGGGGACCTGTTGGAATTCTTGACTGTTGAGAAGGTTAAGTTTGAACTGAGGGGAAGGATGGAGGGGTTCTACAATTCATGGGCGTTATTCATTATGCACGGTAGGGCATCATTGTGGGACAAAGGGCAGCACGGTAGCATTGTGGATAGCACAATTGCTTCACAGCTCCAGGGTCCCAGGTTCGATTCTGGCTTGGGTCACTGTCTGTGCGGAGTCTGCACGTCCTCCCCGTGTGTGCGTGGGTTTCCTCCGGGTCTCCGGTTTCCTCCCACAGTCCAAAGATGTGCAGGTTAGGTGGATTGGCCATGATAAATTGCCCTTAGTGTCCAAAATTTCCCTTAGTGTTGGGTGGGGTTACTGGGTTATGGGGATAGGGTGGAGGTGTTGACCTTGGGTAGGGTGCTCTTTCCAGGAAGCCGGTGCAGACTCGATGGGCCAAATGGCCTCCTTCTGCACTGTGAATTCTATGATAAAAAAATTGAACAACATTGAATATTAGTGGTGGGGAGGGCAAAGGGAGGGTTGGGGGAGGGGGACTGTATGTGTTAATTACCATGGAATTACCATAGAATTTACAGTGCAGGAGGCCATTCAGCCCATCGAGTCTGCACCAGCCCTTGGAAAGAGCACTCTACTTAAGCCCCACGCCTCCACCCTATCCCCCTTTATCCCCGTAACCCCACCTAATCTTTTTTGCCTAAGGGCAATTTAGCATGGCCAATCCACCTAACTTGCACACCTTTGGATTGTGGGAGGAAACCGGAGCACCCGGAGGAAACCCACTCAGACACGGGGAGAACGTGCAGACTCTGCACAGATAGTGACCCAGCCGGGAATCGAACCTGCGACCCTGGAGATGTGAAGCAACGGTGCTAACCACTGTACTACTGTGCTGCCCTAAATGGTGACTATGGGTGATTCCTGATTTCTTTTGTTATTTGTTTATGTTAACATGTGAACAGTTGTTTGGGAGTTGGTGGGAGGATGGGATTGTTGTTGTTGATATGGGGATTGTTACTGCTTATTGTTTATTGTTGGTGGGTGCAAATTTGGCAGAAACTGTGAAAAAGGAGAATAAAAATATATTTTTAAAAAATACACCCCAGGTTTTCTCCCTCTCCTTCCATGTACGCACCCTTCGTTTTGCCTCCACGTTCAGATACTGTTATTCTCCCTCCTATATCACCACACTCTCCTCTCTCCTGTCTCCTGCTCCTCTCCACTTTCGCTGGCCTGCTCCTGATCCTTTGCGGTCTCCTCCCTCACACACACAACCACTTTAAATTTCTGTTCACTTGCATCCTGAACGTGCTGCTTCTGTCTGGGTACAATTACAGGTTATTCGTGAAGGCCCCGCCTTCTTAACCCTGCCCCTCGTCTGAGGTGTGGTGATCCTCAGGTTAAATTGCCGCCAGTCAGCAGAGGAAAGCAGCCTATGGCCATCTGAGACTATGGCGACGTTACTTACTTTTACAATTAGCGGACTAACCAGTCTTTAGCTGGAGTCCAGGCACTGAGTGTCAACAAGAATACCTGACAGCACCAGTGGCTGGTGCTCAGAGATGTCTCATTATGGCAGAGAACTCCGCTGAGCACTTTTCTCCTTTTCCTTCTCTCCAAGGTGGTCAAGCCTTTTGCTTCATCCTCACCCAACATCGGAGCTGTGAGTTTGACGTCTTGTCTTTTTTTATTCCCTTTCCCACCCTCCAACTGGCAGCTGCTGTAATGTATGACAGACAAGGGGCGGCATTCTCCCCTACCCGGCGTGACGGAGGGTGCCGGCGTAGGGGAGTAGCGCCAACCACTCAGGGGTCGGGCCTCCCCAAAGGTGGGGAATTCTCCCAACCTTTGGGGGCCAGCCCCGTGCCGGAGCGGTTGGCACCAGAAGACTGGCGCAAAAAACCGGCGACCCCGGCAGCGGGGCTGGCCGAAAGGCTTTCGCCGGTCGGCGCATGAGCCGGCAGTGACGTCAGCGGCAGCTGGCCGCTGACGTCACTGCCAGTGCATGCATGATGTGGGGTTCTCTTCCGCTTCCGCCATGGCGGACGCGGAAGGAGAAAGAGTGCCGCCAGGGCACTGGCCCGGAGTCTGAGCGGGAGGCCCCGATCGCGGGACAGGCCATCGTGGGGGCACCCCCCAGGGTTCGATCGCTCTCCCCCCCCGGACCCCAGGGGCCCGCTCGCGCCGCTGATCCCGCCGTTCCAGAGGTGGTTTAAACCTCGGCGGCGGGAGAGGCGTCCCAGCGGCGGGACTTCGGCCCATCCGGGCCGGAGAATCACCGCAGGGGCCTCTCCGATCGGAGTGGCGAGATTCCTGCCCCCGCCACTTCCCGGGTGACGGAGAATCTCTGCCACGGCGGGGGCGGGATTTTAGGCGGCCCCAGGTGATTCTCCGACCCAGCAGGGTCGGAGAATTTCGCCCAAGGTGTCTCTCCCTGCCTTACTTTCCACTTCCAGCAGATCAAAGGGCACCTGGAAACAGAGGTAAACTCGGACAGAGCCTAAATGACTGTTGGTCCTGAATCAAAATTAAATGAGTATCTGGGAAGAAGGGAAATTGTACCTCAAATAAGTGGGAAGAGGCACAATAGATCATTTCTATTTTCAGTGAAGAAGATTGGAGAAGAGTTAAAAATATTTACAAAACTGTTCTTCCACAGCATAAATATCAACGTATTTCCCTCAGACTCACAATAACTGCAGCAAGCTAATATGAGAAAAGCATCCAGAAATCTAAACAAGGAATTAATAATAATCTTTAGTGTCACTAGTAAGCTTACATTAACACTGCAATGAAGTTACTGTGAAAAGCCCCTTGTCGCCACATTCCGGCGCCTGTTTGGGTACACCGAGGGAGAATTCAGAATGTCCAAATTACCTAACAGCACGTCTTTCGGGACTTGTGGGAGGAAACCGGAGCAGCCAGAGGAAACCCACACAGACACAGTGGGAACTCAGACAGTGACCCAAGCTGGGAATCGAACCTGGCACCCTGGAGCTGTGAAGCAACAGTGCTAACCATTGTTCTACCGTGCTGCCTGATCAGAGCCCCACATATTCTGTACTTTCTTGAACACTCTTCACTATCTTGCTCCCTGGTTCACTTGGCCTATCCCAGCCAACCTCCATGCCTCTTCCTCTTCTCCTCTGCACCTCTCTACTTCTCTTCCCCTGTTCCCGTCTGGCTACTCTCCCTCTCTGCCTCTGTCTCTGTGTAGGGTCTGATAGTCGCTCCCAGCCACAGCACCTCTTTTCATTCCTTTCCCAGTGAATTCAGGTATTTTTGTTCGAGCACTGAAGCTACGAACCCAATGACAGGATGGGCTTACGAGAGTGGGATCCGTTTCCACTCGCCAATACAAATCCCACTTATGGTTAAAAAAAATCAACCCCACAGAAATTCATAACGTACAAGCTAAATGGGAAAATGAGTGGAGTCTGGCTCCCTCTGCTGTTAAAGAGGGTGTTGGAGAAAAAGCAGCAGTTGCCAACTAGAAGGAGGCATATTACACCGTGTGATTAACACGGTGACTAGGTGTCTATAGTTAAAATCAATCCAACAGCTCAGCTTTCTTTTACTTAGCTAAGCTGGCCAAATGCTACTTTTTTCTCTAACAAGGTACTTGCCAGTGTTTTGTATCAGTTTGGCCACCTGTTAATTTACATAATATAAACATGACAGGAAAAGAACATTCTTTAAAACGTTGTGGCAGACATCACAGGTCAAGTGTTTGATTCTTTAGTCACAGCTCCTTCTACAATAAATCAAGAGTTAATCTGCATCTGGACCAGAATCTCGCCATGCAGCAGCATTATTCTGGCAAAACTGGAGACAATGGAAATGGGGGGGAAACAAGTTGGAGTCATACCTGGCATAATGGAAGATGGTTGTGGTTGTTGGAGATCAATCATCTCATTCCCGGGACATCACTACAGGAGTTCCTCAGGGCCCATCCGTCCTAGGCCCAACCATCTTCAGCTGCTTCGCCAATGACCCACTTACATCATAATATCAGAAATGGGGATTTTGCAGATGACTGCACAGTTTTAAACACTATTCGTGACTCCTCAGATACTGAAGCAGTCAATGTCCAAATGCAGCAAGACCTGGGCAATATCCAGGCTTGGGCTGACAAGTGGCAAGTTACATTTGCGACACACAAGTGCTAGGCAATGACCATCTCAAGAGAAAATCTAACCATAACCCATGACATTCAATGGCATTACCATAGCTGAATCCCCCATATCAACATCCAGGGGGTTGCCATTGATCAGAAACTGTACTGGCCTAGCCATATTAATACTGTGGCTACAATAATAATAATAATCTTTATTATCACAAGTATGTTTACATTAACACTGCAATGAAGTTACTGTGGAAATCCCCGAGTCGCCACACTGTTCGGGTAAACGGAGGGCGAATTCTGAATGTCCAATTCACCTAACAGCACGTCTTTTGCGGCTTGTGGGAAGAAATCGGAGCGTCCGGAGGAAACCCACGCAGGCACAGGGATAACGTGCAGACTCACACAGACAGTGACCCAACAGCAGGACAGAGGCTGGGAATCCTGCGGAAAGTAACTCACCTCCTGACCCCCCAAAGCCTGTCCGCTGTCTTCAAGGCAAAAAAGTCAGGAGTTTAATTGGAATACTCCCCACTTGCCTGGTGAGTGCAGCTCCAACAACACGTCAGAGGTTTAACACTATCCAGGACAAGAAGGCCGGTTTGATTGGCACCATTTCACAAACTCATTCCCTCCACCACCGACAAACGGTGGTAGTAGTTCTGCAAGATGCACTGCAGGAACCAAGGCTTTTTAGGCAGCAACTTCCAAACTCTTGGCCGCCACCATCTAGAACAGGGGTGGGCAAACTTTTCCATGCAAGGGCCACATTCAGAAATTCACAATTCACAAAGGGCCGCATAGTATATTAAGTAAAATAATTACTTCACCCGGTTATGATTCTGGGCGCCTCATATAGAACATAGAACAGTACAGCACAGAACAGGCCCTTCGGCCCTCGACGTTGTGCCGTGCAATGATCACCCTACTCAAGTCAACGTATCCACCCTATACCAGTAAGTAACCCAACAGCCCGCCCCCATTAACCTTAAAAAAAAAATTTTTTTTTTAAAAATTTTTTAAAAAAATGTTTTTATTTTTTTTTTAATGACTTGGTGGGCCGCAGAAATACCTTTGGCGGGCCGCATGCGGCCCGCGGGCCGTAGTTTGCCCACCCCTGATCTAGAAGGACAAGAGGAGCAGATACCTGGAATTTCTCGTCCAAAAATTCTGGAATTCTCTCCCTAACAGCCTTGTGGGTGTACCTACACCACAGAGACTGTAATGGTTCGAGAAGGCAGCTCTGCACAACCTTCTCAAGGGCAATTAGGGAAGGGCAAGAAATGCTGGTCCAGCCAGTGATGCCTACATCCCTGTAATTAATAAAGGAAAATCAAGAGTTGACCATTCAGCTCCTCGAGCCTGTTTGCCCCACTTAACTGCTGATCTGCATCTAATATGGACAGGGTCCCCTCTCTCAGACATTTATGAGGAAGCTTGTCAGAGTAGATGCTGAGGGGATGTTTCTCCTCATGGGGGAGTCCAGAACTAAATGTGGATACAGTTCCAAAATAAGGGCTCGCCCATTTAAAACGAGATGAAGAGAATTTTCTTCTCCAGGGGGTTGTTGGCCTTTGAAATTCTATAACCTAGAGAGCAGTGAGGACGGGACCATCGAGTATATTCAAGGCTGAGCTAGGCAGATTTTTGATCTACAAAGGAGTCAAAGATCAGGGGGGTAGTCAAGATAGTGGAGCTAGAGGCACATTCAGAACAGTCAGATTTTATTGAATGGTGGGACAGGATGGTCCAATCCTGGTCCAATTTCTCATGTTCTTACATTGCAAGGAAGCCAGTCACCAGATAGTGAGACTGAATCTGTGACAGCTATGATTGAACACGGTGCAATGTTGGGTGTTAGACTGGGCAGTGACTAAGTTTGGTGAACTGGACATTCTCCATCTGCGTACTGAAACAGGCGCCGGAGTGTGGCGACTAGGGGATTTTCACAGTAACTTCAATGCAGTGTTAATGTCAGCCTACTTGTGACAATAAGGATTATTATTATTATTGAAATGTAGAATGTTTACCCTTCCAGCTGGGTGAACTGTCAATAGCTGGAGAGCACCACAACGGTTCTCTGGTATCATAGAATAGAATCATAGAATTCTTACAGTGAAAAGGAGGCCATTCGACCCATTGAGTATGCACCACCCCTCTGAAAGAGCATCTTACCCAGGCCCACTCCCACGCCCTATCACAGTAACGCCACCTAACCATTGGACATTAAGGGGCAATTTAGCGTGGCCAATCCACCTAACCTGCACATCTTTCGACTGTGGGTGGAAACCGGAGCACCCGGAGGAAACCACGCAGATACAGGGAGAACGTGCAGTCAGTGACCCAAGGTCGGAATTGAACCCGGGTCCCTGGCGTTGTGTGGCAGCAGTGCTAACCCCTGTGCTACCGTAACACACCACAGTGGAAACAGATTCAAATCAGAATTGTGACAAAATTCACAGTTACCAATATTGTCGTAAATCCTACTGGTGTCTTTTAGCCAAACATCCGGGCAATATGGCGGAACCCTACAGGGGCCTGGCGCGGAGGAACATAGGTCCCCCACAGAATTAGCCCGCCCGCCAATCGGTAGGGCCCGATTGCGAGCCTGGCCACTGTGGAGGCCCCCCCCTCCCGGAGTCAGATCCCCCCGCGCCCCCAACAGGACAGCCCCTGCAGCCAGAACTCCGAGGTCCCGTCCGGGTAGGACCATATGTAACCCACACCTGCGGGACTCAGCCGAACTCGGCGGGCACTTGGCCCATCGAGGCGCGGAGACTCACAGCTTCCAACGGCGCTTTCAACGGCTCTCAACCGGCATGGCGGCAACCCCAAGGGCGCAATTGCCGCCGATTCTATGGTGTCGGAATCGATTTTCCGACCCGGCGCAGGATCGGAGAATCCCGGCCCATATCACTGAAGGACAGTAGATTACTGGAAATAGATTGATCTCAGGTGGTTTAAATGAACAGAGAAAAAAGTGAAAAATCAAATCTTGAAACGTGCAACACAAAGCACTGGGAAATCTGACAGGGTTTCTTTATCTCATAAATAATTCTGATTACCTCTCTCCCACCAGTTACATCAGCCAAACAATCTTCATTCATGAGCATTCAGCACACTAACCCTACCAACAGATCCCATAGTCAGCAGCAGTGGTGAGCATTGTTAAGCAGTTGGAGCATCTATATCGATGATTCTGCCTGGTTTATTGATCTCAATTTAGGTTAAGACCAGTTAGTTAACTGTTCTGATGAATGGACTACTCTGAAACACTAACTTCCGCACTTTATTGTATTGATTAGTCTGCTGTGTGTTTCCAGGTTTTATGTTGGATTCGGTTATTTTCTTTTATCTGCATTTCTTGGATTAATTTTCCTCGGATTTTACTGGGGTTTTAAAGGGTATCAGAATTTGTAGTGGTTTTCTCTGTCCAATTAAATGTAGCCTGATCTCGTCCACGTGAATCTTAAACATAACAAACCAAACTGAAATGATGCACCTGCAGGTATGCTGGAAGTAATGGGTCATTCTCAAACCCAACAGCAGAGGGCCCTGCTACACAAGTCAGCAAAGCTCACATTGCGGGAGCACGTGGAAGAACTGACAAATGCAGTTGCGGGTGAGCCCCAATCCAGCACGTCCCAGCACCAATGCAGCATGGCCACGCACCAATGCAGCCCGACCAGCATTAATGCGGCACAGGGCAAGCACCAATGCAATACTCCACTGTTACAAGAACCAAATCAGCGTTAACTGACCCAAATGCAGCAGCATGGGCAGCGCACTGGAGATTCCATAGAGCAGGGTGCAGTCTCCCCAACCACAACTCTCCGTCAGGAAAGTCACCAATCTCTCCGACTGAACTGAGAGCTGACCAAAGGAAGCCGTCATGTGAGAGTACCTTTAAGAAATCGATGCTTATAAATGGGTGTGTGTGTAAGTATCTGTTGTGAGAGTACCTTTAAGAAATGGGTGTTTATTACTGCAGTGATGTCAGAGAGTGGGTGGAGCTGGGCTGTCTGTCAGCTTTTTACTTTCATTTTAGGCTGTTTGCTGCAGGGTGTGTTTTAGTTTCGTTTTCAGAGCTGAATAGCTGCAGTCACAGCCAGAAGGTGTATTAGAGTCTCTCTCTGTAATCTCAAGATTGTAAATCGATCCTGGTGATTTAAAACTAATAACAGTAGTGACTTTAGCCTGATGTGCTTCTGGTAAAATGTGTTTTAAGTCTTATGGATGTTAAAATGACAGCTTACAGATTACTTAGTGTTGTATTCTTTGGGGATTGTATTTGAATTAATGGTTGCTCACTGTTTGTTTTAAAATGGTTAATTTGAGTTCATAGAATAAACATTGCTTTGCTTTAAAAAATACTTTTCCATTTCTGCTGTACCACACCTGTAGAGTGGGCCATGTGCTCCCCATACCACAATCTAGTAAAAGTTGTGGGTCAGGTGAACTCCATGATACAGTTTGGGGTTCTCTAAACCCTGGCCCATAACAAAGCCAGGAGCCTTTAGACACGCGAGGTTGGAGTGAGGGATGAGCGCACTGGGGGAGGGACAGGAGGAAGAGGGCCTTTTCTCTTCTTCCCCATGTATATCCCACTAGCCAAATGCAGAGATGCACAACGACAGCCTGATGCCAGCATATCCACACACGCAAGGGGGAATTGGAGACAGGATAGAACATTGGACAAATATATTTCTTTTTATCACTCTGGATTTATCAGAGTGTGGGTTGCGTGTTTACATGTTATACGGTTATAAAGGAGATATGTCAGATATAAGTGTAATCCAAATTCCGTGACGGGTTAATTACTGCTCTGAGTCAGATATCTGATGGTGTCCATTAGATAGTAAATGGCATCAGTTTCCATAGCAACCTTACTGCAAAATAAATGCAATGGTGACTAACTGATGCAAAAGGAAAAGATTACCTGCACGGATTCCATATTTGATATTATTTGAAATTTGTCTGATATTAACTGGACTCCTCGTTGGGATCAGTGCCTGGTGGTGGCTCCCAGAGCTGATAAAATTAGACAACCTCGGAGGAGCAGGATTGTCAATTGCTGGTTGCACTGACCAAGTGCATCCTAAACAAGGTTAAAGCTGTGTTTATCACCTGGGCCACTTCCTTATTCCCGTCCTTTTTCCTGCTTTTCTCACCACATGGCCATATATTAGGAGAAGGGAATGTGCAACGAGATCTGGGTGCCCTCGTACACCAGTCACTGAAAGTAAGCGCGCAAGTACAGTAGGTGGTAAAAAAGGCAAATGGTACGCTGACCTTCAATGCGAGAGGGTTCGAGTACAGAAGCAGGGATGTCTTGCTGCAATTATACACGGCCTTGGTGCAGCTACAACTGGAATATTGTGTGCAGTTTTGGTCTCCTTATCTGAGGAAGGATGCTCTTGCTCTAGAGGGAGTACAACAAAGGTTTACCAGACTGATTCCTGAGATGGCGGGATTGGCGTATGAGGAGAGATTGAATCGGTTAGGATTATATCCACTGGAGTTAAGAAGAATGAAGGGGAATCTCGTAGAACCCTATCAAATTCTAACAGATGCAGGAAGGATGTTCCCGATGGTGGGTGTGTCCAGAACCAGGGTCACAGTCTGAGGATATGGGGTAGACCATGAGAAAAGCAAGAACACTAACTGTTACACAGAGGGGCAAGTAGTGGTTCTAACACCACCACCTGGAAGACCACGGTTGGTTTACAGAGCTGGTCTGACAGCTGAGATTGAGATTATTGAGCACAACTTGATTAAAATTCAGGAAACATGACTCTTATTGCGCAGTTCTCACTACACTTTGATCCTGTTTCCAATCAATAATATCTGAGAAAAACAGGAATTTATTTTCTTAATTGTTATACTGACAAAGTGACTGAACGTCAGGCAATTGTTGAGGGAAAGATCACTGGTCACGTGATAAATATTGTCCAGAAGACCAGGGATAACTTCCCTGGTCTTATTGGAAAGAGTGCCATGCGATTGTCTGCATCCATTTGAGAGAGTGTCTCACCAAAGGGACAGTACCGCCAACTGTGCACATTCCAGAACCAGAACCACAGGAGCACAGATGTCTTGAAGGATTGAACGGAGGGTCGAGGCCATGGAGGAAGGATTTGACAATCAGAGAGTTGAACCAGAATCCACTGTGGGTCAGCAAGGACAGGGGTGATGGAGGAATGGGCAGAATTCTGAATATCCTCAAATGTTGCAGAATTGGATAGGTGTAAAGTTAAGGTGTAAAGTAGGTTCACCGTGAGTTTTCATTAACACTTAAGAACCATTTACAAATATATGGCAAGGAACCACCTCTATGTATACATGGGTCTGCCCAATACTCAGCTGACCCTGGGTGCCGGTCATATTTACATCACTGAGTGGGCAGTACTGTACTCAGTCCCTCATTAACCCGATATGTGCCAGACCCTATATGACACTCCAGGGTCTGGAAGGTAGATTTTGGGAGGTCAGCCAAGAGTATATTGGAATGGTCTGGTCTGGAGATAGTCAGTGGCTGGTATCCAGATTCAGTTCTTAGTTTCCTACATCTCTCGTTTAGTGGTGACTGACAATATGAAAGCAGTATACTAAGTGTTGGCTGTTACAGCTGTTGCTGGCCTCTCTACTGCTCTCTTCCCTGTAGTTTATTTAGATTTTAAAGATGTTTTAATGAAAAACATGAATGTCCCCTTTACAGATTCTCCACAGCCAGAGAACAATAGCATACATCACCAGTCTCTCATACGCACACGCTCCCTGTGGACACCGAGGACAAACTGGAGGGCCTGATATTAATGAATTCATGTATCTCTGTGATAGTTAGGGGTGGCTTGATTTGAATGATAAACATGTAGCATGGATGTGTATTCTGCAGGTTTACTGTTTTGCCTTCGATATTCAAAGTGTACTTTTGAAGAACTTTCCCTCTAGATATTAAATGGTTGGATATGTCCCATTGTGGAGGATTGAATTAGACAAATCTCTTCTCCACTTTCTGTGCTCTACATTCTTGTATGAAGCTCTGGATTACCCTCCATACATGTCTCCCTCATTTACCTAATTTTCCTCATTAGGGCCTACCTCCTCAACTAAACGTTTAGCCATCTGACCTAATATCTCCATCTGTGGTTTGGTGTCATACTTTGTTTAATAATGCTGCTGTGAACAGCCTTGCGACATTTCATTACGTTAAAGATGCCACAACAAAGCTAAGCACAGTGGGGGGAATTTAGTTCTCTTCCTCTGGTCAGAATTAATTTTGTCTGGTGCCACATCAGGCCCTGTTTTTGTACCAGTCCTGGTCAGGGCCACTCATCTGTATTTCAAACTTCGTTCGCATGGGCTCCTGCAATAGCCTCCCCCCCACCAGCCGGTGGAGAGACTACTAGTTACCCCACAGAGCTCAAAATACAGCAGCTGTAAGCTGACAGGCAGCATGATGTCTTGGCCAGGTATGATGGGAAAACTGAGCCAAGGAACACAAATGTCAACAAGCTCGCCCCCAATTCCCAATCACCTGCCATTAGACAGCATCGGCCATTTACGGGAACGTTTTAGTATCAATTTCCTAAATAATTTCCGTGGACACACATTAACATTGCCTCACTGGAGTTGGGGAGAGAGCCAACACAATCGGGCCAATCTAATTCCAGTTTTGGGAAATATTGGCGGCTGTCAGTCAAACCTTGCCCTTGCACCATGGGGGGCCTCAGTGATAACAGAAACACAGAGGCAAAAGATTCTGACTCGCTGCTACAAAACAAAATTCCAAGATTCTTCTGCACAAGACTTATAATCCTGATATACCTTCAATTCACAGTGAGGCAGAGAGAACAAGTGAACAGTAGGCTTTATTAGCCATGAACTTGCCGAGCCAGAGTCAGTAAGACAGATGAATGCCGCCCACAAGAGGTCGGCTTATATATGGCCCCGGTGTGGGCGGAGCCAGAGGCGGAGCCAGAGGCGGAGCCATACCGGGGTTACAGTACAGTACCTGGAAGCGGTTCATATCACCACTTCCAGGTCACAGGTTACAGGTTATGGCATCATGCATACATTATGGTGAATACATTCACCACAAATCCACTTTCAGACACTCTTCTGTGGATCACAGAATTGCGAACAGACAGTCATGGTTTTAAACTTCTGTGGGAGGAAGCACTGCTCATGAGCGGGATTCTCCGTTCCCCGACACTGATTTCGTAATCGGCGATTGTGCGGGGAATCCCTTTTGACGCCGAAATCAGGGGCAACGCCTGTTTGACGCAGGTTTCAGATGCTACACCCCCTCCAAAATGGCATCATCGCAGCGCGTGCAACACGCCGTTGGGACGGCCTCAGCGCACCACCTGAAGGCCCTCCCCAATGCCCGTCCCCAATGAGCCATGTTCCCGACAATGCAGTTCACTTGTGGTCTCTGCCATGCGGGAACCCGGTGTGGAGGCTGCGGACTGCATCCAGCGCCGCCACACTCAGACGGGACTGCTGGCCTGGGGGGGCACCGTGCGCATGCGTGACCACGGACCCGGACATTCTCCGGCCGTTTATTTTGTGGCGGCCTGGGGTTTTACGTGGCGCAGCTTCTAGCCCCTCACCTGTCGCAGGATCGGTGAGGGGGCAGCGCCAATTCTTTCCACGTAAAACACCAGAGATCCTCCGTGCTTATCTTCAGAATCAGAGAAACTGGCCCCATGTCTCTCCGAGCACCTGTAAGAATAAGCAAGCAATTGGAGCACTGACCTCTCACACTGAGTCCGACTGAAATGCACTTGTCCCTCTCATTTAAATCACAAATTTGTTTTTGTTCCTATCCAGCCCAAGTCAGCTTGGCCGTATACACTGTAGAGTGAACACACAGCTGAACGATGAGGGTCAAAATCCAACTGAGGCACTAAATTCCAAGTCTGAGTAAGAACCTTGAAATTACTCCTGCATAGGTTTTGACAGACAGGCCAATTTTTCAATCAGTCATGGCTTTGTGAAAAGAAGCCGGCAAGTCAGTGCAACAGACACGGAAGAGGATTACAGATGTTTGCAATGCCTGCACTTTCAGATAAATCGCTCAAAGTTAATTAGCGTGAATCCGGCTGTCAGTGTGAGGCCCCCATCACCAGCCCTCCCAATCCAGCAGCTACCACTCAAGGGTGTTAAGCCAAGACATTCCAGAATAAGAAGGGGGGCCCAGTACAAAGGCCTGCTGGCTGGAAGGAGCGGAAACAGATCTTACAAAATGTATCCACATCAGAGGTTGGAAAGTGAAATGTCAACAGTCCAATGAACTAGCTGGGAGTGAGGGGGAAATGTCGGGAGAATTTCAGAGCAAAACTCTGACCCGAGCATACTATCTCACGGAGTGAACTGGGGACATTTTAATCCTCTGAAGTTAAAGAGCCTCCTCTTAGCAATGCTGCAGGTTGTGGCATGGCCACCAGAATGTCCTGACTACTCAGTACACTGCATCTCAGGTCAACATTGTTTCATACCCTTGGCCAAACAACGAGAGAGCTCTTGAATAGGAGCTTCAGCATAACAAATTCATTTAGACACTGGGCTCTGTCCATTCAAAGCCTTTCTACTTAGAGCATGCAACAGCAATGCTGTGTGTGGGATACCTGACACTGACACTGCTGACTCCTACCCCAAATGAACCAAATGCTAAGCAACTCTAGATTTATCAAAGGTTCTAACTAGGGGTGGGATTCTCCCGTACCGGCGGGATGGAGTGGGGTGAACCACTCCGGCGCCGGCCCGCCCCAAAAGTGCAGAATCCTCCGTACCTTCTGGGGCTAGGCCGGCGGCGGAGTGGTTTGCGGCCGCTGACATCAACCCTGCACATGTGCAAGGGGGGTTCACCTACGCGTCAGCCATGGCGGAGGCTTACATGGCCGGCGCATAGGAAAAGACTGCCCCCATGGCACAGGCCCGCCCGCAGATCGGTGGGCCCTGATCGCGGGCCAGGCCGCCATGCCCCCCCCCCCCCCCACCCCAGGGCCAGATCGCCCCCGCGCCCCCCCAGGACCCCGGAGCCCGCCCGCACCACCAGGTCCCACCAGTAAGGGATCGAGTCCAATTTACGTCGGCGGGACCGGCATAGATCCAGCGGGACTTCGGCCCATCGCGGGTCGTAGAATCGCCGGGGGTACCGCTGCGAGAGGCCGCCAACCGGCGCGGCGCGATTCCCGCCCCACCTATCTCCGGTGCCGGAGAATTCGGCAGCCGGCAGGGGCGGGATTCACGCCAACCCCCGGCGATTCTCCGGCCCGGTGGGGGGTCGGAGAATCCCACCCTAGGTGTCTATACCCAGGTCATTACTCCATCTCTCTGTTTTTCTGTTGTTGCAGATCTAGGAATTACCAGTTTTTTTCAACTTTGATTCCAGACTTATCACCAACCTATTGAAATATACCACAGAGGTACTGGACACAACGCTAAATATGAGAATAGTCAAAGATAGATAGTGAAGTGGAATTTATATGAAGATTTTCAAAGGGGAGCAGATGAAAAAGTGTGTTAGGATTCTGATCTTCCACCTTAATGCCATAGGTTTAGATTCTGCCAACATTGATTGGGGGCGGGGGTGGAATGTGGAATCTCTCCTCTCCACAAAGGCACACATTAGATTTTGGGCAGGAGATGAGTGGGGGCACATGCTATTGTGATGCTGGGAATATTGGTGAGGCAAGGGATATGGGCTTGGGAGCTCAGCAGGTAGGGCTCTTGGGCGGCACAGTAGCACAGTGATTAGCACTGTTGCTTCACAGCGCCAGGGTCCCAGATTCGATTCCTGGCTTGGGTGACAGCCTGTGTGGTGTCTGCACGTTCTCCCTATGTTTGCGTGTGTTTCCTCCGGGTGCTCCGGTTTCTCCCACAAGCCCCGAAAGATGTGCTTGTTAGGTGAATTGGACATTCTGATTTCCCCCTCTGTGTACCCAAACAGGTGCCGGAATGTGGCGAGTAGGGGATTTTCACAGAAACTTCATTGTAGTGTTAATGTAAGCCTACTTGTGACAATAATAATGATTACTATTATTAATATAGTTTAGAATCTTCAGCAGCAGTTGAAAAAGATGATTTTGGGCTTCCCAATATATAATTGGAAGAAATTACATTTTATCCAGCACTGACTGTGGGCAGGATGCTTAAACAGCACAGAAACAATGATGAAGTCCAGAGACAAGGTGGAAAGGTCAGACTGGGGGCCACCATCACACCTGTAGAAGGTGATGTGACCATCAATTCACGCGAGTCAGAGAGTTGAAGTGAACAGTGGCTTTAATCGACTAGAACAGTGCCTGCCTGCGAGTGCTCACGGTCTTCGGGGCCTCACGGTAGCATGGTGGTTAGCATCAATGCTTCACAGCTCCAGGGTCCCAGGTTCGATTCCCGGCTGGGTCACTGTCTGTGTGGAGTCTGCACGTCCTCCCCGTGTGCGCGTGGGTTTCCTCCGGGTGCTCCGGTTTCCTCCCACAGTCCAAAGATGTGCGGGTTAGGTGGATTGGCCATGCTAAAATTGCCCGTAGTGTAGGGTTAATGGGGGGATTGTTGGGTTACGGGTATACGGGTTACGTGGGTTTAAGTGGGGTGATCATTGTTCGGCACAACATCGAGGGCCGAAGGGCCTGTTCTGTGCTGTACTGTTCTATGTTCTATGCTCTGCTAGTGAGAACCGCCTACAGGGCAGCTGCTTTTTATACCTCCCCTCAAGGGGTCGGAGCCAGGGGCGGAGCCCACAAAGGCACCAACATGATACATTCCATGTAATACCGTACAATGGTCCATAGGTGGAGCCCACCTGGGGCAACAGCGTGATACAATGTAATACAGTGGTGAATGGTTAGTACAATACGTTCACCACAGAAAGTATCTTCACGTCTGGAGAGAATGGTTGCTGCGGGGACAGGGGTGTTGGGGATGGGGGGGGGGGAGGAGAGGGGAGGAGAGGGCAGTGCAGCTGCGGTTAACAGCAAGAAAACGTACCAACTAAGAACAACTTCTGAGGTGACAATGCGGGAGTGGGAAGAGAAACAATCGCTAGAAATACTCTTGACTAAACTGGATAGGTGAAAAGATGCATTGTGGGGGGACCATGTGGCTGGCCACATGGAAAGCTGTAGAGAAGTCACCATGATTCATGGCCCAGGTCAGCACCAATGACAAAAGCAGAATGAGAGTTGTAGTTCTGCAGTCAGAATTTAGGGAGATGGTTAAGAAATTCGCAAGCAGAATCTCAAAATAGTAATCTCCGAATTACCCCTGGGCCCACATGAAAGTGAGTGCAGAATGGGAAGAGAGAGCGGGTGAATGCCTGGCCAGAGAGTTGGTGCAGAAGTGGCGGCTTTAGATTCTTGGGACATTGAGATCAGCTCTGGGGGCTGTGGAGCCTGCACTGACCAGACAGGTTGCACTGAAATAGAGCTGGAACTAATTTCCTTAAGACGCAAATTGTTAGTGCCATTGGAAGGTTTAAACTGATTTGGCACGGTTGTGGGAACCATTAGGTAAGAGTAGAGAGGCATACCAAGGTGCAAAGAATATTGGGAAAGATAGAGAATACGAAAGTAGGAAATAAAGCATTAGGTGGATTCCATGTAAAGGGGAAAGTAACAATATCTAAATCAGGGTTACTGTGCATCTATATGAATGCACGATTAAGGAGAATATCGCAGTGCTGGAAAAAGGGTACCTCAGAGGGGTCAATGACAAGAATCTATTTGGTCCGAACCAAGGAACAAAAGAAAGATGCAAATCCATTGCTCGATGTCATCTAAAAGCCACCAACCAGTGGGAAGGATTTTCACAAAAATTACAGAGAGGCGCATGAATTAAAGAGTAGGTACAATGGGGGACTGGGACAGAAGTGCAACGGGTAGGGAGAGCACCTCTGGCAGCTCATTCCAAACACACACCACCCTCTGGATCCTTTTGTATATCTCCCCTCTCACGTTAAACCTACATCCTCTAGTTTTAGACTCCCCTACCATTGGGAAAAGATGTTGACTATCTACCTTATCTCTGCTCCTCATTATTTTATAGATCACCATAAGATCACCCCTAAGCCTCCTACGCTCCAGGGAAAAAAGGTCTCAGTTTATCCAGTCTCTCCTTATAACTCAAACCATCGAGTCTTGGTAGCATCCTAGTAAATCTTTTCTGTATTCTTTCTAGTTTAATAATATCCTTTCTATAATAGGGTGACCAGAACTGAACACAGTATTCCTTGTGGGGTCTTACCAATGTCTTCTACAACTTCAGCAAGATGTCCCAACTCCTGTATTCAATGTTATAGATATAGAACAGTACAGCACAGAACAGGCCCTTCGGCCCTCGATGTTGTGCCGAGCAATGATCACCCTACTCAAACCCACGTATCCACCCTATACCCGTAACCCAACAACCCCCCCTTACCTTACTTTTTAGGACACTACGGGCAATTTAGCATGGCCAATCCACCTAACCCCGCACATCTTTGGACTGTGGGAGGAAACCGGAGCACCCGGAGGAAACCCACGCACACACGGGGAGGGCGTGCAGACTCCGCACAGACAGTGACCCAGCCGGGAATCGAACCTGGGACCCTGGAGCTGTGAAGCATTTATGCTAACCACCATGCTACCGTTCTGACCAATGAAACCAAGCATGCCGAATGCCTGCTTCACCACCCTGTCCACCTGTAACTCCACTTTCAAGGCGCTGTGATCCTGTATTCCTAGTGCTGACTGCCTGTGCCATCACCTCATAGGTACCTTCAGGAGGGCAGGCTTGAGTCTGCGGATAACCATGGGGAAGAGGGTGTCCCTCCTCTCCTTGCTGGTATGGAGTTGTGAATCCACTTCGGACTGCCGAACTCGACTGGCAGGTCTTTTTTGAGCCATCTTTACGGCTGCAATGAGTCTATGGTAAGTGGATCGCTAAAATAATTCCAGCTATCAGGTTCTTTGGCCCTAATTCAGGCCCTAGTGGTTATACTGCCCACTGGTCCTGGAGTAGATTTTAATTCCTGGTGGCAGTGTACTGGCCCATTAGCATATCTGACTTGCTTACCGATCATGCCGCCAATGGAAATGCGAATCGCACACTATTCATTCCCGGCGGAACGCTTTGGGCTTGACTTACCGGCCTCATCGTGCCTGACTTGGTGTCATGACGAGGCCATGAATCTCAGGAGATGCCTCTCGCGAGATTCGTGACGCTCGAGACATCTCGCAAGATTCAACCGAAACATTGGACTCATTTAAATATTTGTGTGTCAGATTCTCTGGGCTCCCAGGAACTGACGGCCTCCTCAGAGAGGTCTCGACCTGCGGTGTTTAGTACTGGTCCATATAAGCATGGACCAGGTTAATGGCACCTGGGGTCTCCCGGGCTATTGGAGGCCCCTGCGTGGCATTGCCTGGCTGGCAGGGGCACTGGCAGGGCACCACAGTAGCAGTGCCAGGGTGCCAGAGTGGCGCTGCCAAGGGTCAGGGCCTGAGGGGGGCCATGGCCATGAAAGAGGGGGGATGAGAGGGGGTATGAAAGGTGAAGCGGGTTAAAGGGCAGGGGCCTCAGAAAGGTTTGGCAGGTAAAGGATGGCGGTCCTAAAAGGGGGGCGGGCTGGAAAGGAGGGGGTAGGGAGGCCTGAAAAAGGGGAGGGGGGGAGGGGCGCCTGCAGCAACCCCATTGCGGGATGCCCTTATTTGAGGGCGGGTGGGTTACAATGAACAAAGAACAATACAACACAGGAACAGGCCCTTCGGCCCACCAAGCCTGCACCAATCACGAGTCCTTTCTAGACCAACCGCGTGTATCGTTCTTACCCTGTCTGTTCATGTGTCTATCCAGCTACGTCTTAAAGGTCGCCAACATATCTACCTCAACCACCTCACTTGGCAGTGCATTCCAGGCAACCACAACCCTCTGTGTAAAAAAACCTTTCACGCACATCCCCACTGAACCTATCCCCCTCACCTTGAACTTGTGCCCACTTCTAATTGTTATTTCCGCCCTGGGAAAAAGCCTCCAACTGTTCATCCTATCTATGCCCCTAATAATTTTATAAAATTCTATCAGGTCGCCCCTCTGCCTCTGTCTCTCTAGGGAGAACAATCCCAGTTTATTCAATCTCTCCTCATAGCTAATACCCTCCATACCAGGCAACATCCTGGTAAACGAAAGAGAAAATGCTGGAAAATCTCAGCAGGTCTGGTAGCATCTGTAGGGAGAGAAAAGAGCTAATGTTTTGAGTCCAACGACTCTTTGTCAAGGCTGACAAAGAATCATTGGCTTTGACAAAGAGTCATTGGACTCGAAACGTGAGCTCTTTTCTCTCCCTACAGATGCTGCCAGACCTGCTGAGATTTTCCAGCATTTTCCCTTTCCTTTCAGATTCCAGCACCCACAGTAATTAGCTTTTAACATCCTGGTAAACCTTTTCTGAACTCTCTCTAAAGCCTCCATGTCTTCCTGGTAGTGCGGTGACCAGAATTGGACACAGTATTCCAAATTTGGCCTAACCAACGTTCTATATAATTGTAACATAATTTTCGGGCGTTTATACTCGATACCCCATCCAATGAAGGCAAGCATGCCCATGTGTGCGGGGGATGACGATGACGTTGTCCATGGGTGGAGAGTGTGGAAGGCCCTCAGTTCACTTAAGATCGGGGCGCCCTTACAAAATGACGGCTCGATCTCTGAGAAGCCAGTCTCGCCGTCAGGGTTAGCTCCGCATCGCTGAAAAAATTTCCAAGGTTGCGATTTGACGGCCTTATTGCACCTGACTTGGTGTTGGGACGAGGTTGTTGAATCTCGCAAGACGCCTCACTGGGCCTGATCCAGATCTGCATATTTAAATGAGCCATTACTTCATTTAAATATGCATTCGTGGGATTCACCCGGTACCCAGGATTTGACGGCCGCGCCATGGCGCCGTTTAGTACTGGTTTCCACAAACGTGGGTGAGTCATAATGGTATCTTGGGGGGATTTCTCAGGCCATCAGAGACCCCCGATGGTCAGGGACAGGGCAAGGTGGCACCCTGGCATTCCCTCTGGCACACAAACACCTAGGAACTGCCAGCCTGGCACCCTGAAAGTGCTACCTGGACAGCCTGGCAGTGCCAGCGTGCCTAAGTAGCACTGCCAGGGTGCCAGTGCCAGGGTGCCGTATTCAGAATGCCATGGATTGGGTCCCGGGCAGCCTGACCAGCTGGAGGAGGTGCAGGGTGGGGGGGTGTTCCTGGGGGCCTCCCCAAGATTGGGGGAGGGCAGAAAGGGAGGTCGATAATGGGAAGGGAGGGTGGCCTGGAGGGAGGTTGGAGATCGGGGCAGCCAGACAAAATGGCGCCCCGATCTCCTCCTGCACTGAGTAGCTCCGCTCAGTCTGCAGTGCAATCTCGGCAGGATGTTCCCCACCAGGGGGACAAAAAAGAAACAGAATGCCGTTAGACAGTGAGGTCATTTCCAGCGCTACACGCGCCGGGAATGACCCCTCGATTGCTGCCCAGAATTCATTTTTTCTCTCATTTAATCGGACCCGAAGTGTGGGTGAATACCAGGGTGGATCTCACCCAAAAAGCTGGTGGAAAGCACCCCGCCAAACCGGCCCAAAATGACACATAATAGAAATGTTTTGGTTGAATTCCGCCCTTAGCCTCCCAAATGGAGAATTCCGGCCATGATCTGATAGAATAACAAACATTGTTTCAGCAATGCTTCTGCCATCAGATGGAGCGGTGGTGGAATACTTGTCCTCGGTGAGAGAAAACAAAACACCAAACAAGTAATTTTTCTGAGAGGAAGTCCCTACATATTTCAAGAGTGAAACAAAGAATGAGAAAGGGAGACAGAGAGGGAGAAAACACACACAGACTGACACACACACACACACAGATTGATGCACACGCACACAGAGATTCACACACACAGATTGACACACACACACACACAGTCACACACACACAGGTTGACACA